>NC_047106.1:68490878-68860878 GCF_902500255.1 Thalassophryne amazonica | reverse complement strand
ACGTCCTGGATCAATAGAGCCTGAAATGTGGAGCTTTTCAGCTTGAACAGGCTGATGACGCCGCCTGAGAGCGCTGCGCGACGTCTCGCACCGTGAAAAGTCCTTAAAGCGACAGAATCACCTCAAAATCTCTCATCAGCCGTTAAAATTTTCACTGAAAACCAGCTTAATTTTTCGAACCGTGTCCACTTCGATGTGTCTCACAGGTTTAGAAAAAATTTTGATCAAACAACGCGCCAGTCTCTCAGCAACTTCTCAGACAAAGGAATTCCGACGAGGGGCTGGACGACTCCTCCCACAAGGAGTGCTCACAGGCGAATGAAGTCACCGACAGGCGTGGAAAAACTCACGCATGCGCACGAGGGTTCAAGCATGTCTGACGTAAAAACATATGAATGAAATCCATATAGTTTTTGAAAAAAATAAAAAGGACCGTAACTTTATTGACAGCCCTCGTATGTGTATGTGTGTATGTGTATATGTGTATATATGTATATGTATATGTATGTATGTATGTGTATATGTATGTATGTGTATATGTATATGTGTATGTATGTGTATATGTGTATGTGTATATGTGTATATATGTATGTATGTGTATGTGTATATGTGTATGTGTATGTGTATATGTATGTGTATGTGTATGTGTATATGTGTATATATGTATATGTGTGTATATATGTATATATATACATTCTTTATTTTTAATGGTATAAGGGGAGGGTGCTTATAAGCTTTCCTTCTGCCTTCACCCTTTCGGCCACACGGGTTTTCGTACGTTGTTTTGTTTTGCCTTTGTTGTTGCTCAGCTGTGTGCCAGATAAATAAATAAATTCAATTCAATTCAATGTTGGCTGGCTTAAAGGTAACTGAACTAAATTTAGATGAGGCTAATTGGTCCATCATTTTCTAATTAGTTGTTAACTGATTAATTTGAACTGTTCTCGCCACTGGTCCTCTGCCTTGTAATTAGCATAAACACTGAGCTGGAGTTTAGATTGGCCAAGACATGTTGAGGAAGACAATTGGAACAGTAGTCTTCCTCAACATGTCTTGGTCAACCAAGGGAAAGACATTTTGCAGAGAGGCCTATTTCGCCAACAAATCATTCCATTTGGAGCATAATTTGGAAAGAATGACATTTATGCAAAGCAACCAAGATGACTGAAACTTTGAGGAATGATATCATACGAGGTCTGTCCATAAAGTATCGAACCTTTTTATTTATTTTTTTAACTATATGGATTTGATTCATATGTTTTCACGTCAGACAAGCTTGAACCCTCGTTTACATACGTGAGTTTTTCCAGGCCTGTCGGTGACGTCATTCGCCTGTGAGCACGCCTTGTGGAAGGAGTGGTCCCGCCCCGTCGTTGGATTTTCATTGTCTGGAAATGGCGGAATGATTTGGTGTTTTTTTCCATCATAATTTTTTCAGAAGCTGTTAGAGACTGGCACCTGGAAACCATTCGAAAAATTTATCTGGCTTTCGGTGAAAATTTTAAGGGCTTCACAGAGAATAAGGTCTGTTAGTACAGCTTTAAGGACCCCTTTAAGGATGCTCGGCGCACCGCGCTCCGAGCTGCGACGACGCGGCACAAGCCACCGGACCATTTCTAAACAGATGGCTCTGTGGATACGAGACCGTCATGTGCTCTTTCTCTGGTTATCACAAGAGCTGGACATCAGCCATTTTCTGGCAGATTTCACTTTTA
The DNA here is from genome assembly GCF_902500255.1 of Thalassophryne amazonica. Taxonomy (NCBI): domain Eukaryota; kingdom Metazoa; phylum Chordata; class Actinopteri; order Batrachoidiformes; family Batrachoididae; genus Thalassophryne; species Thalassophryne amazonica. The sequence goes on along the minus strand of NC_047106.1, from coordinate 68,859,163 downwards.
ACAAGAGATTTTGTCGTGGAAAGCCGCGCGGAGGCCTCGCGCGTCACGACCGATTCGCTTTGGAAGCGAGACAAAGGAACACCTCCGTTTCGGCGTGCCAGAGGACAAGTTCGGACATGCCTATCTCGGCTTTCAGTGCTTACCAGTCGAGTGAGTTATAAGAGAAATTGTGGAGAGCTGGGCATGTCCGAACTTGTCCTCTGGCACGCCGAAACAGAGACGTTCTTTGTCTCGCTTGAACAGCGAATCGGTCGTGACGCACAAAGCCTCCGCGCGGCTTTCCACGACAAAATTTCTTGTTAAAAGTGAAATCTGCCAGAAAATGGTTGATGTCCAGCTCTTGTGATAACCAGAGAAAGAGCATACGACATTCTCGTATCCACAGAGCCATCCGTTTAGAAATGGTCCGGTGGCTTGTGCCGCGTCGTCGCAGCTCGGAGCGCGGTGCGCCGAGCATCCTTAAAGGGGTCCTTAAAGCTGTACTAACAGACCTTATTCTCTGTGAAGCCCGTAAAATTTTCACTGAAAGCCAGATACATTTTTTTGAATGGTTTCCAGGTGCCAGTCTCTAACAGCTTCTGAAAAAATTCTGATGGAAAAAAAAACCCAAATCATTCCGCCATTTCCAGACAATGAAAATCTGACGACGGGGCGGGACCACTCCTTCCACAAGGCATGCTCACAGGCGAATGACGTCACCGACAGGCGTGGAAAAACTCACGCATGCGCACGAGGGTTCAAGCTTGTCTGCCGTGAAAACATATGTATCAAATGCATATAGTTTAAAAAAAATAAAATAAAAAGGTACGATACTTTATGGACAGACCTCGTCCATAGACTGAAGTTTAAGTCTTTGTAGGATTTATTACAATTTTTATGGGTTCTGTTTTTGGGGGGTGGGGTGTCACCCTGTGTGTGCGCGTCCATATGTGTGCGTGTGTGTGTATGTATATATACTCGTGTGTGTGTGTGTATATATATATAAAACCCCTGGCAAAAATTGTGGAATCACCGGCCTTGGAGAATGTTCATTCAGTTGTTTAATTTTGTAGAAAAAAAGCAGATCACAGATATGACACAAAACTAAAGTCATTTCAAATGGCAACTTTCTGGCTTTAAGAAACACTATAAGAAATCAGGAAAAAAAAATTGTGGCAGTCAGTAACGGTTACTTTTTTAGACCAAGCAGAGGGAAAAAAATATGGAATCACTCAATTCTGAGGAAAAAATTATGGAATCATGAAAAACAAAAGAACGCTCCAACACATCACTTGTATTTTGTTGCACCACCTCTGCTTTTATAACAGCTTGCAGTCTCTGAGGCATGGACTTAATGAGTGACAAACAGTACTCTTCATCAATCTGGCTCCAACTTTCTCTGATTACTGTTGCCAAATCAGCTTTGCAGGTTGGAGCCTTGTCATGGACCATTTTCTTCAACTTCCACCAAAGATTTTCAATTGGATTAAGATCTGGACTATTTGCAGGCCATGACATGGACCCTATGTGTCTTTTGCAAGGAATGTTTTCACAGTTTTTTCTCTATGGCAAGATGCATTATCATCTTGAAAAATGATTTCATCATCCCCAAACATCCTTTCAATTGATGGGATAAGAAAAGTGTCCAAAATATCAACGTAAACTTGTGCATTTATTGATGATGTAATGACAGCCATCTCCCCAGTGCCTTTACCTGACATGCAGCCCCATATCATCAATGACTGTGGAAATTTACATGTTCTCTTCAGGCAGTCATCTTTATAAATCTCATTGGAACGGCAACAAACAAAAGTTCCAGCATCATCACCTTGCCCAATGCAGATTCGAGATTCATCACTGAATATGACTTTCATCCAGTCATCCACAGTCCACGATTGCTGTTCCTTAGCCCATTGTAACCTTGTTTTTTTCTGTTTAGGTGTTAATGATAGCTTTCGTTTAGCTTTTCTGTATGTAAATCCCATTTCCTTTAGGCGATTTCTTACAGTTCGGTCACAGACGTTGACTCCAGTTTCCTCCCATTCGTTCCTCATTTGTTTTGTTGTGCATTTTCGATTTTTGAGACATATTGCTTTAAGTTTTCTGTCTTGATGCTTTGATGTCTTCCTTGGTCTACCAGTATGTTTGCCTTTAACAACCTTCCCATGTTGTTTGTATTTGGTCCAGAGTTTAGACACAGCTGACTGTGAACAACCAACATCTTTTGCAACATTGCGTGATGATTTACCCTCTTTTAAGAGTTTGATAATCCTCTCCTTTGTTTCAATTGACATCTCTCGTGTTGGAGCCATGATTCATGTCAGTCCACTTGGTGCAACAGCTCTCCAAGGTGTGATCACTCCTTTTTAGATGCAAACTAACGAGCAGATCTGATTTGATGCAGGTGTTAGTTTTGGGGATGAAAATTTACAGGGTGATTCCATAATTTATTCCTCAGAATTGAGTGAGTCCATATTTTTTTCCCTCTGCTTGGTCTAAAAAAAGTAACCGTTACTGACTGCCACAATTATTTTTCCTGATTTCTTATAGTGTTTCTTAAAGCCAGAAAGTTGCCATTTGAAATGACTTTAGTTTTGTGTCATGTCTGTATCTGCTTTTTTTCTACAAAATTAAACAACTGAATGAACATCCTCCAAGGCCGGTGATTCCATAATTATTGCCAGGGGTTGTGTGTGTGTGTGTGTATATATATATATATATATATATATATATATATATATACACACACACACACAACCCCTGGCAATAATTATATAATAATAATGTATAATAATGTATATATATATATATATATACACACACACACACACACCATTCTCTGAATTCTATCACAAAGTTCATTATTATGTTATCATCTAAAATAATCAAATAATAAATTTAGCTTATTGTTCAGTGACATCTTGCTATATATGCTATAACTTTAGAATTGCCATCATTGCAACTTTAAAATTGCAAAGCAATGATTATAATAATTTAAGCATTCATACTATGCGGAAGTCTCAAAAACTTCCCCAGAACATTATACAAAAAGCAAGGTCCCTACCCAGCTAACAAAGTAAAGTTCCCAAAACGTTATAAGAACGTTTTTCAAATGTTATCAGAACTTTAGCTGTAAAGTTCTTGGAATGTTTCAGAGGGAAGTTTTATTTTTTTGGTGACCGGTGTCGCAGATCGAATGGTCCCCCCTAAAAATCGGTTCGCTCTGCCTTCACTGCGCATGTATCGTTAGCCGCGGGTCACTGATTATCACATTGTTTCTGCTTAAAACTGCACGCCATTCATAGTCTGTCTCAGTGACAGATATCTGAAGCTTTTGTGCAAGAATCATTTCTACATAAATTCAGCATTATTTCATCATAAAAGACAGAGGAGGTGATCAGAGTGCCGCGGCTACACGAGCTGCTAGCTGATGCGTTCACTGTGCATCGGTCATTTCAAAGCGTCACCAAGTATTGCCTGGTTTCTGCTTAAAACAGCCTCATCTCTGCTTAAAACTGACTTTAGAATGATTTAAAAGGTTTTAACTTGTCATCTGATGGATAATAATCCCATGAATGGATTTGATTGCTTTGGGTGAAGAGACTCTGTCTCAGAGCTCCGAAATGACGCATGCACAGTAGAGGCAGGGCAGATCAATTTTTAGGGGCAGACCGTTCGGTCTGCGACACCACATAGCAACGTTAGCACAAACGTTTTGAGAACATTCGGCCTAACATTCTGAGAACATTTTTAAGGACAGTTTCTTTTTGGTTTCCATAATGTTTGACAATAACGTTAGCGCAAACGTGTTGAGAATGTTAGACCTAACGTTCTGGAAACCTTTTTAAGGGCCCCTTCACACATACTGCGAATTTGGTCTATTTGAGCATAAAGTGCACATGAAGCAGGAATCGTGTGCAAAATGTGTAAAATCGTAGCTGCCTCATACACCTGTTTGCACACACCAGCAGCTGAAAGACAGAGTGTGCGCTGCGCGAGCTCATCGAACCCTCTCGTGGCAAGTGTTCTGCAAATTCCAGCTGACACACACAAACATCTAAAGCCCCTTTCACACTGGTGTATTCGTAGAGCTGCGTATTGTGGCGTATCGTCTACACTGAGTTGAGCAGCTCTACGCCCACTTTTACAGGGGGAGGTGATGGTCTAGTGGTTAAGGTGTTGGGCTTGAGTCCAGAAGATCATGGGTTCAAATCCCCGCCTGACTGGAAAATCACTAAGGGCCCTTGGGCAAGGCCTTTAATCCCCTATTGCTCCCGGTGTGTAGTGAGCGCCTTGTATGGTAGCACCCTGACATCGGGGTGAATGTGAGGCATATTTGTAAAGCGCTTTGAGCGTCTGATGCAGATGGAAAAGCGCTATATAAATGCAGTCCATTTACCATTTACTTTTAGCAGCTCTGCGTCGAGTTTTTGCTCCTTACACAGCAGTATGTTGAGGGCTGCGCGCGTAGGATGGAAGAAATTAAACATGTTTCATTTTCTTCGGCGTAGAGCGCTGGGCACAGACAATACGCAGTTTTAAGCAGGTCTGCGCAGCACAGCGTGACTGCATGCAAGTCTGTGCAACACGCTCCTATACACCCAAAAACTGAGTGTGTGAATCAGCTGGAGAACAGGATCATGCAGCCCACAGCGCCTCTGTGTGATCAGAACAGCTGATGTAACTGATGGATATATGTGTGCTCAGAACAGGGAATCGAACCTCATCTCATAAATCCAGAAACAGCAGGTTGGTGTCTCTCTCTCTCTCTCTCTCTCTCTCTCTCTCTCTCTCTCTCTCTCTCTCTCTCTCATCAAACCTGAATACAAAAAATAAATAAATACCAATAATGTTAAATGACTCCGTTTCTGAGCGCACTTCCATAGAGGAGCTGTGGCTACATACGTGGCAGTAATGCAACTGTAAAACCCTCATGATACAGTCCACTGTTTTCCAAAAGCAGTGATGTGTTCTGCACAGCCGGCAGGAGGGAACTGGTTTTAAATAGCGGTAAGGGCTACACGCGACTGTGTGCACATTAAAAAGTGAGCCCACGCAGCTGCAAGCAGATCTACGAACACGGAAAAAGGCTGAGTACGCGTGCATTTCGGGCGTACTTAAATGAAACACAGCGCCGCAATACGCAGCTCTACGAATACGCCAGTGTGAAAGGGACTTAACACCGTTCGTTTGGCACTTCAAAAATGTGTGGCCATTCGCACTCTCAACACGACAACAGTCAGCAGACAGTCATTGTCGAGCTGGCAGTGAAATTTAAGTGCCCAACGATTGTGAAGTTGCCGGGTGCACATGTGGCGTGCCAGAGTGTAGGCTCCCCCCACAACACGTGTGCGTGTCTCCCCCAACACATGTCAGTGCTTTTTTTCTTTTTTGAGAAAATACGTTTATCTGCTTGTTGTTGTTTATCTGCTGCTGTTACAAGACAGTGATTGTAGCACAGTGGTCAAGTTTCCGTCTGGTAATCAGGGCGTGTGGGTTCAAATCCTGTGAGTAGCATTTCTATTTAACCAGGGTTCTTTAACCATGGGGTTCTGTATTGCATCCCCTTTTATGTATTATTTGTATCAACCCAGTGATATTCACTAATTATACAGCTGGTTTTTATTTTATTTTCCTCCACATCAGCGGCACGATGTGGTGCACCTTGTCCCATGGAACACAGTGCGAGCAGCTGCAGCAGCTCGCACTGTGTTCCTGCTCATCGGCGTGATGTTTCATGGTGTGCTCATACGAGCTCGACCGCCGTGAGTCGCCCTGAGTTATATGTATTCGCACTGTGTGAGAAGGGGCCCTAAAGAAAGTTTATTCTTGGTTCCCAGACCATTCTGGTAATGCTACATAAAGTCACCTAAAGATATGTTTCATTCAAACATTTACAGAACATGCTGGTAATGTTACCTAAAGTCATAATCTAGTCATTGAAAGAAATTTGGAGTAAGAAAGATGGTGAGACTAGAATTAATATACAGTTGTATGCAAAGGTTTGGGCACCCCTGATAATTTTCATTATTTTCCTTTATAAATCATTGGTTCAGAAATTTCAGTTAAATTATGTCATATAGCAGTCAAACACACTGATATTTGAGAAGTGAAATGAAGTTTATAGTAGTTACAGAAAGTGTGCAATAATTATTTAAACAAAATTAGGCAGGTGCATACATTTGGGCACCCTTGTCATTTTATTGATTTGAATACATTTACCACTAATTATTAGAACACAAAATTGGTGTGGTAAGCTCATTGACCCTTGACTTCCTTACACAGGTGAATCCAATCATGAGAAAGGGTATTTAAAGTGGCCATTTGCAAATGTTTCCCCTCTTTGCATCTCTTCTAATGAGTGGCAACATGGGAGCCTCTAAACAACTCTCAAATGACCTGAAAACAAAGATTGTTCAACATGATGGTTTAGGGGAAGGATACAAAAAACTATCTGAGATGTCAGCTGTCAGTTTCCACTGTGAGGAACATAGTGAGGAAATGGAAGACCGCAGGCACAGTACTAGTTAAGTGGCAGGCCAAGACAAATCTCAGATAAGCTGAAGTGAAGGATGGTGAGAACAGTCATAGTCAAGCCACAGACCTGATACAAAAACCTACAACATGATCTTGCTGCAGTGTCTCTGTGCATCATTCAATGATACAGCACACTTTGCACAAAGAGATGCTGTATGATGCTGCAATGCAGAGGAAGCCTTTTCTGCGTACACAACACAGAGTCGCTTGAGGTATGCTAAAGCACATTTGGACAAGCCAACTTAATTTTGGAATAAGGCGCTGTGGACTGATGAAACTAAGGCAACGACCCTAAACACTGCTCAAAATCTACTAAGGTATTCTTGCAGAGGAACAAGTACAGTGTTCTGGAATAGCCATTTCAGTCCCCAGACCTGAATATTATTGAAAATCTGTGGTGTGATTTTAAGCAGGCTGTCCATGCTCAGAAACCAACAAACCTGAGATGTTTTGTAAAGAAGAATGGTCCAAAATACCTTCAACCAGAATCCAGACTCTTATTGGAAGCTATAGGAAGTGTTTAGCGTTATTTCTGCAAAAGGAGGATGTACTAAATACTGATGTATTTTTTTCTGTTGGAGTGCCAAAATTTATGCATCCACCTAATTTTGTTTAAACAATTATTGCACACTTTCTGTAAAGCCTATAAACTTAATTTCACTTCTCAAATAGCACTGTGTTCTGATGAGACAAAGATTGAACTCAGCAGGAACTGGGATGCTAGTCAGGATTGAGGGAAAGATGAATGCAGCACTGTACAGAGACATCCTGGATAAAAACCTGCTCTAAAGCGCTCTTGACCTCAGACTGGGGCGACGGTTCATCTTTCAGCAGGACAATGATCCTAAGCATACAGCCAAGATATCTAAGTAGTGGCTTTAGGACAACTCTGTGAATGTCCTTGAGTGGCCCAGCCAGAGCCCAGACCTGAATCCGATTAAACATCTCTGGAGAGATCTGAAAATGGCTGTGCATGGACGCTCCCCATCCAACCTGATGGAGCTTGAGAGGTGCTGCAAAGATGAATGGGCAAAACTGCCAAAAGAAAGGTGCACCAAGCTTGTGGCATCATATTCAAGAAGTCTTTAGGTTGTAATTGCTGCCAAAGGTGCATCAACAAAGTATTGACCAAAGGGTGTGATTTCTTAGTTTTTTATGTTTAATAAATTTGCAAATATTAAAAAAAAAAAAACTTTTTTTTTAATGTTGTCATTATGGGGTGTTGTGAGTAGAATTTTGAGGGGAAAAATGAATTTATTCCATTTTGGAATAAGGCTGTAACATAACAAAATGTGGATAAAGTGATGTGCTGTGAATACTTTTCGGAAACACTTCCTGACGCAACTCCATTTTACATGGAGAATGGGCAGGGGTGGATTTGAACCGGGAACCTTCCGCACTGGAAATGAGTGCACTTAACCCCTTGTCCCCACCACCCCTGTCCCCCAGTGCGAAAACAATGGATGCACTGTCCACACTGTATCAGTCTATTACTGCAATAGAAAATACTAATCTGGAGCGTGTTTATATCGTTGCTGAAGGTTTACACTTTGTTACCAACTGGACCATGCAACGAGGGGAGAAAACCCACTAGACCAGGTTTGCACAAACATAAATAGGCATTCAGGGCAGTCCGTTTCCGCCATCTTGGAAATTTGGACCATCTTCCTGTTATGATGAAACAATGTACAATGTACTTTATCTGTCTATTTACTTACTTATTTATTTTTCCCCTTGCTTTTAATTGAGCTTGGAGAAACTCAGTTTTGTTCAGCTGTGCACTTCTACCTCCACCTGCAGTCGCCTGAATGCAACTCCTGTTTAGACCAACAAACCCATTGGTGCACAGATGAGCATCAATGGACTGGTGTTGTAAAAGATCCTGGGAGTGATAATAACCACAACTGTATCGATGGTACACTACCAATGACATTTGTGTTGCACTGCGCGCTGCTTTGTGCCAGGTAGAAGATAGGGCTCAAAGTCTTTTCACACAGTCGATCCTTTCTGGTCTGTGGCCTGTTGAAGATGACATGAAGGTGAACCTCACACTGACTTAGCAGGTTTTACTGTAACTCAAATACCAGCATGTACATTACCAGACTCTTATTACAAATGATGGCCTTTGAACAAAACACGATACAAGATTTAGTTTTAAAAACAGACTCTTTTGTATCTTCAGGCAATTCACATTTTCTTGTCATTTGGCCTTCACATTCTTCCTGGCATTGCTTTATATCCATCAACCTTTCTCAGATCTCTGTTTCTTGTCAACTGTCTATTGTGAACAGATTTGGCAGATTTTTTTTTTTTTTACACTTCAAAGTGGCAGCACCAGTTGTGCAGGGTTTGAGAGCACAAGGAGCTGGCATACAGCACTAAAAGTGACTACAATCTCATCTCTTTTTCTTTGAAGTTATTCTTGATATGCATTCATTGATCTCTCCATCAGGAACATGGGTGAGCGTTACCGCAGAGAGATGCTGGCTCATGGCGGAGCAAAAGAGCCAATGCTTATGGTAGAAGGTAACAAATCATCTTTTAATTTTTATGGTGACCCATACAAGTGAATGACATTCTCTTTTGTCAGCATATCTTTTTTTTTTTTTTTTTTTACTGAAAATCTTTGGATAACATCAGACATTGGAATTTTGCCTTTAGGTGTTTTTCCTCTTCATCATTTCTTCAATCACACGTGACCTCTTCACACCTTACTCTCCAGGCTATACTTGGTCTATAAGACTCCCCACACAGGAATTTGTGTATCCATGTACATTTTCGGAATCAGTCTATTTACTCCAGCCACACCAACAAAAATAAGTCTAATGACTTTAACTTTATTCTGCTGAATATGTTTGAACATGTTGGACAGCCTGTAGGGTCAGATGTTTTGGTGATCACAATACAATGTAGAAACCAGAAAAATAAAACTCAGTCCTGTTTAGTCTTTAGTGATTATGATGTATGGGCCAATTCAAACCTGAACAGGCTCCCATTTTACAGTTACCGCCAAAATGAAGCAAATACTAATAGGCTAAGTTTGGTTGTGGTGTTTATTTAACACAGGTGGGTTCTGTGCAGGTATTAAAAAGTATGACTGGTATATTGGCTTAGTAACTCTGGCACCATCACTAGAGCTAACATCACCAAGTTATTGATACCTGCTCATTTGTGCTAATGGTGCTAACATACCAACGGTATGTTACTAAAATACTAAAATTTCACTAAACTGAAAAACTGGAGCACTGACTTGTTAGATGGTCCATTAGTACAATTAACAGCACAGTAAGCCATATTATCTCAGGTATTTGTAATAAAATACTCAAAAAAGTCAAACACTTGCTTTTGGAGCCAGACTTGAGCTGCCATTCAAGGAACTGCAATATTTGCCACTTCTTTGTTGACTTTATTTTTCAGTGCCATAGGTTGCTGCCTCGTAAAATGCAATGAAAAATTGATGACCAAGTCCATCTCCTCCAGGTTCTTAACACGATAACTCAAAAACAACCAATTAACGTCTTATAATTAATAGGGCATAGAATGACAATAAAATGATTGGATACTGGTTAGCCTTTATGCACAAGATCAGTTAAAAAAAAACTTTGTTTTGCTTATACAATATATCATAGACCTCTCTGCCACCTGCTGGTCAATTCTGGGTGGTGGAGAATAACCTTAACAACACATGCATGAATGAAATTAGCAGAAGGTGCGGTTAAGGTTGCATGCAGCTTGAAATTAGCTTATCAGTTTCTTTTATTTCCAAAGCCTAGACTTTGCAGCTGCTTGACCTACAGTGACCACCCATCAAAATTACCAGTTCTAATTATGGCCCAGTCACACAGCACTTAACTAAAGGCTTCGAAGCCCTGACGAAACACGAAATCTGGACTTTCGTTGGCATCGTTTAACCTTCGCGCAGCTTCGTTCCTGCAGCTGGCACTTCGTCAGGATTTTTAATGCAAAATGCAAATAAAAACCCCAAAAGTGATTCTAGCATTTTGTTTTACATTTATATCATTGCAGACAGTCTGAACCCAAGATATTTCATGTGTTTTGTGGTCATCTTAATTTAATTAAGTATACAACATCCATTCCTGCATTTCAAGCCTGCATCACATTCTATAAAAAGTTTGATGGGAGCATTTAAGGGCTAATAATGAGGTTAAAAATAAGCAAATAAAATTAAATAATGGTGTTATTTCAAACAGTTTACTGTGATCATGATTTGGTACAAAATCTGTGAAAGTATCCATGAGAGAAGCAAAGATGTACTGAGTATCTGCATTCTGTCAACAAATGTATGAGAATGTCAATGAAATGTTTCAAAACTGAAATGTTTCAAAACTGTGTTCCTCAAAGAAAGATGGGAAGAGACTTGCATATTTGTCCCTCACCAGTGTGTAATATCATTAAACGATTCAAGGAATCTGGATTGCATAAAGGGCAAGGGCGCAAACCCAAGCAGAACAGCTGTAATCTCCAATCCCTCAGATGGCACAGCGTCAACAATTGCCATTCATCAATAACTGATATAACGTCACAGGCAAGGGATTGCTTTGCGAAACCACATACGACAATACAGAATTACATTCACAAATGCCGCTGAAGGCAATACAGTGCAAAATAGAAGACTTATGTTAACCCTTTCCAGAAGCAGCATTGACTTCTCTGGGCTCAGAGGCATCTGGGTTGGACCATCACACAGTGGTAGTATGTATTGTAGTCAGACAAATGATCATTCCATATCTTTTTTAGAAGAAGAAGAAAGGGACACCGTGTGCGCTAGACCAAAGACAAAAACAATCAATCCAGAAGCCAGGGTCTCTCATGGTATGATATTGTTAGCAACCTTGGCAAGAGTAATTTACACTTCTGTTATGGCACCATTAATGCACATTGGACTAAGTCGTCATTCGCGCAGGTGCGGATAGAGACAAAAGACAAAAGTTCCTGTATATTTGTATTGTCAACTGTGTTCGTAGCATGGCCCATGCAGAGAGTCACCCATTTGAGTCTGGTCTGCTTGAGGTTTCTTCCTCAAATCATTGGAGGTAGTTTTTCCTTTCCTTTTGCCTGTGTACTTGCTCTAGGGGTTGGTAAGGTTAGACCTTACTTGTGTGAAGCGCCTTGAGGTAGCTTTGTTGTGATTTGGCGCTATATGAGTGTATATAAGTGTATAAAAATACAAATTAACAAAAAAAACAAACAAACTGGACACTACACCATCATCTCCCGCAGACGGATGGATGCCAGGAGGAGGAATGCAGAAAAGCACATTGAGATTCGGTGGTGGGCACAGATAACCAAAAAATTAACTTTGATAACAGATAATCAGATAACTGAAAAGTTATCTTTGATAAAGATAAACCGATAAACCACACAAAAATGTATCGGAAGTTACAGATAACCGATAAATTCCAGTGTTGTCTCTGGTACATTTGCAACTACTAACAAGCTGAATTTGAGTTTTAACACCACGATTACTTTTGAAAGCGACAAAAGACAAACGAGTCAGCATTTCTGTGTTTGAGCATCCTGCCCCCTGCTGGAAGCTACACAGCAACAGCACTGAAGCACCCTGAGAGCAGTCACAAAGCCAGCTCTCTACCAATCACAATGCTCCGGTCAGGCGGAGGTCTTGAAAAATAAAGGCATCCTGACTTATGGTTTTGTGTGAATACTGATGGAATAACGCCATTATTGTGAATTCTGTCATTTGTACAAAGTTAAAATATAACATATCTTTTAATGTTGAATAATGCACTAATTCTGAGGTTTTGTAACACACAGACAGATCGCAAAGGATTCTGGGTAAAATGTGCCTCTGCTAAACACTGATTGGTTCAATCATTCATTATGTAAACCAACACGTTAATGTGATGCGTGTCGTCTGTTGGTGTTTACAGATAATTGAGATAAATGTGCTTTTGTAAAATATTCCATTTTTATTTGTAAAAACAGGCATTTTTACGGAGCCCTGGAAGTGTCATCGCAAAATGTTTTACATGTGGAGAGAATGTGCGCACGTTTTATGATGTTGTAAAACGTGCACTCAATATTGTTGACACATAAATGTTGGCTTTACACTGAGAGAGAATTTTTTGGACCGAGTTTCAGGTTAATCGCACGTCCTGCATCGTGTAGTGTACATGGAGTAACAAGCTGCGTTTAACATCTGACGACCACCTCGTGATCGCTGATCGTATGGTCGAATGAAAATCAAACCTGTTTGATATTATTCTGGTCGGCCGTCGTGAGGGTATCCTGCTGCTGCAGAGCTACAAGTGTCCAACCGCTCGCACTGTGCCTGTGCAAACACCACAGAGCTGTCTTGTAATGTTTTTTTGTTGTTGTTTTTAAACGGAATTTGTAAAAAAAAAAAAAAAAAAAACTGCCATGAACACCATTGGCCAGTAGATGGCAGTAGAGGCCTTGAAATCTTTCCAAAACAAAATCCCAGATAATCCGTCTGCTACATTTAAGATGCTTGGAATTTAACAAACGCAAATACAATAACGTCTATAAACCCAGAATATATTCACGAGAGTTGCAGGCACTAGAGTTTAATGCTGCTGTCCGTGGAGCCTGAACAGCGTGTCTGAAATGCATTTGTCCTGTCATGAACACCCTGTCCTACCCATAATGCACTGCTGGGCTCAGCATGTGCTCACAAAACCTTAAAAATTAGCACATTATTTTAAAACTAAAACATATATCCGATATTTTCACTTTATAAAACTTCAGACATGACAGTAATTTTAAATAACTTGTCCAAAATTAGTTTTGTTAAAGTAGAGCTGCATTGAAATAAATGTGGTCAGATCTCAGAAAGAAATAGATATGTATTTATAAGACCCTTATGAATGCAGCAAAGTAAATCTGTAAGCCCAAATTTGTAATTCAGCGGAGAAATCTTTGTTTAAAAATGACAAAATTGCAGCTAAAATTTTGCCCTCCATGAAAACAGTTTGTACACTGGCCACACAGCCACACAGCGTGATGGAACCACCTCTAAATTTTACTGTAGTTAGCAAATGTTTTATTGGAATGCTGTGTTCCTTTTCAGCCATGCATACTGCCCCTTGTTATGTCCAAATAACTCAATTTTAATTTCTTCTGTCCTCAGCACCTTATTCCAAATTGAAGCTGGCTTGTCCAAATGCGCTTTAACATACCTCAAGCAACTCTGTTTGTGGCGTGTACACAGAAAAGGCTTCCTCTGCAATACAGCATCATACAGTATCTTCTTGTGAAGTAACTTTTAAGAGCCAATTTTTATAAGAATGAGGCAGTTTACATGGAGCTGTGATAGTGGCCAACTCAGATTTAGCTCAGACTTTGGTAACAGGATGCACTCACCACAAAACAAACATACACCAAAGATTTTGGCCAAATTCCATACGGTGACCTCACCAGGGGTCATCAAAGTTCACACCCAGAATGGCCTTAAACTGAAATTTGGCAAACAGGAAAGATTTGGACAGCTCTTACATGAAATGGGTTCAACCCCCCAAAGTACTTTTGTGATTTAAGTATTAGAAGGACAGTTCTTCAAAATAATCACTAATCTGGGTTGGGGAATTGAACGCATTGGCTATGGGGGCACACTTCAAGTTGACGAATTTTCAGAAATGCTCATATTTGTGAAGGCTATTACTCAATACGTGTGTAATCCCCCAGCAACATTCTTATTGTATTAGAAAGGGCAAGACATACCCTCTTTAAAACAACAACAAAAAAAACTCAGTGGGGGATTGTATGCGTTGGCCACCAGGTCAAATTTGTGTTTTTCATACAACTTTGGTGCCCCCTGGTGGCCAACACGTTTAATGAATTATCATAAACTTTGCATTTCTGTTGAGACTAATCGTTTTAAACAATTCAATTGGAAAATCTTTGGGGGACTTGCCAGTTTTTGATTTTTTTTAAAGTATTTTATTGGCAATCGGCTATTTATCCATATGGTGACATGAGCATTATTGGCCCTACATGAAGAAGATAAAATGGTGAGTAGCAATCCTGAAAGCTTTCTTTTGTGCCTAGGCCTAGAAAAATAGCCCAGATAGTGGTCATCATTGGTCTATACACTGGAAGAATTGCAAACTTTGAAATTCCAAAACATGTGCTGATTGGACATTAGTAGTGTGGCTGGCTATAAATAGCTGCTTTGCAATGGACAGAGATCCCCATCACTGGGCTGTGCTTCCGATGATCATTATGCAACATACATCTCATGTTTTCAACTTTCTCATCTGTATTTGTGGAATACACAAGTAAATGCCTACATTAGTAGTGTAGCACAGACATTGTTTTATCATGCACATGCATTGTTCTGGGTAATCCATCATCATTTCAAAACATCATATGTAAATTAGTGTGTAATCTGGTGCTTCAAGGTGACCAAGCCTCAACATTTTAGATGCACATTGTGAGCTTTTTGAGATACCCCCAAAAGATGTTTCAATGGATATTAACACAATACATGTTAATCTTCTGAAAAATGCAGTTTATGATTATTCATTCAACGCGTTGGCCACCAGAGGGCACCAAAGTTGTATGAAAATCGCAAATTTGACCACTTTGGCGCCACCTAGTGGCCAATGCGTCCAATCCCCCACCCACTTTTTTGTTGTTTTAACCCTCTGGGGCTGGCGCCGTCGTATATGATGGCTAAGACCTAGCTTTACTAAATTATAAATACGTTTTTAATGATATGAGATAGAAACTTACTCTTTTTTTGCTGAAAAGTTAACTCCATGGACTTTCAAGCCAGCCATCAGCCATCTTTGTACTCCTCATAGAAGCTGTGTGATGACGTGCGCAATGTGAGTGTCCAATCGAAATTGGTTCACCATCACATGGTTTTCCAAAATCCAATCGTAGGGCAGATTAACCTTGCGTGAAAAGCCAAAGATCGTTTTCAGGAGTGTTATGTTATTAGCTGGCCCATTTGAATAGCCCCCTGTGTGCTCCAATGAGTACGTACTATTAGTACATACTCAGTGCGTCCTGCGCCATTACGCACAGCGATCAGTGAAAGCAGGAGCAGACGTGATGACAATCTCACGTGCTCAAACACAGAGTGTGTAACTATCAGGATTGCTCCACTAGTTTGCATGTAAATGTTACTGGATAACTCTGTTGCTTTCTCGGCGTAAAGCACTGTTTACCATATCAATGGACAACAAAACGCATAGACCATTTTGTATATATTGTTCAAAATGTGCATTTGTGTTTATTGTTTGAACCGTTTTGTTGTACAGTCTTTCACACAAGACCTCAAATTACCTTTATAAAGTGTCAAAACAGTTATTATAGTTTGCTGTGTGTTTTGAATAAATGTGTGGAAAATTGTTTTTTGCTTTGTTTTCCTTGCCTAGATTTGATTGTAAACCTTTATTACACTTATAAAACACAACAAAAACATACATATTCAGAAAGCACAGGTTGTCCTGAAAAAGAGAGACATAAAACTTGATTGTGGGATGCAGGAAGAGCTGTTAACACCAATAATAAAACATTTATGCCAGGCGAGTGAACTGTCCAAAAAATGCCCTTGGACCCCAGAGGTTAAAGAGGGTAAGTATTGCCCTTTCTAATGCAATAAAAATCTTGCTGGGGGATTAAACGCATATTGAGTAATAGCCTTCACAAATATGAGTATTTCTGGAAATTTGCCAATTTGAAGCGCCCCCTATCGTCAATGCGTTCAATCCCCCAACCAAAATTAGTGGTTATTTTGAAGAACTGTCCTCCTATAATACTTCACATCACAAAAGTACTTTGGGGGATTGAATGCATTTCATGCAAGAGCTGTCGAAAACTTCCCTGTTCACCAAATTCCAGTTTTAGGCCATACTGGGTGTGAACTTGGATGACCTCTGGCAAGGTCACCATAGGGAATTTGACCAAAGTTTTTGGTGTATGTTCGTTTGGTGGAGGGTGCATCCAGTTACTAAAGTTTGAGCAAAATCTGAGTTGGTCACTATCACAGCCTGCCTGACTCTTTTAAAAATTGGCTTTTAATCGGTTTACGTTGTTTTAATAGCAGCTGTAGTTTATGCAGTGTTGACAGCCAACATAACTACTTCCTCATGTTGTCATTTAACCTTCCTCCACCCATCAGCTTCTTCTCTCCACCCCGCCCTTTGTTAAGCAGTTACTGTGGCATGTCTGGACAGAACAACGCCAGGCAAAGTAAAAGCTTGCGAGACAGACACTGGTAATATCAGGTGACATTTTGGGAGTGTACTGTAAATCTCTCCCTCAGGGTCACCTCCTCCCTCTTGTATCAGATTGTCCCTTTGACAGCTCCAACTACAGCTACACCCGATCTCTGAAATTACAGCCACCAACGGATCACATTCTTGTTTCCAGAGCTATGGTTCAGTTAGGCGTTGTTGCACTGACTGTGTGTGTGTGTGTGTGTGTGTGTGTGTGTGTGTGTGTGTGTGTGTGTGTGTGTGTGTGTGTGTGTGTGTGTGTGTGTGTGTGTGTGTGTGTGTGTGTGTGTGTGTGTGTGTGTGTGTGTGTGTGTTTAAATTATCTTTGAAGTGAAATCTGCTGTAATTATAGCCTCGCCTGACTTTCCCAGTTGTAAGTCATTGTGTTAACCTCAGAGCTATTAATGTCTCTGGAAATGTGGAAGCTATATCGTCCACATACCTTTTTTTTAAGTAAATTATCTATTGACCAAGACCCTGCAATTAGCTTCACAAGTAACTTGGTGGGCCTTTTACTTTCCATGTTAAATGATGTCAGCATGGGCTAAAATCGAAGGTTCACAGGTCCTCTGCTATATCAATCACAAATCAAAATTTTAGAGATGAACATGCAACCATTTTTAGAGTTAAGCTGAAATTTTACGCAGTCAGAGGCTGACTCCGTTAATTTTCTGCATGTCAGTTGCAATGAATAAATCTGAATATATTTCATTCCATGTCTGCAGAAAAGCTTAAAGTAAAAGACTTTTATCTGGCTGTGGCGAGGGATGGGAATTGATGAAATTTTATCAATATCAGTTCTGTCTATTCAGACTAAATATTTATCGATTCCCGGTCAATTTTCTGTCTGGAAAATAAATGTAAGCCTACACAGGTTTTCAGTCATCAGTGCAGCTATTTTCCTTGTTGCTGCATAAGTGGGTTTTTGAATACCAAACTGAGGAAAACATGGCAGCATTGACGACGTCTGAAGCACACAATTCTGGTGGATTTAAAAATCTAGAACCGGTTCTTGATTCCCATTCCTACTGTGCCTTTATCATGGCTATGTGCCCCCCCCCCCCAGTTGAACTTTCCATCACAAATGCTCAAGTCATTCGTGAGTAAAAGGGAATAAGTGCTAAAGAAAGTGTTCGAAAACATTTGGCTTTTACTATTGTTCTCTATGGGGTTAAGAAGTTCATAGCTCTCATCTTGGATTTCTTTTGGAAAGTGTGAAGAAAGACTTTAAAGGAAATATAATGTTCCTTTTTATATCCATGGCTGTACTTCTGAGATAGAATCTAGATATACACTATTACACACAATCTTCTCCAACAAAGATGCATGTAAACTGAGGTGTGTAACATTTCTGTGTTATTCCCTCTGGCACGGTGCGAGAAGGGTCAGAAAGCCAGATGGGGAATTTGAGCAGCTTCAGGAAGGTTAATCACAAGCCCGAGTCTTTATCTGTATGGCTTCCTGCCCTTGGCTGGATGTTTCCCAGGAAAGACGGTGTTGAATTGTAAACCCTGATATTAAATCCAAATAACAGCATCAGGGCAGCGCAAGCTGGAGGAAAAACTTTGTGTGCATGGAGCAAATGAAGAGAAAGGCATTGAGGGCGTGTAAGTTGATCAAATGACGTGAACCTCCATATCCAGGAGGTCCAGTCTCTGCTACACAGGAGGCTTTTCTGAGTCAGTGTGTTCCCATAGCCTGATCCACTGCTACACAGTCCAGGAGCTGTATCACTGGGAGGAAATGGATCTACCTGTGCTCAGTTCTTTGAGTGGCATCCTGGTGATCTGGATTAACAGTGGAAGGGGTCTAATGACTGTTTCCAAAAAAGGCTGTAAATTAATGTCCTGGTCTGTCTCGGTGGGACAAAAGGATTTATGTGAAGCTTTGTAGGTCTTATATGACACTGTGTAATGCAGAATATGCAGCCCTCTTTCAAAAGCAGAAAATTATTTTGTGCACTGTAATGCCATTCAAGAGATGATGGAGCTAAATGTGGAATGTCAAACTAAGAAAACCAAGGTGGATTTAGAGTCATTGGATAATGCAGGATTGAAAGTTCAATCAATTCATATCCAGTAAGAGTAGTAAAACACAACTTTGCTATGGCTGAGTGTATCAGTACACAAACAAGTGATGGTCATTGATCTCCAAAAATCTCAGTAAAGCAAGGTGACGTGCTTTCCCCCCACCTTATTTGCTTTGTATGTAAATGATTTGGTATTAGAAAGCTAATTTAGGTATAACGATTGAAGATATTAATTTAAGTATTCTTTTATATGCAGATGATATTGCTTTGGTGGCTGAAAAACTGAGGATAATTTGCAAAAAATGTTGAATTATGTGATCATGGTGCAATAAAAGGAGGTTGGCTATCAACCAGGACAAAACACAAATTATACACTTTTGAAGGAAGTGTATTATACTTATTATATGTACTTGGGTTTTATTTTTGATGAGTTTTTTTAGTTTTTCTGAAGGAAAAAAAGCATTATGAGACTCTGCAGGTAGAGCACTGGAAGCTGTGTTGAGTAAAACCAAGTCATGCCCAGATCTTGGTTTTGGTACATTTACAAAGTTGTATAACTCTATGGTTGAATCAGTTTTGTTGTATGCAGCAGGAGTATGAGGCTTTGAGAAGACCAAGGAATGTAACGGCATTCAGACTTGGGCCATAAGGTGCTTCCTTCGAGTGCACAAGTACACTAACAAGTTAGCTATTGAAGGGGATATGGGATGGGACCGATGCTTAACAAAGCAGAGATGTGAAGTGGTTAGATTGTGGAACTGTGAAAGGCTCACTAGAAAGATTTTTAATTGGAACAGAATGCCCAACCATCCGTGGATAAGGGAAGTCTTTAATTTTTTCTAGTACTGGGTTAAGTATATATTTTTCGAATAATTTACAGTTGTAGTATAAATATTATTAAATAGAAATTGGCAATTAAATGTCAAGAGCAGTGGGAGGTGGACATTTGGAGAAAACCCAAGATAATGTTTAATTATGTTCAGTTTAAAGAGGAGTATGGCACAGAACTATATGTTGTATCTAATCTGAAGAAAGGTCAAAGATCCCTTTGTGCCCAATTGAGAGCTGGCATCTTGCCCTTGCCATTTGAGGTGGGTAGGTATCAAGGGATACCAGAGGATCAGCGTTTATGTATTTTACGTGATTTAGGAAATGTGGGGGATGAGTTACACTTTGTTTTCCATTGTCCATTGTATACTAGTTTAAGAAATGTTTTATTTAAAAAATACAAGCCAGGAATCCTGATTTGTTTTGGTTGTCCAAATTTAATATGCCACGTTGGTTGTTTGAAGAGGTGTTTGCTTTGGGTAAATTTTTGGAGAAAGCATGGCAGCTATGGTGGAGACAGCGGTACCCGCATGTATGAAATGGTTGTATGTATATATTGTGTTGGGAGTGTCTTATAAGCCCATGGGGGCTGGGCATTATTGTATGCAGGACACTTAAATAAAGATTGTCTGTCTGTCTGTCTGTCTGTCTCTGTCATAGTTTTGGCAAATTGTAACAGCAACTTATGTGAAAGTGCTGATTTTTACAATGGAATTTCAATCGGATAAGTTCAGATTGTCTTTTATTCCCTCCTGAGGTTGAGCAGCATGTGTGTAGTTTCATGTTGCTGTGTGTTTGCTTGTTGCTGCATCCCTATAGATGTATATAGTAGTGACACACTAATTTCCACCCACATATTAATTGGAGATGGGTGAATATTTTTACAGTTGCTAGTGTATTAATCCCTCCAGCACCCATGTGAGCACATATTAAACAGGGAGGGGACCACCTGCGGACCCAGATGCAGATTTAACATGATACCCAAGACAGGACCCTCTGGGGTTCAGTGGTAGGCTTAAGGACACTTTACAGACAGTAGTAACTGGAATTTGATTCCTTGATCATTTGGTTGAATGATCCACTTTAACCAACTAACAGTCACTAGGTACCTTCATTTTATGTATTTAAGAACTGATTAAAACCATTTAATCTCAAATAGAGAGTTTTGATAGAAAAACCTTTGAGAACTCCAGCATTAAGTGGTGCAAGTGGTTAAGTTTGAAAGTGTTTACTCATACTAAAGAACTTCCTTGTACAGTGTTTCTCTTCACCTTTGTCTTGCTTGCTTTTTGGGCTATTCGTAACTGTGGTTTAAAGAAAAAAGCGTCCTGATTTTCAAAGGTGTAATTAGACTGCCACTGAGCTGATGGCGTGCCTCCAGGTTTGACTAGCTTTTCATCGTGACAGGTTTCAAATGGTTATTAGTAATAGCTCAGACTACTGGAACATCCAGAAATGTTTGAAATGTATGATTATTGTGACCTTGTCAGTGTATGGTTTTTTTATTTTTCATGTATTTAGAGAATGTGATGTTGCAGAAGCAGAATAAGAGGGGCAGGTTTTTGCAGTTTCAAATTTTCTGTAAGGTGGCATGATGTTAGTAATTTCAGAACATACTATGTGTAATTTACCTGAGACAGCAACCAAATACACCATGTAAAAAAAAAAATAAAACATCGCCAAACCCACCAGGCTGAGGCACAGTGTCAGTCAGTGTTTAGAAAATAAGTCAAACAATTTTGGAAGCACCTCTATGTATCTATCTCTCTATCTACTGATCTCTATATATTGTAATGGTGAGTACAATGGTGTGACCCCAGTACAGAGAACAAACCAGATGATTATGGTCAAGTATTCTTTATTCAAAGTTCTTTAAACAGGCAGCGCTCAGTAACATGTACGATCAGTCCAAATGGGGCTTTCAGAAGGAGGCGGCATAGGGTTATCCAAAAACAGGCAAAGCCAAAAACAGCCTGTAACAGGAAAGTAGTAACACTCAACAAGAAACATGAGCAAAGTGCTTCACTATCCAGCAACACAGACAAAATGGGGAGAACTGTGAGAAAATGAGAACAGGGAACAGCTCTGACAGTTAGGATGACTGAACACAGTAAGACAGGGTATTGCAACAAGAGGACACCAAAAGGATCCAGACACGACAGGAGGAACATGAACCCACAAGCCATGGAGTAATGAAACCATAATAACGTTGCTGGAGTAACGTGCCAATGCATATTGGAAAAATGTTTTTTGACAATTTGTAGCTTTTTTTTTATTGAATAATGCAGATCTTTGATAGGTTTGGGTGTCGTTTCACTACAGATTTGTAGTGCTGTTACTAAGATGTTGCCTAACTACATAGGTCGTCACTTGACTGATACATCTCATACCAATGTATCAAAGTCAGACAAGTCACTGACGAAGTTCTTACCATTTTAAATTTGTGTATATAATTATCTGAATCATCTGGGCAACCGTCCATAGTCCGAGTCAGAATTATTGGCAATCCTGAATTTTGAGGATAGAATTTAAATATGCACAGAAATAAATGCAAATTATCAATTTTCCCAACCTGTTTTTTGCAGGGGCTTATCTCCAGAGTCTGTACCATGAAGCAGATAAGATTCTGTGACTATACATGGACTGGCTGCCAGTCTGAATCAGATTACTTCCCCAGCCAAGGCTGGTACCATTTAGAGCTTGCTGGACTAACACCATGCACATGAAGTGTCTTGTCCAAGGACACAGACAGGTAGCGTAAGCAGGAATCAATCCAGGTCTACATATGGGTAGCCCAACTTCTTAGCCACTGCGCTACCTACTCTGCACTCTGTCGCTAGTCATCATATTTAGAAAAATGTCCAAAGTTACTAAAGAACAACAAAATGTCACAGAATGAAGTTTGATGAATTTGCAGTAGATCATTGCGTTCACAGCTGTTTTTCCAGAGAAACGTTAGGGAATGTATAAATGAATACAACCCCAATTCCAATGAAGTTGTGACGTTGTGTAATATGTAAATAAAAACATAATACAATGATTTGTAAATCCTCTTCAACCTATATTCAATTGAATACACCACAAAGACAAGATATTTAATGTTCAAACTGATAGACTTTTTTTTGTTTTTCTTCAAATATTTGCTCATTTTGAAATGGATGCCTGCTGCACATTTCAAAAAAGCTGGGACAGTGGCAACAAAAGACTGGGAAAGTTGGTGAATGCTCAAAGAACACCTGTTTGGAACATTCCACAGGTGAACAGGTTAATTGGAAACAGGTGAGTGTCATGATTGGGTATAAAAGGAGCATCCCCAAAAGGCTCAGCCGTTCACAAGCAAAGATGGGGTGAGGATCACCACTTGGAACAACTGCGTGAAAAAAAATTAGTGGTAAACATACCACTGTCCCAGCTTTTTTAAACGTGTTGCAGGCATTAGTTTCAAAATGAGCAAATATTTGCACAAAAACAAAGTTTATCAGTTTGAACATTAAATATCTTGTCTTTGTGGTGTATTCAACTGAATATAGGTTGAAGAGGATTGGCAAATCATTGTATTCTGTTTTTATTTACATTTTACACAATGTCCCAACTTCATTGGAATTGGTGTTGTATTTTCAAGTCACTGAGTATGTTTCTGACTTCATTTATGTCAATGATGAAGAAATACAAACAGTATGGTGCTCTGTGGTAAATCTGTTTGAGTTAGGAAAAAAAAAAGAACTGATTGCAAGAAAGAGGAAAGTAGGTAGTGAGTGAAGCTACCCATGTCAGGGGGCGGGGAACTCACCTTGACTTGCTTTGTGTATTAGTAAAGTAAATCAGGCTTCTCAATATAAAAAATTCAAAAATTATCTTCCTTAGACTCAAAGTGAAAGTAAATCTCTACAACTTTATATAAATTAATTAAAAATATAAAATCTAAGATGATGGGTTGCATAAGTAATCAGCCCCTTTGGTATAATACCTGTAAATAATCAGTTTAATTGCCAATTTTCTTCAGACAAGTCAGGGGATGGATACATGAACATTTCCAAGTCACTGAATATGTGTCTTGTGCCTGTCTTGAACTTTATTTACATCAGTTATGAAGAAATACAAATAGTATGGCACTCTATGGTAAATCTGTGTGGACTAGACAGTTCTCAAAAACTGAGTGACTGTGCAACCCAGAAGAAGCTAAAGACTTCTGTGGCTGTGATGGTAGAAATTGTACATTGTGCATGTTTTGCATTTTGTGTCCCCAGTTATACAGCTTCATGATGAAGTGGTAGGCTTACATCTCAGATGTACCTTCTGGCAAATTGTAGCTGAACTTTCAGGTTGTCTTTTTAATAAAACCCTCCTCACCCCAGTGGAGCAGCAGGGTTGAGGACTACAAAGCTTTTGCAAAATTTGGGGGGGGAAGAAACCTAGAAAAGTGATGTGCCAAAAAGTGGTCAACAAATTCAGCGCTTTAATAATAATTCTACTACTTATAAAATTATCTAGTAGACAATAAAGTCAGCCATAAAAAAAAGAACGAAGGATAACATAAAATTAAAAAAGACATCTGAGTGTGGCTTTGAACTAAAATGTCTTATCAGAGTGGCGTGCGTGATAATAAAGTGGGCAGAAGTGCAGACTGTCTTGGCTAAACACAAATGAAAACCCAGAGCTAAACCAAACATAAGCTGTGCTTTGTCTCCATTGTTGGGAGACCCTTAGGACAGAGGCTCTGCTGTATGAGTCATCTCATATTTAAGAGTTTCCATTTCCATTCATAATAGTGCCAGTGCAGCCGCTGAATAACCAAGCTTCTACCCATTACAGCTCAGCGCCCACAGCATTAAGACAACTTGGCCTTGCTCTGGGTTAAAACAGCAGGTGTTAAAAGACACAAAATAATCGCTTCGAAAGCAGTGTTGATTCATTGTAAAAGCTGAATGCTTAAAACAAAAAAAAATCACAGGGACATCTGACAAAAAGAAAAATGGCGTTGTAGCATTTTTCTCATCATTGGAATACATTTGTTTCCATTGTCGCAGATATCTCATATCCATCTGCAGAAGAAACTGTGTGAATGAAGTTCAACACAATCTTGGAAGATAAACAAAGGACTGGGCTGAGTTGATGCCACAGCTGCAGCTGTCCAAGTAGCAGAAATGGAAAGTTACAAATTTTGTTGTGCGTGCACGCCCTCCCTTTGACGTGAAATGTGGGTGACTTTGACTGTCTTCACAGACAGGCTGTCAGACAAAGGTTGCAGCATTCTTTAGCTTGACTGCAGTTGCCTGATCTTGTCTGTAAGTTTATCAAAAATATAGGCTCAAGTCCTGGACACAATAACTGGCTCTCCTGTATTTTAAATATATTCAGAAAACAATGCAAGTGAACAAATTTTACATCATCAAAATATTAAATAAAATATCCAGAGTTACTGAAAACAAAATGTACCCAGTTTTTTCTTTAGACAAGTCATGGGATTCATACATGAACATTTCCAATTCACAGAATATGTCATGGACTTCTTTTATATCAATCATTAAGAAATACAAATAATGTGGTACTGTTTTGACTTCTGGAATAGGCTCCTCCCAAATTTGAATAAGCAAATTTAGAAAACTGATGGATAGATGGTACTGTTTGAAAAACCTGTCTGGTGTTGGTAGCTACTTATCAAAATCTAAATGACTGTACAAGGAGACAAATGAGTAAAGCCACGAAGACACCCAGACAACTCTGAAGGAGTTATAGGCTTCTGTTTCTATGACTGGAGAAAACTGTATATTGTGGATCAGTTGAGTGGATCAGTCATCAGTTGAGCAGCTGCAATAAATCTGTCTGGATTTTTAACACCCCCCCCCCCCCCCCCCAAAAAAAAAAAAACCCACCACCAAAAAGCAAACAAACATGAATGGTCTTGCAAGAAACAGACTCATGAGGGAAGCCAGCAAGACACCCATTATAACTCTGGAATTACAGACTTTGGTAGATATGATTGGAGACATACAGTGCATCCAGAATGCACTCAGAGCACTGCACTCTTTCCACATTTTTTTTTTTTTTACATTACAGCCTTATTCCAAAATGGATTAAATTAATTTTTTGCCTTCAAAAGTCTACACACAATGACAATGTGAAAAGGTTTTTTTTTTTTTCAAATTTATTAAAAAGAAAAGAAAAAGAAATCACTTGTACGTAAGTATTCACAGCCTTTGCCACAAACCTCAAAACTGAGCTCAGGTGCATCCTGTTTCCACTGATCCTCTTTCAGATGTTTCTACAGCTTAATTGGAGTCCACTTGGGGTAAATTCAGTTTATTGGACATGATTTGGAAAGGCACACACCTGTGTACATATAAGGTCCCACAGTTGACAGTGCATGTCAGAACACAAACCAAAACTGCTCAAAGATGGGTGCACCAAACTTGTGGCATCATATTCAAGAAGACTTGAGACTGTAATTGCTGCCAAAGGTACACCAACAAAGTATTGAGCAAAGGGTGTGAATACTTATGTACGCGAGACTTCTTATTTTTTAATTTTTAATAAATTTGTAAAAATAATAATAGTAAAAAAATGTATTTGATGTTGTCATTATGGGGTGTTGTGAGTACAATTTTCCTGGGGAAAAAAACATGAATTTACACATTTGTGGAATAAGGCTGTAACATAACAAAATCTGGAAAAAGTGATGCGCTCTGAATACTGTTTGAATGTACTGTATATGGTTATTTTTGAGGGGTGAGGATTGTCCAAATACCTGCCTGGGTGGTTGCCATCCAGGATACAGGGCAGTCCTATAGTGTGGTGAACGTGGCAGCATGCGACACCAGTGAATGCTCCTAGACCTGACCCGTCTTCCACGATCAACCGGTAAAGTTATGAAATTAAGGCTTTAAAAGTGCTTGACGCATATTTTGGTAGTCAACAGGGCACATGAGTTTTTTTTAATGCAATGGATTGTATAAGTTGTAGGTTTCTGCTTTTATTACTCCTACAGTTTTAATAACACTGTACGTGTGAAAGCTTCCACTCGAAAGCAGCTGGCATTTTCTGTTTTATTTTTAAAAACGACCTTCTTGCAACAAAAAATGCTTGCTTATTAATTAATTTATTCATTCATTCTTACCTTTTTTTTCAATTTAATACAACCCCTGGCAAAAATTATGGAATCACCGGCCTCGGAGGATGTTCATTCAGTTGTTTAATTTTGTAGAAAAAAAGCAGATCACAGACATGACACAAAACTAAAGTCATTTCAAATGGCAACTTTCTGGCTTTAAGAAACACTATAAGAAAACAAGAAAAAAAATTGTGGCAGTCAGTAATGGTTACTTTTTTAGACCAAGCAGAGGGAAAAAAATATGGAATCACTCAATTCTGAGGAATAAATTATGGAATCACCCTGTAAATTTTCATCCCCAAAACTAACACCTGCATCAAATAAGATCTGCTCATTAGTCTGCATCTAAAAAGGAGTGATCACACCTTGGAGAGCTGTTGCACCAAGTGGACTGACATGAATCATGGCTCCAACACGAGAGATGTTAATTGAAACAAAGGAGAGGATTATCAAACTCTTAAAACAGGGTAAATCATCACGCAATGTTGCAAAAGATGTTGGTTGTTCACAGTCAGCTGTGTCTAAACTCTGGACCAAATACAAACATGCGAAGGTTGTTAAAGGCAAACATACTGGTAGACCAAGGAAGACATCAAAGCATCAAGACAGAAAACTTAAAGCAATATGGCTCAAAAATCGAAAATGCACAACAAAACAAATGAACGAATGGGAGGAAACTGGAGTCAACGTCTGTGACCGAACTGTAAGAAACCGCCTAAAGGAAATGGGATTTACATACAGAAAAGCTAAACGAAAGCCATCATTAACACCTAAACAGAAAAAAACAAGGTTACAATGGGCTAAGGAAAAGCAATCGTGGACTGTGGATGATTGGATGAAAGTCATATTCAGTGATGAATCTCGAATCTGCATTGGGCAAGGTGATGATGCTGGAACTTTTGTTTGGTGCCGTTCCAATGAGATTTATAAAGATGACTGCCTGAAGCGAACATGTAAATTTCCACAGTCATTGATGATATGGGGCTGCATGTCAGGTAAAGACACTGGGGAGATGGCTGTCATTACATCATCAATAAATGCACAAGTTTACATTGATATTTTGGACACTTTTCTTATCCCATCAGTTGAAAGGATGTTTGGGGATGATGAAATCATTTTTCAAGATGATAATGCATCTTGCCATAGAGCAAAAACTGTGAAAACATTCCTTGCAAAAAGACACATAGGGTCAGTGTCATGGCCTGCAAATAGTCCAGATCTTAATCCAATTGAAAATCTTTGGTGGAAGTTGAAGAAAATGGTCCATGACGAGGCTCCAACCTGCAAAGCTGATCTGGCAACAGCAATCAGAGAAAGTTGGAGCCAGATTGATGAAGAGTACTGTTTGTCACTCATTAAGTCCATGCCTCAGAGACTGCAAGCTGTTATAAAAGCCAGAGGTGGTGCAACAAAATACTAGTGATGTGTTGGAGCGTTCTTTTGTTTTTCATGATTCTATAATTTATTCCTCAAAATTGAGTGATTCCATATTTTTTTCCCTCTGCTTGGTCTAAAAAAGTAACCGTTACTGACTGCCACAATTTTTTTTCCTGATTTTTTTATAGTGTTTCTTAAAGCCAGAAAGTTGCCATTTGAAATTACTTTAGTTTTGTGTCATGTCTGTGATCTGCTTTTTTTTTTTTGCAAAATTAAACAACTGAATGAACATCCTCCGAGGCCGGTGATTCCATAATTTTTGCCAGGGGTTGTACTGGAAATATGTTGCTCTTTACAATTGCTTCAGCCAAAAACTCTTGTCTTTCTCTTTAACTTCCTTAGATCCTATGTCCACATATGGGGTCATCATCCCCTTCAAAACCTAATTCCTGTTCAAGCCCACATAGTAGGAATTTAAAGCAGCAAATTCTCACATCTGGGATTCAATTCCAAATAAGTTATTCTGCCTAGAAGAAGTAAGTTCTACATAGCCCTGTTGATGCCTGTTCCCGTAGTCTCAAGCGGATGCGATGTAGAAACCTGTCTCAGGTGACAGACAGGTAGCATGAGCAGGATTTGAACCCAGGTCTACATATTGTTAGGCCAGTTCCTTATCCACTCAGCTACTTGCTCTCTTTGGGGTTTCCCTGTACTTTTTAGTGATGGCTAATATGGACACTGGCATTGATGATATGATTTCTATTGACTTGCGAGTCATGCACTCACTTTGTGCAGAAGATGGCGTGTCGCCCTGTCACAGTCTTATTGTAAGACCAGACAGAGCCCATTCGAGAATCACCTCTTGTACATAAGTACTGTTTACCGCAGGCTGGAAAGAGTAATTTTTCAACATTTTGGTTCTTGTCTCCACTAATGTCTGTAATCCTGAAACTAAACACAAGGTGTCTCGTATATTTGGATGGATGGATGGATGAGATTTATTGTCATTGTCATTACACGAGTGCAACAACGAGATTACGTCCACACTCCAATTACCACAGACAAGAAACAGGAATTAATCCACAATTATTATTTGTTTACCATAATAATGGCACACATCAGAATTAAAGACAACACATATACTTTTGACATTGTTTATGTGCACTAAACTTTGAAACAGTCCTTTTTCCGAATTGAGGCGATGTGAGTGTGGGGGGGCCGCAGCAACATGTAGTTGCGCCACCGCCAGCTTGGGGGGGAACGGGGAGCTACAGCAGCTAAAACTGCGCGGCACCCCAGAGGGGGAAAGGGAGTGGTGTGAGCAGGGGCCGGGATGGGGAGGGGAATGGGGACAGGAGGGGATGAAGGGGGGTGGGAGCATGCTTGCAGTCTCTGTCCATGTGTGAGTGGCAAATGAGTCTGTTTCTGTCCGTGTATGCTGGAGTTGGAGAAGAAGAAGGCAACGGAATAGTTCACCAATGCCATAGAAATTCTTCTGGAGGAAAACAACGGGGCATTTTGTCCTTCAGAGGCTGATAAGCCTGCCATGTTTATGGTTGAGCAGTGAAAAACACCTTTACATCTCACATGAACAACCAGATCCAGTTATGAATATTCCCTGGTCTCCGTCATCTTCCTTTGCAAGGTGTGCATTTACTCCCATATGTTATCCAATTTGCGTCTGAGTTCAAGGGTTAACGCAGTCTGAGAATGTATCGCCTTGCCCAACTCATTAATCATGACGGACAGGTGAGGGGTCGTGGTTCTGGTGGCAGCCGTCTTGCCAATTCTCCGGTAGGTCAGAGCAGCACATAAACCAATAACTACCAGCCCTCCTACAATAAAACCAAATATAGATAAATCCTCAAAGTCCTCCACAGAGAATGGCACAAAACACGTTACACTCCACGTCTCCCAGGAGTCAAGAACATAGCCCGTAGGTTAGGTTTCATCTGGGCACGCAGGGTCGCCCGGCCCTGATTTCCTTGTTGAAAAAATGGTGTCAATAGCGTTCAGAGACCAGCTGATCAATTCCGTGGTTAATCCAATATAGTTTGAAGAATTCACAGTCTGGTGAAGTAGGGGACTTGAAGGTTGGAGCAGAGATAAGGGAGAGAGGAGATGCGACTGCCCAAGCCGGACCCAAGCATATTTGGGTCTGGTGGTGGAAATGCTTCCATACTTCTTGCGTTACTGTGAGGTTTGAACATAATATTCAGAAGAGGTGAAAGAATAGGCTGACATGAAGGAGAACCAATTTGTGCCGAGTGTAACATGGCCTCAGTGTCACTGATACTGTGACGTCATCTTCTACTGAAATTATAGCTGTCAAAATAACACATTAGTCAATTAATAAATTACAGCACCTGTAATGTGTTAATTTTTAAAATGCGGATTAATCATACTTTGATCCTTTTTGTTTTGATGCCACTGACTTAATCTGTAAATAGAGTTTTTTGAGAGCAATAACTGGTTAAGATGTCAGTGCATTTGGACACTTTTTGAGTGGTTTAAACAACAGCACCAGACCAGAAGTATTTTTTTTTTTAAATGGCACCAAGGAAAAGTAACAGGAGCAGCACATCCACAGTGCACAGATTATCTTAATATTGTTCTCCGAGATGAGGAATAAAAGAGCCTAATGTTTACTGCTGCTCAGCAACACAGGCAGGTGAAATACTGTTAAATACTTTCCATACTAAAGGATTTCCATGAGTGTTTTCACAGATATTCTCCTGATTTAAGCAGAGTTCATGCCTGACACAGCTTGTTTAAAGCCGCATTCACACCGGGCGTGACCAGACGGACGCGCCACCATCGCCCGGTGTGTCGCTCTGCTTTTGCTGCGAAAATTCGCCCCAGTGCGTCATCAAATAGGAGGAGCTTCCATTCCGCTCACCGGCTCCGGTTGTCAGTCAGGTTAACATGACGGACCTTGATGACACGGAGCGAGTTGTTGTTGAAAGCTGACAAACGTCATGAGATGTTCCCAATTCGGGGAGTATCATTATTTGCTGCAGGAGCTGCGTCTGGATGCCGGCCGCTTTCAGTGGCCCTTCCGCCTCTGCAGGACACAGTTTGAGGACCTCCTGTCCCGTTCACGCGCGCACATGTAAACAATAAAAAAAAAAAAACTCAGCTGCCTGCTGTGGGGTTGCTCCTCACCCTTCCCCCAAAACCTCTGTCATAATTGTTTATAAACCAGCCACCATTTGTTTTATTATACGTCTGTGTAGTTAATCAATAAAATAATCTTCACGGACGATTCGCTCGCACACGCACGTGAAAAAAAAAACTCCGCTGCCCCTGCTGCAGCGCTGCTGCTCGCTCTCCCCCCAAAAACTCTGTCATAATTGTGAAATAAAGGACAAAAGGGACATAAGTCCTGCTCACAGGTTGGCTACCAGAGACAGGACATGTTCACATCCAACTCAGTCACACTCCAGACATCTCCACGTCACTACATATCCAGTCCCTGATTGGTCATCACAGCGCGACAAGACAAAAAAGTTCAGATTTTTCAACTTTGGGAGGAGGGCGACGCGAAGCGATATCGCGCCACAAACACGCCAGTCGCTCAAAATCGCTTCACTCGCGCCGCGTCCATCACGTCGCGCTGCGTGGCTTGGCGCCACAACACGTCCTTCCATAGGGATTATATGGCAACCTGTCGCTCGCGTCGTGCCCAGTGTGAACGCCGCTTAACACCTCTGTGACATATGTAACAGAAATAGCCACGCCCCTCACATTGTCTAATTTTACTTCAGATCATTAACCCCCCACACACGCACACACTTTCTCCATAGCCCAGCTATGTACAGCACAGCTGTATTCCAAAATCACAAAAACCTAATATGCAATGTGAAAATTGTTGGATCACGCACTTTTTTTGCAAAGTTTGTAGACCGCACTGGACAGTTAATTTTTATACATTAAAATATTTTTTTTTTAATTATTGTAAACGTGAATTTCTTTTCTTCATTGGTTTTGTGATGTTTTGCGATTTGAGGGGTGATATTTTCAAAAAAATTATACATGCAATTAAATGCAATTAATTTAATTAATTGCAAACCTTGTAATTAGATTCATTTCTTTTTTCATCTGTCGGCACTAATTGAAAATCAAGTTTAAATGACTGGAGGATTTTTTTTTATTCTCTTTAGCTGAGGTTTGGGAGTGTGACCTGGTCCTGCATGTTGCTGTGAATGCCAACCACACAGGCATTCGTACATACAGTACAATGATAAAAAACAAAAAAACGTTTCTAAGAAAGTAATGGAGAGCTTAATTAGGTGGCTTTTGTTATCTTCTATCTTGAGCAGTTTTGTTTCTACCTTAAAGGGTTATCATATCTTATGAACAGTGGACATCATGCTGAACATGTTTGTCATGCAGCCGACTGATGTGCAGGAATGCAGTGAGCTTTTTGTTGAGGTATGATGGAGACCCTCAGATTTTCATGTAGTCTTGTAGCCAAGGAGCAGCGTGTCTGGTGATGAATAGTGATTGACTTCAGACCAGACTGAACCAGCACCTGCTGGCACGGTTCTATCATGACCTCTCCCTGGTTTTTGTCTTTGTGATGCTTCGTCTGCACGCCTGTGCATTCAGGAGCGTTTCTGTCATGGTTTATGCAGACATGCATGTGGGTGTGAGCACACTGGAGGTGACCCATGCAGGAAAGAAGGGGAGGGATGAGGGCTCATATTTACATTGGCAGCTACAAAAGGGGAAATGAACTGACTTCAAAGCAAGCATGCAGCTGAACTGTAAAGTGAGTGAGGGAGTCCTCCACACATAAACTGGCAGACTGACTCTCAAAACACAGACAGACATTCCCAGGGCTTACTCACAACAACCACTCACTGGCTGCTTACTGTGTTTTCACCACAGCATGGCTTGCTGTGTGTGTGTGTGTGTGTGTGTGTGTGTGTGTGTGTGTGTGTGTGTGTGTGTGTGTGTGTGTGTGTGTGTGTGTGTGTGTGTGTGTGTGTGTGTGTGTGTGTGTGTGTGTGTGTGTGTGTGTGTGTGTGTGTGTGTGTGTGTGTGTGTGTGTAATAGATCTTTTACATTGAGGAAAAACATTCTTTGAGCATGTGCACGCTTTATGATATCACATGTTGGCTTATTTTTACACTCAGTTCTGCAGTATCTATATTATAATAGTCAAGCGGCCCCTGTGTGATCGTGTGTATGGCTTCAATCATGCAAAAGCCGGGCAGAGTTGACATGTGCCGTTGGGTATGCTTATATATTTTGGGTCAAGGATGAATGCTCCGAAAACAGAAAGTTGATGGGACAAATATTTTTGGAGAAATTAGCAATTTTAGTTAACCAATAAACAATGGATGCTGTACTGCAATGCACCATAGGAGTTCGGGGTTTTGAGGTTTTAAATTTTGTTATTGTGGTTATATTAGTTTAACAGTGCTTTTAGTGTTATTGATTTATTGTATTTTTGTAGATTAATTGGTTTAGTCAGTTTAGATAAGTCTCATGTTACTAATGAGTGACTTAAGTTTCATGTTGGTACCATGAGTGAAATGTTTAGTGGTTGTCAGTTTAGTGGTTTGTCAAATTAAAACACCTGTTATTAACTACTTTCTGGACTCACACCATTCCAGAAGGGGACAGTAAGTCATCTTTGGGTAATTCCATGTCAATTCAACAAATATTTGAGGGGTCTCATGCACTTTGTCTCAGATTTTCTTTAAATTTTAATCAAATATTCCTAGACTATTCAGAACAACAAATCTGACGTTTGAGGCCTGTAGGCCAAGTAGAGTCTGAGATATGGCCAATTTAGTGTGCATAGGGTCTGCATTTGTTTTGTTTTTTTTAGGCAAAAATTATGGCCATCATTTCTGGAGCTATGTTCAAGGTAGAATATCTCAGCAAATAATGGACTTAGAGGTCTGAAATTTTCTGTTGCAATTGTCATGGACACCCAGACTTGGACTATAGTCAAACAACAGACACTGACACTAAACTGTGAAGTTTATGTATGCTCAAACTCTGGAAAATATTACATTAACTATTGCGAGCATCCATGTTTGAGACACTGAAGCATACCATTACACTCAAAGAACCCTTTCCATTTCTTGGCTCCTTGATGCCAGCTATACTGGCTATGAAATTTGTAAATTTGGTATAGCTGTGGTAAAAACAGTTAATGTAGGAGAAACCTCTGAAATCTGAAAAAAGCATTTTGTGGTTGAATTTTATTAGAAGAAAAGCTCATGTGGGCAGTAAATAAAACTCTTCAAACTGATTCCATTTTGAAGGTATTGATATCTACTTTGTGTTTATAAATATGGCCTTCCTTATGAAACTCCTTCCTGGTTAATTTAAGCATCCAATTATGGCTAATTTGTGCATTTGCGACTGTATTTCTAGTGCTGAAATGACAATTTCATTTTAATTGTGTGCACACACTGCATTCATATGATTCATGGCACACCCCAGATTGCTTGCACATAGATCTGCCAGGGGGATTCCTAGTAACCGTGGAAACCTTGGGGAATCCTTGTGAAAGCATGAGTGTGGTGGGTGATTTTAAGTTCAATGTAAGTACAGTGGTCCCTCGTTTATCGCGGGAATTACGTTCTAAAAATAACCCGCAATAGGCGAAATCCGCGAAGTAGTCAGCATTATTTTTTACAATTATTATAGATGTTTTAAGGCTGTAAAACCCCTCACTACACACTTTATACACTTTTCTCAAACAGACATTAACATTTTCTCACTTTTCTCTCATGTGTAAACACTCTCAAAGTTCAAACCTTAGTAGAAAAATAAGTCCAACCTGTTTTCAGGCCCAAACATTTGTTTGAGAAATAAAAATAGAACGTTCCCCCCCCCCCCCCCCCCAAAAAAAGTCATTGTCCAAACACTTAAAACCTGGCCTGGCTGTAAAACCGAGTGACTTTGAACTAAAATAATTTGTCTCTTGCTGTGTGTCAAAGGAAAAAAAAAAACCTTCACAACCAGCGGTGGCAGAATTTTCCTTTATATCTCTTTAAAAATAGGGTAACATCTGGTTTACTGTTTGCAGCACGCTGCTGACATGTGTCATGACTTCCCTCCTCCTAGTAACAGTTGTTCTTATGTTGCAAATTGTTTCTTTAAACAGCCACTGGAGTAACTTGTGAATGGAAGTGTTGAAGATCACAGATGATTTGAAAGTGTGTGTGTGTGTGTGTGTGTGTGTGTGTGTGTGTGTGTGTGTGTGTGTGTGTGTGTGTGTGTGTGTGTGTGTGTGTGTGTGTGTGTGTGAGACAGGGATGCTGCAGAGACAGCCCACCATTGAAGAGTTTGTCGATGCGCTGGTGTCGGAGCTCAACCCAAACTTTGAGACCTTCCTCATGGACTCTGAAAGCTAACAAGTTTCTGTTGTCACGGAAATGGACTTTGCAGGAGAAAGAGGAGTCACTGATGCTGCACACTGGGGTGTGGCGGTAAAACACACACCACATGCTCATCTTCAGTCGTAAACATGTTTACTTTGTAAAGGACACAATAGGTTTTCTAAAAGTCATGTTACTTGTGTGTATCAAAGAGCTGCCGGGTGTCTCTGAGTCGCGTCATCTTTGCAGCACCCTGCGCTGTGGCCTTATGGAACACAATGTGTTGTACTGTACAACAGCCCGGCCACTCACTACACAATGATGTGATAACAGTACAAGTTTATTCCAGATCATACTCTCTGAGCGTGCAAGATCTGTTGGAAATTGTGCACAGCACCTGCATTCTGAACATGCGTACTGGTGAGATGAGACTGCAACGCACCACGTTTAGCATGATCAAAACTTCTACTGCATTTCCTGTATTATGTCATAGCACACATTGTGTAGTGTTACATAGCTGTTACTGCAAACAGATACACACACACACACACACACACACACACACACACACACACACACACACACACACACACACACACACATGCACTGGAGTAAAACAGGAATTGGCAAAAAGGAACAAATATAATGACACACCCCCTTGTGGCCAATGTCCACTGGAGCTCCAGAAAGATTTTGTGTGGTGTTCATGTTTCTGATGTTGAAATCCCCCCCACCCCAAGAAGCAGCCAAAGCTGATGGGAAAGCTGAAGGAAAGCTGACTTCCAAAGGTGCACACATGAAGGTGTCTACGGAGTGCTGGAGTGACCAAAGAGAGGATAAAATGGGGGACTAAAGTATTCTGCCCATCTTATTGCATGCTTGAGACATATAATTCTACAATTTGATTAATTTGCACTTGAGTTAATTATTTAAATAATTTTGGCAGCACATATGACCATTGGTGGCTCCCTCTCTCTAAGCAAACCAAATATTCTGTGCTGAGTAAATGCATTTCAGAGTTTGATGTTATCCACATAAACACCCAATAATTGCATTTCTATAACCCATAAATAGATCCTTGTTATTTGATTAGTGGATTGTGTGTCACAACATTATTTGTCCCATTGTATTAAAAAAAGTCCACTGTATGAGTTACAGATTTTTTTGGCTCCATTTAGTGTTCATTTTGGGAAATGAATATATCTGGAAAATGGTAGTATTTTGACTGCTGAATAAAACCTGGCCTTGTTCTCTCTCAGTGGAGTTCTGTGTGTGGGAGAACCTGTGCAGCGCTGTATGGATAGAGGTGCACCATAATGTGTACCGTGTATTTCTTTCGAAATAAGTTTCTGCGTTACGGTGATAAGCCCTGACTACTTCGTATAGTTGTGTAGTGAGTGGCCAGCTTTCTTCAGCTGTACTAATGAGCAATAGTTAAATATTGTAACTTATGTTGTACTAAGTTTATGCTTTTATTTGTTTTGGGGTTCTTTTGTTTGTTTGTTGTTTTTTCTTTTCTGATTCTTGTGTGAATTGGTGTTGACTTGTGCTCATGTGCCCTCATTAACATTTTTCAACTTAAGCAAGCACATCATGTCATTTCCTAATTAAATGAGTACGAGGAACCATCCTTTGTTATTCCTGTGGTAATTAGTATTTAGGCTGACCCTTATCATTTGTTTTGTCTGTGAGGACAACATAAGACATCTTTTTACCCCTTCCGGGCTCCTTTACACATAGTACGAATGTGGTCGAATTGCACAGGAATCGTATGCATAACATGCAAAATCGTAGCTGCCTCCAATGCCTCGTACACCTGTTGCTATAACTGTTTGCGCACACCAGCGACTGAAAGACGGAGTGTGCACTGTGAGAGTCCATCAAACCTTCTTGCAGCAGGTGTTGGCCAAATTCCAAGTCACACATACAAACATCTAACACCGTTCACTTGGTATTTAGAAAATGTGTGGCC
Source organism: Thalassophryne amazonica (assembly GCF_902500255.1). Taxonomy (NCBI): domain Eukaryota; kingdom Metazoa; phylum Chordata; class Actinopteri; order Batrachoidiformes; family Batrachoididae; genus Thalassophryne; species Thalassophryne amazonica. The sequence continues at coordinate 68,821,761 of NC_047106.1, read as the reverse complement.
ATTCATACTATTAGCATGAAAACAGTCAGCAGACAATCACTGTCGAGCTGGATGTAAAATCTAAGTGCCTCCACTACTGTGGAGTTGCAAAGCAACACAAATGTAGTGCACATGTCTCGCACGTGTCCACGTGTCGCTCCCACTCCCACCAACACATTTGGCGTGCTGGGGGGCACACTTGCATATGCGTATGTACCGATCTAATCACATGGGGGCCAGACAGCCAGGTGTGATCACACACAGCATGGGGAGGGGCCTGTCAGCTGATCACAGCACCCTGAAAGCTGGATGACGGCTTAGTGCACACATTATAAACACAGAATCCACCGCCAGGGCAGTTATATAAATAATTACGACAATACCTACATACACAATTACACAACAAATAACGAGGATGAGTGACCACATAACACAGAGACATGGTCTGGGCACTGAATGGACAAGGGGGGCTTACAACATTCCTCCGTGAGGCACGTGTCTCTGCCTGCTGTCCTCACGTGGAAATACATAAAAACATCTCTTTTGTGACGGGCTTGGAGAGCGCACACAGTGTGGATACTGCCACACAGAGTGCTTTTGTGCCAGTAAAATGGGCACTTTTTCAGTCTTTTAGCCACAACAAACAGGTTTTTTTTTCACCACAGCGTCACTGAGGATTTGTCATACAGTGCATGTGGAAAGTATTCACAGCACTTCACTTTTTCCACATTTTATGTTACAGCCTTATTCCAAAATGGAGTAAAATACTTTTTCAAAATTCTACTCACAACACCCCATAATGACATTTTTGAAAATATATTAAATATAAAAAATTAAGAAATTACATGTACATAAGTATTTACACCCTTTGTACAGTAATCTGTTGACGCACCTTTGGCAGCAGTTACAACCACAAGTCTTCTGGAATATGCTTGCTACACCCATCGTTGGGACGTTTTGCACATTCCTCTTTGCAGCACCTCTCAAACTCCATCAGGTTGTCTGGGAGCGTCGGTGCACAGCCATTTTCAGATCTCTCCAGAGATGTTTAATCCAATTCAAGTCTGGGCTCTGGCTGGGCCACTCAAGGACATTCACAGAGTTGTCCTGAAGCCACTCCTTTGATATCTCGGCTGTGTGTTTAGGGTCATTGTCCTGCTGAAAGATGAACCGTTGCCCCAGTCTGAGGTCAAGAGTGCTCTGGAGTAGGTTTTCAGCCAGGATGTCTCTGTACATCACTGCATTCATCATTCCCTCAATCTTGATTAGTCTCCCAGTTCCTGTCCCTTAAAAACATCCCCACAGCATGATGCTGTCACCACGCTTTACTGTAGGGATGGTACACAGTTTCCTCCAAACGTGATGCCTGAGTTCAGTCTTTGTGTCATCAGACCAGAGAGTTTTGTTTTTCATGGTCTGAGAGTCCTTCAGCTGCCTTTGGGCAAACTCCAGGTGGGCTGCCATGTGCCTTATACTAAGGAGTGGCTTCCGTCTAGCCACTCTACCATACAGGACTGATTGGTGAATTGCTGCAGAGATGGTTGTGCTTCTGGAAGGTTTTCCTCTCTCCACAGAGGAATGCTGGAACTCTGACAGAGTGACCATCAGGTTCTTGGTCACCTCCTTGACTAAGGGCCTTCTCAGTTTAGATATGTGGCCAGCTCTAGAAAGCGTCCTGGTGAATCTGAACTTCTTCCATTTACAGATGATGGAGGCCACCGTGCTCGTTGGGACCTTCAAAGCAGCAGAAATGTTTCTGTGCCGTTCCCCAGATTTGTGCCTCAAGACAGTCCTGTCTCAGAGGCCTACAAACAATTCCTTTGACTTCATTGGTTTGTGCTCTAATATGCACTGTCAGCTGTGGGATCTTATATGTAGACAGGTGTGTGCCTTTCCAAATCATGTCCAATCAACTGAATTTACCCCAGGTGGACTCCAGTTAAGCTGCAGAAACATCTCAAGGATGATCAGTGGAAACAAGATGCACCTGAGCTCAAGTTTAGGCTTTATGGCAGAGTGTGAATACTTATGTACAAGTGATTTCTTCGTTTTTTATTTTTAATAAATTTGGGGAAAAAAAACTTTATTCATATTGTCATTATGAGGTATTGTGTGTAGAATTTTGGGAAAGAAAATGAATTTCATCTGTTTTGAAAAAAACAGTTCACATATTTCCAAACTAGTCTGTGCTGTACTTGGCTGTATAGTGTATTTGTGCAGCATGGAGCTGTGAGCACACCTGATCCTGTCAGATCTCAGAAGCTGTGCATAGTTTGACCTTGTCAGCACTTTGGAGAATGCCAAGGAACACCTGGAGCAGCATGTTTCTCTGTAGAACTGGAGTGCCATCATGAAGGGCAGCTCTTGTCCCAATGCAGATTTCTCCCAGATCTGCTATAGTGACCCTAAGCAACTAGGGGCAGGGCTGTGAAATGAAAATTGTGAAATCTGAGGAAAGTTCGCAGGGGGTCTGGGGGGCACAGCCCCCAGCAGCCGGGGTCTAGGGCCTTGTGGGGCCCCAGAAACCAAATTAAATTTTCATCTACTGATACATTTTCAACATCTTCTGAAAGAACAAATCTCAAAATTTGTGCATATTTAAATGATCCTAGATTCAACCTTTCACTTGAACCGTCAATGATCATGTTGAAATAACAAAATATGATGTGGAAGTAAGACCTGGTATGATTTTCCTTTTAATTGTAAACCAAATTATGCATTAACTCAGAACAATTAAACTACATGAAATTCATGGAGACTGAAAAGACTGTTAAAGTATTTCAAAAACCACAGCTAAAGCTTGTAGAATATTTTAAAAATCATGGTAAAATATCAATAACATACGTACCTTACAGTAAAAAAGCCACACATTCTTGTGTAAATTCCTGTAAATCCACTCAAAGCCACAGTGTCTTTTTTCCCATGAAAAAAGTCTACATTAATAAAAACTAATTTACATTGTTGTGTAAATTCATGTAGCCTAATTTCATTCAAAGCCACAATGTCTTTTTTTTTTCAATGAAGGAAAGTCTAGATTAATGAAAGAAAAAAGGCACATAATCTTTTCTGAAATCCTGTTTGAACAGCACAATGTTTATTTTTCAGAGAGAGAAAAAAAATTCTTACCAGTTCGCTTTTCCCGTTTATCTTTCAGGTATGTTCATGAAGCCAGCAACAATTCCACAGATTCCTGTCCTTATCACACTTTTTCAAACCATCTTTCTCGCCATCTTCGCTCTGTCTGATGTATCTCCGTGATACAGACATGCTGCAGAATTCTTCTTTTAAAAACTTTAAAGTTCTAAAAGTCTGCGATGTCCGCATGCTACGTTTAGCTAAGCTTCGTACAGGAGCCACACAGTGTCACCGCAGCAACCAACCAGTCCCGCTTTACAACTGTCGTAACAGCTAGGCTTTGAGTGGCATTTATTCTCCTCAAAACTCCGCGGATCCGAGGAAACTGATATGTATCTGTAACACACAGATCAGTGTCCGCAGACTTATAAAACTTGCATGATGTCGTTAAAAAAAAAAACGCTTTGCGATAAGCATTTTAAAAACAACACTAACACCCCCCCCACCCCCCATGATGAAATACACGGAATTCTGCGGATCCGCGGAGTTTTCACAGCCCTGCTAGGGGCAGCTGAAGGAGGGAGGAAAGGTTTGGTTTTATATTTATCTTAAAATGTATGAATGTCATTGTCATTAGCGGCCATTGAAATTCGTCATTGATTTTTCTAAATTACTGAAGTTGATGCAAGTCGGAAGTGTTGTACACAAGAGTGCATGTTACACCTGGTGCAGTCATCAGAGTACTTTCTGCACCATGGTAATTGAGCCGTGCTGGATCATCCAGTGAAATGTAATTTAAATGCAAACTAAGTATCATCACTCCACTGCTCGGCTGAAATGAACCTCTTCTCATTTAGAACATAGGTGATTCTACGCCACATCAAACCACTGCTGACATTTTACTGGATTTCTGAAGTAGATATCTTGAGTGTCCAGACTTGAAATGACCAAGAATTCACACGTCATAGCTGATAATTTACAACACATGGTGCTGGATTGACTTGTGGAAGCAGCACTCCAGAACATACAGCATACTTGATCAAGCACATTTATGCATCTTTTTCAACAGATTCACTGAGTAATTAGGAGCTGATCTGAGCCTGCGGCTGCTGCCTTCAATAGTGTCCATGCTTGTCTAGTAACAATATGACAACTTACGGCGGGTGTGAGGAGCAACTTCATCTAGATATGGAAGGTGTGAACATGGTATTAGAGAGGGAGTGATAAATTATATAGCAGCCCCATAGCATTTTGACCAGTTATGCTCTTCAGAGCAGATACCCGTCCCGCTGATGGGTTAAGGACTGTCCAGCCATCCAAGAGTAACTGCCTATCTCCTGGAATTTCCTCCATGCTCTTGAGGCTGTGCTGGGAGACACAGCAAAGTATTCTGGCAATGGCACAGATTCATGTGCCATCCTGGAGGAGATGGACTACCATGGACTACCTGTGCAACCTCTGTAGGGTCCAGGTATCGCACCATGCCACCAGGAGTGACACTGACCCTGCCCATAGGCAAAATTAGTGAAAAGTCAGTCAGAAAAGAGGGAAAAAATGTCAGTGGCCTCCAGCTGTAAAACCATTCCTGGTTTAGGGGTCATCTCATTGTTGCTCCTCTAGTGCACCTGTTGTTAATTTCAAGAACACCAAAGCAGCTGAAACTGATTAACAATATCCCAGAATTGACTTGACTTGACCAAAAATAAATCAGACCCAAGTCCTTTTCCAGTGGGTGGTATTGAGGATCTACTGGAGCCATGTGCAGTCTATCAGAAACAGCGCGTGTCAAGACCTGGTCTATTCAGTCATCTTTGCATCCACCATCCTGTCTTTCAACAGATCAAGAGATCATCTTGCTTGCCAATGAGGGACAGAGACGACCCAGTCAAATACAACCATTGTTACGGATCAATCGGTGATTCGACTCATTCAAGATGTTCCATTGTCTGCCAAAAAATACACAGACAACCAAACAAAAAGGTATTTCTGAGACTGCATTCACATGTTCAAGGGATGCAGCAGATGATAAACAGGATGTTCTGTTGTTTCAAGGAGATGACAGAAAATTCCACTATCACTGGCTGTGACGGCAGAAACACTGTAACTGTAACTGTACCATCAAATTTTCCCACTTGCCATAGCGCCAAGGACCCACTGGATTATGGGCTGTGACAGTATATTATTGCTGCGTGCCAGATTCCCAAACATCACTTGGAAAATACTCTTTGACACGGGGGTTAGCTTCATTACGTTCCTGTGTGCAGCGAGCGAGAAGCTACATGGAGAACTGTTTTTCCCACTGACTCAGAAGAAGTCATTTTCTGTCTCCTCCATTTGAGAAATAAGGATCTCAGATGAGCCTCAGACCTATTGCGTATACTGTTAATATGTCACGCTAATGCTGGTGATGAACAGTGCACAAGACGCCTACAGTACCATGTAATTGATTTAAGAATTTCACCATGTCACTCCAGAAAGACACCTATTTACAGTGGGGAAAATAAGTATTTGACCCCCTGTCAGTTTTGCAGGTTTTCCCACCAACAAAGAATGGAGAGGTCTGTAATTTTTATCGTAGGTACACTTCAACTGCGAGAGACAGAATCTAAAAAAAAAAAAAAAAATCCAGTAAATCACATTGTATGTTTTTTAAATAATTAATTTGCATTTTATTGCATAAAATAAGTATTTGACCCCCTGGAAAAACAGAGCTTAACAATTGGTACAGAAACATTTGCCATTACAGAGGTCAGACATTTCCTGTAGTTCTTGACCAAGTTTTCACACACTGCAACAGGGATTTTGGTCCACTCCTCCATACAGATCTTCTCCAAATCTTTCAGGTTTGGCGTTTCAGCTCCCACCAAAGATTTTCTATTGAGTTCAGGTCTGGAGACTGGCCAGGCCACTCCAGGACCTTGAAATGCTTCTTACGGAGCCCCTCCTTAGTTGCCCTGGCTGTGTGTTTGGGGTCAATGTCATGCTGGAAGACCCAGCTACAACCCATCTTCAATGCTCTTACTGAGGGAAGGAGGTTGTTTGCCAAAATCTCGCAATATTGCCCCATCCATCCTCCCTTCAATACGGTGCAGTTGTCCTGTCCCCTTTGCAGAAGAGCACCCCCAGAGTATAATGTTTCCACCCCCATGCTTCACAGTTGGGATGGTTTTCTTGGGGTTGTTCTCATCCTCTAAACATGGTAAGTGGAGTTGATTCCAAAAAGCTCTATTTTGGTGTCATCTGACCACATGACCTTCTCCCATGCCTCCTCTGGATCATCCAGATGGTCACTGGTGAACTTCAAATGGGCCTGGACTTGTGCTGGCTTGGACCAGGTCATTGACCAGGTCCTCCTATGTACAACCCCTGGCAAAAATTATGGAATCACCGGCCTCGGAGGATGTTCATTCAGTTGTTTAATTTTGTAGAAAAACGCAGCTCACAGACATGACACAAAACTAAAGTCATTTGAAAGGGCAACTTTCTGGCTTTAAGAAACACTATAAGAAATCAAGAAAAAAAATTGTGGCAGTCAGTAACGGTTACTTTTTTAGACCAAGCAGAGGGAAAAAAATATGGACTCACTCAATTCTGAGGAATAAATTATGGAATCACCCTGTAAATTTTCATCCCCAAAACTAACACCTGCATCAAATCAGATCTGCTCGTTAGTCTGCATCTAAAAAAGGAGTGATCACACCTTGGAGAGCTGTTGCACCAAGTGGACTGACATGAATCATGGCTGCAACACGAGAGATGTCAATTGAAACGAAGGAGAGGATTATCAAACTCTTAAAAGAGGATAAATCATCACGCAATGTTACAAAAGATGTTGGTTGTTCAGTCAGCTGTGTCTAAACTCTGGACCAAATACAAACAACATGGGAAGGTTGTTAAAGGCAAACATACTGGTAGAAGACATCAAAGTGCCAAGACAGAAAACTTAAAGCAGTATGTCTCAAAAATCGAAAATGCACAACAAAACAAATGAGGAACGAATGGGAGGAAACTGGAGTCAACGTCTGTGACTGAACTGTAAGAAACCGCCTAAAGGAAATGGGATTTACATACAGAAAAGCTAAACAAAAGCCACCATTAACACCTAAACAGAAAAAAACAAGGTTACAATGGGCTAAAAGCAATCGTGGACTGTGGATGACTGGATGAAAGTCATATTCAGTGATGAATCTCGAATCTGCATTGGGCAAGGTGATGATGCTGGAACTTTTGTTTGGTGCCGTTCCAATGAGATTTATAAAGATGACTGCCTGAAGCGAACATGTAAATTTCCACAGTCATTGATGATATGGGGCTGCATGTCAGGTAAAGGCACTGGGGAGATGGCTGTCATTACATCATCAATAAATGCACAAGTTTACATTGATATTTTGGACACTTTTCTTATCCCATCAATTGAAAGGATGTTTGGGGATGATGAAATAATTTTTCAAGATGATAATGCATCCAGATTGAGCCAGATTGATGAAGAGTACTGTTTGTCACTCATTAAGTCCATGCCTCAGAGACTGCAAGCTGTTATAAAAGCCAGAGGTGGTGCAACAAAATACTAGTGATGTGTTGGAGTGTGCTTTTGTTTTTCATGATTCCATAATTTTTTCCTCAGAATTGAGTGATTCCATATTTTTTTCCTTCTGCTTGGTCTTAAAAAGTAACTGTTACTGACTACCACAATTTTTTTTTCCTGATTTCTTATAGTGTTTCTTAAAGCCAGAAAGTTGCCATTTGAAATGACTTTAGTTTTGTGTCATGTCTGTGATCTGCTTTTTTTCTACAAAATTAAACAACTGAATGAACATCCTCCGAGGCCGGTGATTCCATAATTTTTGCCAGGGGTTGTAGTTCTGAGCTTTCTCAGAATCATCCTTACCCCACAAAGTGAGATCTTGCATGGAATCCCAGACCAAGGGAGATTAACAGTCATCTTGTGTTTCTTCCACTTTCTAATAAATCAGAATCACCTTTATTGTCATTGCACAGCGATCAACACAACGAAATTTGCTTGTGCATCCTCAAAAACAATGACCACCTTCAAACACACTCACCCATACACATACTTCAATAAATATTGAAAAAACATCAGGAGATTGGGGGGGGGGGGGCAAGCTCGGAGACAAACATAACTCGTATTGCACTAATCCCACATTGTCATTATCCCATATTACACTTATCCCATGCTGCACATGTCCCATATTGCACATATCCCTCTAAAACATCAATTAACAGTAAAAAATACCCAACTTAATAAAACCCCTTAAATAGCATAAAAACAGTAATAAATATACCTAAAATTAAAAATAATTAAAAACAATTATTGCACATGTCCGTCCTTATTTTAATTAGAATAATGCAATTGTTCCAACTGAAGCTTGGGCGTGTCTGTTCAGTTCTGTAACAGCTCGAGGAAAGAAGCTGTTTTTCAGCCTTGTGGTGTGGGCTTTAAAGGCCTGATAATGCCTGCCGGATGGAAGCAAAGAAAAAAGGTGATGTGAGGGGTGTGTTCCATCCTGCAGAATACTGCTTGCTCGGCGGAGGCAGCAAGTCCTAAAAACATCATCCAGTGAGGGCAGAGGGAGACCAATGATCTTTTCTGCCATTCTTATGACTCGTCTGATGGATTTCTTATTGTTTTCAGAACACTTTGCAAACCATGCTGTAATGCAATAGGTTAAAACACACTCGATGGAGCAATGATAAAAGGCCTTGAGCAGCTCAGCTGACAGGTTGTTCTTCTTCAATGCTCGTAGAAAATAAAGCCTCTGATGCGCCTTTTTGACCACAGCAGATGTGTTATCTTCCCATTTAAAATCCTCAGTGATCCAGGTGCCCAGAAATTTAAAACAAGAGACCCTCTCTACTACCTCACCTTTGATGTTTAAGGGAGAGGAGTCATCCTTGCGCTTCCTGAAGTCAACTATAATCTCTGGTTTTCTTGACATTCAGGGTCAAATTATTTTCTGTGCACCATTCAACTAGCCTTTCAACTTCATCTCTATAGGCTGCCTCGTTGCCGTTGAAGATCTGTCCCACCACAGTAGTGTCATTAGCAAATTTTATTATCATGTTTGGGGGGGGAATACAGTCATATGTATAGATGGAATAAAGCAATGGACTTAGCGCCGGTGCTAAGAGACAGAATGGAGGATAGATGTGGGCCCAGTTTGACTGCCTGTGGGCGGTCAGACAGGAAATCCTTAATCCATGCACATAAAGTATTGCTAAGGCCTAGGTGCTAAGGCCTAAATAATCATAAGTTGTCTTCTACAAAGCTGCTTGCCTGGTGTCCTGTAGTCCATCCCAGCCTTGTGCAGGTCTACAGTTTTGTCCCTGGTGTCCTTAGAGAGCTGTTTGGTCTTGGCTGTGGTGGACAGGTTGGAGTGTGATTGATTGATTGTGTGAACAGGTGTGTTTTATATAGGTAACAAGTTCAAACAGGTGCAATTAAATCAAATCAAATCAATTTTATTTATATAGCACCAAATCACAACAAACAGTTGCCCCAAGGTGCTTTATATTGTAAGGCAAGGCCATACAATAATTACGGAAAAACCCCAACGGTCAAAACAACCCCCTGTGAGCAAGCACTTGGCAACAGTGGGAAGGAAAAACTCCCTTTTAACAGGAAGAAACCTCCAGCAGAACCAGGCTCAGGGAGGGGCAGTCTTCTGCTGGGACTGGTTGGGGCTGAGGGAGAGAACCAGGAAAAAGACATGCTGTGGAGGGGAGCAGAGATCAATCACTAATGATTAAATGCAGAGTGGTGCATACAGAGCAAAAAGAGAAAGAAACAGTGCATCATGGGAACCCCCCAGCAGTCTAAGTCTATAGCAACATAACTAAGGGATGGTTCAGGGTCACCCGATCCAGCCCTAACTATAAGCTTTTTCAGAAAGGAAAGTTTTAAGCTTAATCTTAAAAGTAGAGAGGGTGTCTGTCTCCCTAATCCGAATTGGGAGCTGGTTCCACAGGAGAGGAGCCTGAAAGCTGAAGGCTCTGCCTCCCATTCTACTCTTACAAACCCTAGGTACTACAAGTAAGCCTGCAGTCTGAGAGCGAAGCGCTCTATTGGGGTGATATGGTACTATGAGGTCCCTAAGATAAGATGGGACCTGATTATTCAAAACCTTATAAGTAAGAAGACAAATTTTAAATTCTATTCTAGAATTAACAGGAAGCCAATGAAGAGAGGCCAGTATGGGTGAAATATGCTCTCTCCTTCTAGTTCCCGTCAGTACTCTAGCTGCAGCATTTTGAATTAACTGAAGGCTTTTCAGGGAACTTTTAGAACAACCTGATAATAATGAATTACAATAGTCCAGCCTAGAGGAAATAAATGCATGAATTAGTTTTTCAGCATCACTCTGAGACAAGACCTTTCTAATTTTACAGATATTGTGCAAATGCAAAAAAGCAGTCCTACATATTTGTTTAATATGCGCACTGAATGACATATCCTGATCAAAAATGACTCCAAGATTTCTCACAGTATTACTAGAGGTCAGGGTAATGCCATCCAGAGTAAGGATCTGGTTAGACACTATGTTTCTAAGATTTGTGGGGCCAAGTACAATAACTTCAGTTTTATCTGAGTTTAAAAGCAGGAAATTAGAGGTCATCCATGTCTTTATGTCTGTAAGACAATACTGCAGTTTAGCTAATTGGTGTGTGTCCTCTGGCTTCATGGATAGATAAAGCTGGGTATCATCTGCGTAACAATGAAAATTTAAGCAATGCCGTCTAATAATACTGCCTAAGGGAAACATGTATAAAGAGAATAAAATTGGTCCTAGCACAGAACCTTGTGGAACTCCATAATTAACCTTAGTCTGTGAAGAAGATTCCCCATTTACATGAACAAATTGTAATCTATTAGATAAATATGATTCAAACCACCGCAGCGCAGTGCCTTTAATACCTATGGCATGCTCTAATCTCTGTAATAAAATTTTATGCTCAACAGTATCAAAAGCAGCACTGAGGTCTAACAGAACAAGCACAGAAATGAGTCCACTGTCTGAGGCCATAAGAAGATCATTTGTAACCTTCACTAATGCTGTTTCTGTACTATGATGAATTCTAAAACCTGACTGAAACTCTTCAAATAGACCATTCCTCTGCAGATGATCAGTTAGCTGTTTTACACCTACCCTTTCAAGAATTTTTGAGAGAAAAGGAAGGTTGGAGATTGGCCTATAATTAGCTAAGATAGCTGGGTCAAGTGATGGCTTTTTAAGTAATGGTTTAATTACTGCCACCTTAAAAGCCTGTGGTACATAGCCAACTAATAAAGATAGATTGATCGTATTTAAGATTGAAGCATTAATTAATGGTAGGGCTTCCTTGAGCAGCCTGGTAGGAATGGGGTCTAATAGACATGTTGATGGTTTGGAGGAAGTAACTAATGAAAATAACTCAGACAGAACAATCGGAGAGAAAGAGTCTAACCAAATACCAGCATTACTGAAAGCAGCCAAAGATAACGATATGTCTTTGGGATGGTTATGAGTAATTTTTTCTCTAATAGTTAAAATTTTATTAGCAAAGAAAGTCATGAAGTCATTACTAGTTAAAGTTAAAGGAATACTCGGCTCAATAGAGCTCTGACTCTTTGTCAGCCTGGCTACAGTGCTGAAAAGAAACCTGGGGTTGTTCTTATTTTCTTCAATTAGTGATGAGTAGTAAGATGTCCTAGCTTTACGGAGGGCTTTTTTATAGAGCAACAGACTCTTTTTCCAGGCTAAGTGAAGATCTTCTAAATTAGTGAGACGCCATTTCCTCTCCAACTTACGGGTTATCTGCTTTAAGCTGCGAGTTTGTGAGTTATACCACGGAGTCAGGCACTTATGATTTAAGGCTCTCTTTTTCAGAGGAGCTACAGCATCCAAAGTTGTCTTCAATGAGGATGTAAAACTATTGACGAGATACTCTATCTCACTTACAGAGTTTAGGTAGCTACTCTGCCCTATGTTGGTATATGGCATTAGAGAACATAAAGAAGGAATCATATCCTTAAACCTAGTTACAGCGCTTTCTGAAAAACTTCTAGTGTAATGAAAGTTATTCCCCACTGCTGGGTAGTCCATCAGAGTAAATGTAAATGTTATTAAGAAATGATCAGACAGAAGGGAGTTTTCAGGGAATACTGTTAAGTCTTCAATTTCCATACCATAAGTCAGAACAAGATCTAAGATATGATTAAAGTGGTGGGTGGACTCATTTACATTTTGAACAAAGCCAATTGAGTCTAATAATAGATTAAATGCAGTGTTGAGGCTGTCATTCTCAGCATCTGTGTGGATGTTAAAATCGCCCACTATAATTATCTTATCTGAGCCAAGCACTAAGTCAGACAAAAGGTCTGAAAATTCACAGAGAAACTCACAGTAACGACCAGGTGGACGATAGATAATAACAAATAAAACTGGTTTTTGGGACTTCCAATTTGGATGGACAAGACTAAGAGTCAAGCTTTCAAATGAATTAAAGCTCTCTCTGGGTTTTTGATTAATTAATAAGATGGAATGGAAGATTGCTGCTAATCCTCCGCCTCGGCCCGTGCTACGAGTGTTCTGGCAGTTAGTGTGACTCGGGAGTGTTGACTCATTTAAACTAACATATTCATCCTGCTGTAACCAGGTTTCTGTAAGGCAGAATAAATCAATATGTTGATCAATTATTATATCATTTACTAACAGGGACTTAGAAGAGTGAGATCTAATGTTTAATAGACCACATTTAACTGTTTTAGTCTGTGGTGCAGTTGAAGGTGCTATATTACACTCAACGAAAATATAAACGCAACACTTTTGGTTTTGCTCCCATTTTGTATGAGATGAACTCAAAGATCTAAAGCTTTTTCCACATACACAATATCACCATTTCCCTCAAATATTGTTCACAAACCAGTCTAAATCTGTGATAGTGAGCACTTCTCCTTTGCTGAGATAATCCATCCCACCTCACAGGTGTGCCATATCAAGATGCTGATTAGACACCATGATTAGTGCACAGGTGTGCCTTAGACTGCCCACAATAAAAGGCCACTCTGAAAGGTGCAGTTTTATCACACAGCACAATGCCACAGATGTCGCAAGATTTGAGGGAGCGTGCAATTGGCATGCTGACAGCAGGAAGGTCAACCAGAGCTGTTGCTCTTGTATTGAATGTTCATTTCTCTACCATAAGCCGTCTCCAAAGGCGTTTCAGAGAATTTGGCAGTACATCCAACCAGCCTCACAACCGCAGACCACGTGTAACCACACCAGCCCAGGACCTCCACATCCAGCATGTTTACCTCCAAGATCATCTGAGACCAGCCACTCGGACAGCTGCTGAAACAATCGGTTTGCATAACCAAAGAATTTCTGCACAAACTGTCAGAAACCGTCTCAGGGAAGCTCATTTGCATGCTCGGCATCCTCATCGGGGTCTCGAACTGACTCCAGTTCATCGTCGCAACTTCGCACAGCCATTGAAGAGGAGTGGAACAACATTCCACAGGCCACAATTGACAACCTGATCAACTCTATGCGAAGGAGATGTGTTGCACTGCATGAGGCAAATGGTGGTCACACCAGATACTGACTGGTATCCCCCCCCAATAAAACAAAACTGCACCTTTCAGAGTGGCCTTTTATTGTGGACCGTCTAAGGCACACCTGTGCACTAATCATGGTGTCTAATCAGCATCTTGATATGGCACACCTGTGAGGTGGGATGGATTATCTCAGCAAAGGAGAAGTGCTCACTATCACAGATTTAGACTGGTTTGTGAACAATATTTGAGGGAAATGGTGATATTGTGTATGTGGAAAAGGTTTTAGATCTTTGAGTTCATCTCATACCAAATGGGAGCAAAACCAAAAGTGTTGTGTTTATATTTTTGTTGAGTATATTTTTTCTTTTTGAATTTTTATGCTTAAATAGATTTTTGCTGGTTTTTGGTGGTCTGGGAGCAGGCACCGTCTCTACGGGGATGGGGTATTGGGGGGATGGCAGGGGGAGAGAAGCTACAGAGAGGTGTGTAAGACTACAACTCTGCTTCCTGGTCCCAACCCTGGATTGTCACGGTTTGGAGGATTTAAGAAAATTGGCCAGATTTCTAGAAATGAGAGCTGCTCCATCCAAAGTGGAATGGATGCCGTCTCTCCTAACAAGACCAGGTTTTCCCCAGAAGCTTTGCCAATTATCTATGAAGCCCTCCTCATTTTTTGTACACCATTCAGACAGCCAGCAATTCAAGGAGAACATGCGGCTAAACATGTCACTCCCGGTCCGATTGGGGAGGGGCCCAGAGAAAACTACAGAGTCCGACATTGTTTTTGCAAAGTTACACACCGATTCAATGTTAATTTTAGTGACCTCCGATTGGCGTAACCGGGTGTCATTACTGCCGACGTGAATTACAATCTTACCAAATTTACGCTTAGCCTTAGCCAGCAGTTTCAAATTTCCTTCAGTGTCGCCTGCTCTGGCCCCCGGAAGACAATTGACTATGGTTGCTGGTGTTGCTAACTTCATATTTCTCAAAACAGAGTTGCCAATAACCAGAGTTTGATCCTCGGCGGGTGTGTCGCCGAGTGGGGAAAAACGGTTAGAAATGTGAACGGGTTGGCGGTGTACACGGGGCTTCTGTTTAGGGCTATGCTTCCTCCTCACAGTCACCCAGTCGGCCTGCTTTCCCGGCTGCTCGGGATCTGCCAGAGGGAAACTAACGGTGGCTAAGCTACCTTGGTCCGGCTACAGGGGCCTGGCTAGCTGTAGGATTTTTCAAGGTGCGGAGCCGAGTCTCCAATTCGCCCAGCCTGGCCTCCAAAGCTACGAATAAGCTACACTTATTACAAGTACCATTACTGCTAAAGGAGGCCGAGGAATAACTAAACATTTCACACCCAGAGCAGAAAAGTGCGGGAGAGACAGGAGAAGCCGCCATGCTAAACCAGCTAAGAGCTAGTAGCTGGTCTAAGCTAGCGGATTCCTAAAAACACACGAAGTGAATAATTTGTAAACAATTTAGAGGTGATTCAGCAGAGGGAGTGCTTTAGTTAAGGCACATGAAGATTACACTGTGAAACAAATCGTTATCTAGTTATCTAGATGAATCTAACTGCGCAGATTAAACAACTAACAGATACAGCAATGGTCCGGAACAGGAAGTGATACAATACCGCAGTGAGAGCCAACCACCATTAATACAGGTAGAGTGCAGAATAAGAGGGCTTCTTAAAGAAAAATTAAGAGGTCTGTGAGAGCCAGAATTCTTGCTGGTTGGTAGGTGGTCAAATACTTATTTTACGCAGTAAAATGCTAATTATTTAAAAATCATACAATGTGATTTTCTGAATTTTTTTTTTTTTTTATTCTGTCTCTCACAGTTGAAGTGTACCTATGATAAAAATTACAGACCTCTCCATTCTTTGTAGGTGGGAAAACCTGCAAAATTGACAGGGGGTCCAATACTTATTTTCCCCACTGTATGAGGGAGGCAACGAGTGCTGAGGAGCACATAATGATTTTTCAGTGGTGACCTTTGAGTCATGAAATATCACATGATAAAACACAAGTCAAAATGATTTTTAGTTTTATTTTAGTTGAAACAAAATTATTTTGGCACACATATCCCAAAAGCACTGCTTATTACTGTCAATGAAATGCTTGAAATGCATGCATGAAAGGAAAAAAAACCAAAAAAAAAAAACAGCATGTGACACTTGTGGTAAATGCAGGAACATATTGGAAATTACTGGTAAACACGCTATTGAAAAGCCCCTGCCACTGTTTGATGATGTAAAGGTACTGCAGAGACCTCTGGGCGTTATGTGCTGAGATGCATTGCCACCTGATCTGTGAACATGTTAATACGAGTGAAGCGATGCAAAGCTTGCTCATGGTACAGGGAGTCTCAAACAGGAAGTGCCAAATGTTGAGTCCACAGTGAAACAGTAAATGTCAAACTCTTCCTGGACGGACAGACAAGATCTCGTGGAATCTTGCTGGAACTGTGGCAAGTTCACACTGAAACAGGAAGTGCCAAATTTTGAGTCCACAGTGAAACAGGAAAGGTCAAATGTTGAACACTTCCTGGTATGGGTGGAGGTAGAGCGGAGGCCTCAGGCCGGGGTTTCACTGGACTCCCCTGAAATCTGATTGGACACAGATGATTGACATGTCACAGCACATGCAAAAAAAAAAAAATCTGCAATTTGAAATCGGTAGCCCATATTGACTGTTAGGTCTCTCCTGTACAGTAGTTGGTGCTGTGTACCACCACAAGAGGTTCTAATCCTTAGTAGAAGAAAAATGGTTGCCTCAGATTTTACCTGAACACATCATTTGAACCACAGACTAATAATGACACAAAACATATTGGTGGGTAAACAACCATATTTTATGCTAGAAATGAGGTCCAGGTTATTAAAGGTGGCATTTCTCCTTTAATTCGGGTTGCCTTGTACATACATGTTTCTCCAGTGATATTAAATGAGCAGGCAGCTGTTGATTCATGAGATAAGTTAAGACACTCAGGCTGAAAGAAATACAGGTAATTTACTCCTCTGTTCTGTATAAAACCTGTCTAACCTCTTAATTTTGCTGTCTGAGTGACACAACTTTAGATAAATCTTGGTAGGATTGGTAAGGTTAGACCTTACTTACGTGAAGCACCTTGAGGCAACTTTATGGTGATTCAGTGCTATATAAATGAAAATAAATTGAAATTAAATCTAAAATGATCTTCCTTTAAACTCAAACTGAAAGCAGATCTCTGCAACTTCATATAAATTAATTAAACATATAAAATACAGCTTCTGATGAAGTGGAGTAGAGGGGGATTTTGTTAAAAAGAAGGCCTGATAGTTCAGCTACAATTTGAGATGTACATTTGTGATGAACGCCTAGATTTGATGCTTTGGTGAAAGAAACTTTTGCATTTCTTCATAATTGATGTAAATAAAGTTCAAGACAGATTCAGTGACTTGGAAATGTTCATGTTTCCATCCCGACTTGTCTGAATAAAACTGGCAATAAAGCTGATTATTATTTACAGGTATTATCAAGTTTTAGAGATTTGCCTTCAGTTTGAGTTTGAGGAAGATAATTTTAGAAATTTTTATTCTATATATATATATATATATATATATATATTTGTATTTCTTGTATTTGAAATGGCATAAACAAAGTGTGAAATACCAAGTGTTCAAATACTTTTGGAGGGAACTATCCTAACCTTATGATGAGTGCAAAATGAGTGTGGTATTATTACCGTTTTGTTTAAGAATGTTTAATTTTCACAGTTGCTGCACTTTGTGTGAAATCATAGTGATATGGTATATCATATTGATATGACAGTATTGAGATACGATAATTGGGCCATATTGTGTAGCCCTACTGTCAACTAGCTGAAAACTTTGAATATTAATTTGTGTACTTGGGAAAAAAAAAATGCTAAAAGTGGCAGGGGGTTAGTAGAGCTGTAATTAGGGGCCGGTGGGGCGGCAAAGCTCCCCAGAAGCTGAAGGTTTTTAGTCATGCTAATGCTCCTCAGAAGCATTTACTGAAAATAAAGTGTGAAGGACGTGACATAGTTAAAATACCCTGACACTTGCGCGACTTTGATGCACGCACTTGCACGCATGTCGTCATGACGATCCCACTGTGTTCCCAGCTGGAGGCCGTGCTTTGTTCCATCGGCTGCCACGCGCTCTGCGCTGGATGCTGCGTATATAAAATAATTATTTTGTAGCGGATTAATCATTTTCTCTGCAAGTTTCCTGCAGAAAACAGACATAATTGCTTCCTGAATCACAGAGGAGCACTCCAGCAGCAACCATTTGCACGTGCGCTGAATGAGCTGGAGAAAGCATTTGGAGCCGTCTAAAAAGATAATTATTTCATGTTTACGTTGTCATGGCTTGGCAGAACAGTTGCATTTTCCTTCCTTCTTGTGTGCAGCTGTAAAAGTATGTTCATAATGAGTTGCACTCTGATGCGGTGCGCTGATGCAGCTACTCACTTTATTTCTTTACTCCACTTGACAAGCTGCACTTAGTGTTGGCGAGCAGATCGCGCCATGTTGCACAACATTGTGTGAAAGAGAACATTTCAAAATTCTTTATGTGCAATTGTACACGCTGGCGCCACTCTCACGTTCAGTCTACACCCTGTTAAAGACTAATTTACTCTACTGCACGACACAGGTCGTGCAAGTGCGTGCATCAAAGTCGTGCAAGTGTCAGCGCACCTTTAGATGGTGAGGAGCTTCTAGGCATGTGAGTCAAAAAAAGAAAAATGCTTAAAAAGGCAGCTGAAAGGTTGTAGCCATGCTAATGCTCCCCTGAAGCAATTACTCACAAAAAAGTCTGAAGGACCTAAATGACAGGTGAGATGCTGAAGGCAAGCTTCGCTCATTCATGTCCGCGACATGTACAGTAGTGTTCAGAATAATAGTAGTGCTGTGTGACTAAAAAGATTAATCCAGGTTTTGAGTATATTTCTTATTGTTACATGGGAAAGAAGGTACCAGTAGATTCAGTAGATTCTCACAAATCCAACAAGACCAAGCATTCATGATATGCACACTCTTAAGGCTATGAAATTGGGCTATTAGTAAAAAAAAAAGTAGAAAAGGGGGTGTTCACAATAATAGTAGTGTGGCATTCAATGAGTTCGTCAATTTTGTGGAACAAACAGGTGTGAATCAGGTGTCCCCTATTTAAGGATGAAGCCAGCACCTGCTGAACATGCTTTTCTCTTTGAAAGCCTGATGAAAATGGGACGTTCAAGACACTGTTCATAAGAACAGCGTAGTTTGACAAACTCATTGAATGCCACACTACTATTATTGTGAACACCCCCTTTTCTACTTTTTTACTAATAGCCCAATTTCATAGCCTTAAGAGTGTGCATATCATGAATGCTTGGTCTTGTTGGATTTGTGAGAATCTACTGGTACCTTGTTTCCCATGTAACAATAAGAAATATACTCAAAACCTGGATTAATCTTTTTAGTCCATAGCACTACTATTATTCTGAACACTACTGTACATAATAACTCATGCTAGATGTATTTTTATACAATTTGTGCCTCTGTGTGAAGGAGCCCTAATAAATCTAAACATCACATTTCTTCATTCCTGAGGAATTTTCTTTAGTTTTGTTAATCTCTTATTTCCGGTTAAACTTTGACCACATTATGTCAGGGAAACTATATAGCTGCACACCAGTGATAAAAAAAAAAAAAAAAAAATCTATCTATATATATATTTATCTATCTATCTCTCTCTCTATATATATATATATATATTATGGAAAGGATCAAGGCAAGGTGAAACAATGAGCATTACGAGCTTGTTCAAGTGCTTTATTTGTATATAAACGTTTTCTGTGGAAGTGACCATAAACTACAACGGGGAAGAAGGGCAAGCATCGTCAGCCATGCCTGTTACAAAAATACTGACTTACTATATATACTATTTTACAATATCTACAACATGCAAGTCAAAACATTCCTCGTCTTGTTACGTATTGTCAAGATTGTCTTTGATGTGCAACATAATCACTTGACACTTCACACCTAGAAATTTACAAGATTCACCTTTACAAGCACAAGCTTCATATGACCAGCTGTTCCGTGTGTGATCCAGTTCACATTGTCCTACATGTGATGATCCAGGCGGAGCGAAGGCTCATTTTAATTCTCTTTGCTCCACAGTAATAAGTCAACTTGAATCAATACTCGATATTTCAACTTCATTGGATTTCACCTTCTGGCCCAGCGAGTTCACATTACGTTTGTGCTCGTGCTCGGCGTTCCTTCTGCAGTGTTTTTTGTCTGTGTACATTTTCCATGAGGGGCTCTGAGGTCGGCTGGAGGCATTTCAAAGAGGTGCTGGGACCACACTTGAGACTGGCTGATACGGTCTGTGGGGACGAGTGAGTAATCTGAAACTGGGTACTGCTCTTGTTGAGTCCAGGGTGGTTTTTAGGGTGGAACACGAGCCAAAGAAACCCATGTCATCCTGGAAAGAGAGCAGACACACACACACACATACATACATAGTGATTAGTAACTTATCTACCTACAGCCAGCCAGGGAATGATGGAAAACAGGATAATGTTCGGTACATCAAAGAGCAACACAGCTCCGACCCCTAAAAAGGGAACCAAGACTTGTTCCAAAAACATCATGTGATAGTTCTTTCTCCTCCGGTTGTGGTTCTTGTGTCACTGTATCTTTTAATGCGGATGACTCAGGTCCAGTGTTTGTCAATAAACTCTCAATGAATCACATCAACCTAAGCCCTGAAGCCTCATTAAACACACACACACACACACACACACACACACACACACACACACACACACACACACACACACACACACACACACACACACACACACACACACACACACACACATATTCAATTCAACTTCATCAACAACAACAACAAACACCGGTAATCTAACAGTGCTGATTAAAAAAGTGGTCCATTATCTTTGTAGCAAATGGAAAAACAAAACATGACATCACATCACATCCTGACTAGGACTCAGTGGGAGGATTTCCATTACTCACTACATTGTGCAATCTGACAGTAGCAAAATGAAAATACTCTGAATGGAAACACGTGTATTTCGGAAAAAAAAAACCTCAAATATTGCAAAAAAAAATTTTATGCTCAATGAGATGACTTTTCATGTAATTTGACAAAGCTACAGTGAGGAAAATAAGTATTTGAACACCCTGCGATTTTGCAAGTTCTCCCACTTAGAAATCATGTAGGGGTCTGAAATTTTCATCTTAGGTGCATGTCCACTGTGAGAGACATAATCTAAAAAAATCCGGAAATCACAATGAATGATTTTTAAATAATTTATTTGTATGTTACTGCTGCAAATAAGTATTTGAACACCTATGAAAATCAATGTTAATATTTGGTACAGTGGCCTTTGTTTGCAATTACAGAGGTCAAACGTTTCCTGTAGTTTTTCACCAGGTTTTCACATACTGCAGCAGGGATTTTGGTCCACTCCTCCATACAGATCTTCTCTAGATCTTTCAGGTTTGGAGTTTCAGCTCCCTCCAAAGATTTTCTTTTGAGTTCAGGTCTGGAGACTGGCCAGGCCACTCCAGGACCTTGAAATGCTCCTTATGGAGCCCTTCCTTAGTTGCCCTGGCTGTGTGTTTGGGGTCATTGTCATGCTGGAAGACCCAGTCATGACCCATCTTCAATGCTGTTACTGAGGGAAGGAGGTTGTTTGCCAAAATCTTGCAATACATGACACCATCCATCCTCCCTTCAATACGGTGCAGTCGTCCTGTTCCCTTTGCAGAAGAGCACCCCCAGAGTATGATTTTTCCACCCCCATGCTTCACGGTTGGGATGGTTTTCTTGGGGTTGTTCTCATCCTCTAAACATGGTAAGTGGAATTGATTCCAAAAAGCTCTATTCTGGTCTTATCTGACGACATGACCTTCTCCCATCCCTCCTCTGGATCATCCAGATGGTCACTGGTGAACTTCAAATGGGCCTGGACATGTGCTGGCTTGAGCAGGGGGACCTTGCTGCCCTGCAGGATTTTAAACCATGACAGCATCATGTGTTACTAATGCAATCGTTGTGACTGTGGTCCCAGCTCTCTTCAGGTCATTGACCAGGTCCTCCTGTGTAGTTCTGAGCTTTCTCAGAATCATCCTTACCCCACAAAGTGAGATCTTGCATGGAATCTCAGACCGAGGGAGATTGACAGTCATCTTGTGTTTCTTCCACTTCCTAATAAATAATCATAACACTTGTTGTCTTCTACCAAGCTGCTTGCCTGTTGTCCTGTAGTCCATCCCAGCCTTTTTGTCCCTGGTGTCCTTAGACAGCTCTTTGGTCTTGGCTATGGTGGACAGGTTGGAGTGTGATTGATTGAGTGTGTGAACAGGTGTCTTTTATACAGGTAACAAGTTCAAACAGGTGCAATTAATACAGGTAAAGAGTGCAGAATAAGAGGGCTTCTTAAAGAAAAATTAACAGGTCTGTGTGAGCCAGAATTCTTGCTGGTTGGTAGGTGTTCAAATACGTATTTGCAGTAGTAACATACAAATAAATTATTTAAAAAATCATACATTGTGATTTCCAGATTTATTTTAGGTTATGTCTCTCACAGTGGACATGCACCTAAGATGAAAATTTCAGACCCCTCCATGATTTCTAAGTGGGAGAACTTGCAAAATCGCAGGGTGTTCAAATACTTATTTTCCTCAATGTATATTTTGCAAAACTGCAATGGAGAAACTTTTTCTGATATTACAGATCACACAATGTACAAACTCACATAAGATTGTAAAGTACATGGTGTGGTACATGTGGACAAAGGAAAAGATGGAGATTGATACGTAGTATGCAGACTTTTAGTCAGGGAGCATGTGTAGGTATATAAAGTCCCGTGGGATTTTTGTGGTGAAAGCAAATAAACCATTCAGATATCTTGATAGGACCTCAAATAATGCAAAAAAAAAAAAAACTTGTTGGCAATCTAAGATATTGTTTGTTCATGAGTACAGCCTGCATGACAAAGATTGCAATTTTCAAGACTTTTGGTACATTTCACAATTGCAATTGCCGAATATGACTTGTGAACACTGCTATGGGTGTATATTTTTGTGTTGTTTTCTTTCAAAATCAATGTTTCAGTTGCATTCTTGGATCAGACTTGTTCTTCACATAATGTATTCCATAATTATGGACATAAATATCCACAGCTATGTCATCAGTGTAGTGAAGATTACTATAATCATAAAAAATGTGATACTTTGGTACATTGCAGGTCAACCAGGGAGTAACACTGTTATATATGTGAAATATATGCAGAGAAAAGACTGATTGCATTTTTCCTGAAATTTATATTTTTGTGGTGTGGTGGCACTAACATTTCATCTGGTGCATCTGATAATTTTTTTTAACTGCTCGTGCAATGGAGAGCCAGGCAAAGTTGGACGTGCCGACTGCCGAGGTAGCAACATATGATGCAGACTTCTCACTTTGCATTATTTGTCAAAGAAAAACAGATGAACTATACTTGAGGAGAAACCTGCAGCACACGACAAAGTCTTGAGAGTTCATAAGACAGCAGGCAAAATATGGTGATGCAAATTATCCTGAAATTAGCAGGTGCCTTGGTAGGTTAAAAGCTTAAGATCTTGAGTCTCAGACCGCTTCATTGCACCGAAAATGCTATCAGGTAACAGTTCATACAGGCATGTGCAAGAGGGCCAAGGAAAGGTATGATAAGCACCTAGCTGCCAGGGAAGGGCTCAGCAGAAGGTGCTCATCTGATGGTGTTACTTTTACATGCTCAAAGTCAGCTCCATATGACAAAGATTTATGTTTCTTCTCTGAACATGGAGTGTCATACAACAATCCATTGCACATGGTTGCAACAGAAAATGCTGGTCTAACACTCAAAAAAAGTAGCTGAAAAAACTGCCAGCAAGAAGCTGAAAGTGAAGTTGTCTACAGGAATCAGTCTAGAAGACGCCCATGCCATTGACATAAAATACCACAGTTGTTGTTGGGCTACAAATGTCACGCATGTCCTCCGCAGATCAGACAAACCATCTACAGAGTCTGGGATTGTGAATGAGTTTGCTGCTTAGTTGAGTTTCTATCTCTGGTGGAAAGCGAACTACTAAATGGTCAAGTAATAACCATGTGTGTGCTTCAGGTTGTATACACAAGTATCCTCTCAGCAAATAATGTGAAGGAACCCACCTGCAGTCGCAAGAAGCTGAAGCTGCTCTTACTGGGGCAAATACCAGATATTGAATTTCATAAGTCCAAACGTGAATGAACCTGAACGAGTCAGTATCAAATTTACCAGAGATGCTGCACTTCAGCTTCCAAAAGGAAAGTTTTCCGAAAGTGATGGCAACATGAAAACCCTGTATAATGCTGCAGATGTTCTTAGAAGAGCAATATGCAAAGCACACCACTGATCTTTTAGGGGATCACTGACAGATGTGAATGAGAAACATTTTCCAAAGCAGCTATATAACTTTATCCATTGGGTTTTGCAAGGGCCAAACACAACACTGTCCAGTGATGCAAAATCATCTGCTGTAAACAGGAATGCTATGAGCTTGGCACAAACCACAGTGTCAATGTTCTTGTCCAAACATCAAGTCAGAAGGAATGAGAGCCACACTCTCAAAGCCACAAGAGAAATGCCTCAGCAGCTTGCAGTTGGAATAGCAATACATCAAGCCACCAGGTGTAAGAAGGTGATAAAGCTTTGGTATGTCTGTTGAGTTTAACATGATCCTGCACACCGAGTCTCAGTTTGCCACAAGTGTTCTAGAGAGAATGTCGGACAGCCATGGAATCTATTTACCACCGGACATTATCCCTGGAAGGCTCTTTTTTTGTTGTTGACAATGTTGACTTTGCAAAAGACACCCCAGATGGAAAACATACTCTTCATGCAGCTGCCATGGCCATATACCAGAGATGCCAACATGGAGGTGAAGCTACAAAACTGGAGGTAGATGACGTATCTGGTAGGTATCTATGAAAGAGCTTCCTAGTACAGTGACATTACTAGATTGTCCTTAAGCCAGCATCTGTGCCACAAAGTCTAATAAGATCGTCATGATGAGTGATGGTGATGAGTGATTAGCAGTGCTAATATTATGTGTGCAAGTTTCTTGTTATTTGTTTGCTCATGCAAGGCAGTTATGTCATCAATCTAATAACTAATAACCACTGTGACACGTGTCTGTTTGCTGTCATCACATGGACATAAAAAAAACATTTCACTGTGGCGAGATATATATATATATATATATATATATATATATATATATATATATATATATATATATATATATATATATATATATATACCATAGATTTATACAGCCCTGAAAGTGAGATTGCTGTGCCAATGTGCTGCTGAGATTTCTGACTACAATAATAATCAAGGCATCAAAACAATGCAATCAAGGGAATTACCTGATGGCCCAGGTATCCCAGGTGATGTGTGTGGATTTTCTGTGAGAAAGAAGTGAAAACTAAAACTTGATGTACTTCAAAGTGTGTAAATAAAGCAACCTGTTCAAAGTCACTGCAAATCACTGTACTGGATTATTGTAACTTCTATATGAGATATATTACATTACTTAGTATTTGTACTAAGTGATGACAAATTCTCATATTGGTCCACAGATAAATGCTGTTTAAAGCCTCGGCTTACCTTCCTGGGGTGATGGGTGCTGGTTAGGGAGATGCGTTTCCATCACAGGTTCGCTGCACGTCTGTGTTTCCCTCTCAACTGAACATTCGTCCTCTTCGATACTCTCTATGTCCTCTTCCACGACACACTCTTCTCTGGTGTCTGTGGAGACAGACTCTGGACCACCTCCCAGTAACACTGCAGGGTTCTCATCAGAGTGCATATTTCTGGATGACAGCACAGTAGAAGTTAGCACTGCAAGTGTTTACTCATGATCTAGCCACATTATTGGACTGTGGCGTTTTATGTAAATGTTGGATCTCGACGGCATCACTTCAAAGAACCTAATTAAGCACATTAAATCACAGAAGCCTGAGGGTGTGCAACAGTGTTTTAGTGTATACCCGCCTGCTGTTCCCAAGTTGGCTGTCAGAATATCTACTAACACCAGCTGCAGTGGATTCACAGTGTGGACTTCTTTTGCAGGGTTGGGTAGGATTACTTTGAAATGTAATCCAAAAGTAATCATATTACAAGTAATCCAAATGTATGTACATACATACATGTAATCCACATGTATTCTTTCAAAGTAATCCTACCCAACCTTGTTCTTTTGTTATCACCAACTTGAGTCACTGATGCTTGTGTGCTGTTTAATGTTTTGCTACAGTTGACCTGCAGCACATCCTGAGCCACGTGTAAACCACAAGTAATTATCACTGCAGAGGCACGCAGTATTGATTGTGTTTAGTCATTAGCCAGCTGTATATAGGTTCAGCTGCTCCTATGCTCTTCAGAGTGGAGGAGTCACCAGTGTTTGTGAGTCATTTCCCCTCAGGGATAGAAGTTTGCATTCATGTGTTGCCAGGCAGTTTGGATACAGCTGCTCATGTATGTTCAGAAATACAGCACATGTAATATGGGGTTTTCCAACAGCAGCTGTTTGTGCTTTACAACAGTTTTCTCCCTCCAATCTCACAATTGTAAAAAAAAAAAAAAAAAAAAAAAAATACTAAAAGGAGTCATTACAGCCATTTAAAGCAGCTCTCACACCTGACCAAATCTGGCACTGAGTACTGACAGGGTATACCTGAGCCGTGAATGGTGAGACACAAGTCGGGAATGGTCAGTTTTGAACATGTTCAAAATATTTGGGAGCTCGGTCTGATTCCTGGCTGCCTTGGACTGACGTGTGATCAGCTCAGGGTGACTCAGGATAAGTTCGGCAGAACTTGGCATTCAGTTTTCATGCTGATAGTGTTAATTTCATCAGAGGAAATGAGACAAAATATGTTCAACAACCCTTTTTCCCATGACTAAAACGAGACAATGATGAGATGGCACCAGTGTTCTAAAAACACCAACTAAAACTGTGTAAGTGTGCATTATTGTTGACAAATAAAAACGAGATGAAAATGTTTTGCAAGAAATAAAAAATAAACAAAAACTCCCTCCTCATTTTCGTCTACGACACAATAAGAAAATCAACATCCAGTCCAGCTGTCATGTGTTTGTGCCAGCAGTTCTTCTACTGTACTGGAGGCTACATTACGTATCCTCTCGCTGTTCCCACTGGTAGTTTTAGTTTAACATATTATGGACCCGCGGGTTCTGATTAGAAGTACTGCGTCTACAATTAACGATGTCAGTCATGACTCACCTTTTCTGCTGATTAAAGTCTCTAAACGGATTCTTTTTCTGCGAGAATCGTCCACAACTTCACACGGACAGTTTTTATTCATTCCGCAATCAACAACTTCAAAACGAATTGCCATTTTAAATCAAATGACACCTCTTTCCAAACGCTGTAAAACAGACAGCATACTACAACCAAACAAAGCTGTTTTTCCCAAAATGAGACATCCTCAATTCCGTTGTGGAGAACTTATCCCATTGTCAAAGTCTCAGCGCTCCAGGTGCAAGTATTGTAGGGGAGATTGAGGCCAAAGTAACATTTTACATTTATATCCCTCTGAATCTGCTCAGCTGTAAGAGGCATATTATTTAACACCGGTTTTTATTTTATTTTATTTTGTTGATGTTTCTAATAAATATAAAACATCGGAACAACTGCATCATTTGTAAATGTGTATTGAATCAACAAACAAGACACTTTTAGCAAAGTTGCATGTTTGTTATGTTTTGTTGCTTTTTGACTGACTCTTGCTTGCCTCTACTGGTGGTTGACTCTCACTGCGGTGTTTTGCTGTATCTGTTAGCTGTTTAATCTGCGCAGTTAGATTGATCTAGATAACTAGATAACGATTTGTTTCACAGTGTAATCTTTACGTGCCTTAACTAAAGCACTCCCTCTGCTGAATCACCTCTAAATTATTTACACATTATTCACTTTGTGTGTTTTTAGGAATCCGCTAGCTTAGCGCAGCTACTAGCTCTTAGCCGGTTTAGCATGGCGGCTTCTCCTGTCTCTCCCGCACTCTTCTGCTCTGGGTGTGAAATGTTTAGTTATTCCTCGGCCTCCTTTAGCAGTAATGGTACTTGTAATAAGTGTAGCTTATTCATAGCTTTGGAGGCCAGGCTGGGCGAATTGGAGACTCGGCTCCGCACCTTGGAAAATCCTACAGCTAGCCAGGCCCCTGTAGATGGTGCGGACCAAGGTAGCTTAGCCGCCGTTAGCTGTCCCCCAGCGGAAGTGTAGTCCTAAACACAAGCCCCCTGTACACCACCAACCCATTCACATCTCTAACCGTTTTTCCCCACTCGGCGACACACCTACCGAGGAACAAACTCTGGTTATTGGCGACTCTGTTTTGAGAAATGTGAAGTTGGCGACACCAGCAACCACAGTCAATTGTCTTCCGGGGGCCAGAGCAGGCGACATTGAAGGAAATTTGAAACTGCTGGCTAAGGCTATGTGTAAATTTGGTAAGACTGTAATTCACGTCGGCAGTAATGACACCCCGTTACGCCAATCGGAGGTCACTAAAATTAACATTGAATCGGTGTGTAATTTTGCAAAAACAATGTCGGACTCTGTAGTTTTCTCTGGGTCCCTCCCCAATCGGACCGGGAGTGACATGTTTAGCCGCATGTTCTCCTTGAATTGCTGGCTGTCTGAGTTTTGTCCAAAAAATGAGGTGGGCTTCATAGATAATTGGCAAAGCTTCTGGGGAAAACCTGGTCTTGTTAGGAGAGATGGCATCCATCCCACTTTGGATGGAGCAGCTCTCATTTCTAGAAATCTGGCCAATTTTATTAAACCCTCCAAACTGTGACTATCCAGGGTTGGGACCAGGAAGCAGAGTTGTAGTCTTACACACCTCTCTGCAGCTTCTCTCCCCCTGCCATCCCCCCAATACCCCATCCCCGTAGAGACGGTGCCTGCTCCCAGACCACCAACAACCAGTAAAAATCTATTTAAGCATAAAAATTCAAAAAGAAAAAATAATATAGCACCTTCAACTGCACCATAGACTAAAACAGTTAAATGTGGTTTATTAAACATTAGGTCTCTCTCTTCTAAGTCCCTGTTAGTAAATGATATAATAATTGATCAACATATTGATTTATTCTGCCTTACAGAAACCTGGTTACAGCAGGATGAATATGTTAGTTTAAATGAGTCAACACCCCCGAGTCACACTAACTGTCAGAACGCTCGTAGCACGGGCCGAGGCGGAGGATTAGCAGCAATCTTCCACTCCAGCTTATTAATTAATCAAAAACCCAGACAGAGCTTTAATTCATTTGAAAGCTTGACTCTTAGTCTTGCCCATCCAAATTGGAAGTCCCAAAAAACAGTTTTATTTGTTATTATCTATCGTCCACCTGGTCGTTACTGTGAGTTTCTCTGTGAATTTTCAGACCTTTTGTCTGACTTAGTGCTTTTCAGCACTGTAGCCAGGCTGACAAAGAGTCAGAGCTCTATTGAGCCGAATATTCCTTTAACTTTAACTAGTAATGACTTCATGACTTTCTTTGCTAATAATATTTTAACTATTAGAGAAAAAATTACTCATAACCATCCCAAAGACATATCGTTATCTTTGGATGCTTTCAGTGATGCTGGTATTTGGTTAGACTCTTTCTCTCAGATTGTTCTGTCTGAGTTATTTTCATTAGTTACTTCCTCCAAACCATCAACATGTCTATTAGACCCCATTCCTACCAGGCTGCTCAAGGAAGCCCTACCATTAATTAATGCTTTAATCTTAAATATGATCAATCTATCTTTATTAGTTGGCTATGTACCACAGGCTTTTAAGGTGGCAGTAATTAAACCATTACTTAAAAAGCCATCACTTGACCCAGCTATCTTAGCTAATTATAGGCCAATCTCCAACCTTCCTTTTCTCTCAAAAATTCTTGAAAGGGTAGTTGTAAAACAGCTAACTGATCATCTGCAGAGGAATGGTCTATTTGAAGAGTTTCAGTCAGGTTTTAGAATTCATCATAGTACAGAAACAGCATTAGTGAAGGTTACAAATGATCTTCTTATGGCCTCAGACAGTGGACTCATCTCTGTGCTTGTCCTGTTAGACCTCAGTGCTGCTTTTGATACAGTTGACCATAAAATTTTATTACAGAGATTAGAGCATGCCATAGGTATTAAAGGCACTGCGCTGTGGTGGTTTGAATCATATTTATCTAATAGATTACAATTTGTTCATGTAAATGAGGAATCTTCTTCACAGACTAAGGTTAATTATGGACTTCCACAAGGTTCTGTGCTAGGACCAATTTTATTCACTTTATACATGCTTCCCTTAGGCAGTATTATTACAAAGTATTGCTTAAATTTTCATTGTTACGCAGATGATACCCAGCTTTATCTATCCATGAAGCCAGAGGACACACACCAATTAGTTAAACTGCAGGAATGTCTTACAGACATAAAGACATGGATGATCTCTAATTTCCTGCTTTTAAATTCAGATAAAACTGAAGTTATTGTACTTGGCCCCACAAATCTTAGAAACATGGTGTCTAACCAGATCCTTACTCTGGATGGCATTACCCTGACCTCTAGTAATACTGTGAGAAATCTTGGAGTCATTTTTGATCAGGATATGTCCTTCAATGCACATATTAAGCAAATATGTAGGACTGCTTTTTTGCATTTGCGCAATATCTCTAAAATTAGAAAGGTCTTGTCTCAGAGTGATGCTGAAAAACTAATTCATGCATTTATTTCCTCTAGGCTGGACTATTGTAATTCATTATTATCAGGTTGTTCTAAAAGTTCCCTGAAAAGCCTTCAGTTAATTCAAAATGCTGCAGCTAGAGTACTGACGGGAACTAGAAGGAGAGAGCATATTTCACCCATACTGGCCTCTCTTCATTGGCTTCCTGTTAATTCTAGAATAGAATTTAAAATTTGTCTTCTTACTTATAAGGTTTTGAATAATCAGGTCCCATCTTATCTTAGGGACCTCATAGTACCATATCACCCCAATAGAGCACTTCGCTCTCAGACTGCAGGCTTACTTGTAGTTCCTAGGGTTTTTAAGAGTAGAATGGGAGGCAGAGCCTTCAGCTTTCAGGCTCCTCTCCTGTGGAACCAGCTCCCAATTTGGATCAGAGAGACAGACACCCTCTCTACTTTTAAGATTAGGCTTAAAACTTTCCTTTTTGTTAAAGCTTATAGTTAGCTTATAGTTATGCTGCTATAGACTTAGACTGCTGGGGGGTTCCCATGATGCACTGAGTGTCTCTTTCTCTTTTTGCTCTGTATGCACCACTCTGCATTTAATCTCTTCCACAGCATGTCTTTTTCTTGATTCTCTCCCCTCAGCCCCAACCAGGCCCAGCAGAAGACTGCCCCTCCCTGAGCCTGGTTCTGCTGGAGGTTTCTTCCTGTTAAAAGGGAGTTTTTCCTTCCCACTGTCGCCAAGTGCTTGCTCACAGGGGGTCGTTTTGACCGTTGGGGTTTTTCTGTAATTATTGTATGGCTTTTGCCTTACAATATAAAGTGCCTTGGGGCAACTGTTTGTTGTGATTTGGCGCTATATAAATAAAATTGATTGATTGATTGATGGTTATTCCAGACATTTAATCAATATTTCAGCTGTGGACTACAAGTCAACTGAAATCAATAAACAAAAATGATCTCTGAAATACATAGAAAAAGACTAAAATAGTAAGTCCCTTCGGCTGCTCCCTTGTTTACACTCGGGGTCGCCACAGCAAATCCAAGGTGGATCTGCATGTTGAATTGGCACAGGTTTTACACCGGATGCTCTTCCTGATGCAACTCCACATTACATGGAGAAATGTGGCAGGGGTGGGATTTGAACCCAGAACCTTCTGCACTGAAACCAAGCGCAAAAGACTAAAATGTTTTGACTAAAACTCAACTAATATACCTTGAGTTGTCATTTGACTAAAACTAGACTAAAATGTTGAGACTTTTAATCAACTAAAACATGACTAACAAAAATGATATGTGAATGACTAAATGTGACTAAGAATGAACTTTGACACAAGACTAAAAATGGGCAACAAAATTAACACTACATGCTGAGCTGGGAAATTGTTACCCCGTGCTGTCCCAAATGAAGTACGACTTAGTGATTTGTTATGCCGAGCTGCCCCTGGTTATCGCAAATCAAGTGTGTGTTGGTCTCAGGTGGTTGGGAGTTTGACCTTTTTTTGTTTTAACTCACCTATCATTGAGGCTCATCTGGGACTGGAAGGGACTGTTGTCTTTGCTGCGACCGAGACTGCAGGTGTCATCACAGCACAGAGATGGGATCAGGTGGACCGGTCCTAAACACCACACACATCCAAACTTCACACACAAGAAATTCCACCAGACTGCCACAATCACCATCCTGGTATTGTCTAAATGAGTGTGTTGATCAAACTGAGGAACACAGTGTTGCCACATTCTGCTTGAGATGACAGTTTAACACCACGCCAGTCTCCGATGACCCTGCTTCTAAACCCTGTTTAGTAACAGGCTTGTCCTATGGACAAAAAGGAAGGTTTTGATGGTGGAAATAAGTCCACCAACCAAACAGACGACGTTCTTGCAGTGAGGAATGACCACTGCTCCACCATGCTCCCCGTATCGTGTATACTGTCCACTGTATTATCCATCAAATAAATCTCAATCTTGCTAAATATTAAGCGAACTGAAAAGCTGTCCAACTCAAACATAACTAAAATGGACTGTCCAACTTTAGACTGCAGTGAATTCAGTGTTTGACAATATTTAGTCAAACACTGAATCCTACGTTTACACTAAATTCTTATAGTTCATTTTGCTAGCACACAGAATGACTCTACAGTTCGTGGACCCAAAGCTGGTGGATTCTAAAGCTAGTTGAAAAGCTAATTCTGAACTTAACCAAGTAACAACAATGAAAAAAAGAAAAAAAAATGCAGCTTGAGAAAAGAGTTATGCCATGTTTCTTTTTTCTTCACACCGTGTTGCATGTCGGGATCGGTCGGGATGGCCTCCTCCGTGTTAAGTGTAGAAGCTCTTCTGTTGTTGTTGTAACTTGCATTTAGATTAGTGTTACAGAGTGACAACATTGAGTTTTATTGCAGCTAAAGAGCTTTATTTTGGATGGAAAAAGGAAGAGACAGAAAAGCGATCATACGGAGAAATGTTCAATGGAAAGTGCTAAACAGTGGGATTTTTTTTGGAAACGTGCATGACTGCAGGCTGTGAAAACATAGCCGCACTAATTCCTCCTCTTACAAATCTGGAAATTTTAATGAATCTAGATTTTGGACTTACATCTAACAGGAATTTAAAAAACAGAAATCATATGAAGCTCATGAACACTTTTGCAGCACCTGGATACTAAATCTGCACATATACAAAGGTAAAGATTGATGGCTTGATTGACGTTTCAAACATATAGATACAATAAAAAAAAACTCTTAGAAACAAGTTCACTTCAGGGAAAATATTCACAGACAAAAGTACAGGGCAACAGAAACTGACAGACACTTGTCTTTGTAAAATGAGTTTGATGAAGTACTGAACTTACAGTACAGTCAAAGTATTTGCAGTGCTTCACTTTATCCAAATTTTATGTTCCAGCCTTATTCCAAAATAGAGTAAATTCAGTTCCCCCCTCAAAACTCTATTCACAACACCCCATAACTACAACATGAAAAAAGGTTTTGGGGTTTTTGTTTTTTGCAAATTTATTAAAAATAAAAAAATAAAAAATAAGAAATCACATGTACATAAGCATTCACAGCCTTTGCTCAATACTTTGTTGATCCACCTTTGGCAGCAATTACAGGCTCAAGTCTTCTTCAATATGTTACAAGCTTGGTGCACCTTTCTTTGGGCAGTTTTGCCCATTCCTCTTTGCAGCACCTCTCAAGCTCCATCAGGTTGGATGGGGAGTGTTGGTGCACAACCATTATCAGATCTCTCCAGAGATGTTCATTCTGATTCAGGTCTGGGCTCTGGCTGGGCCACTCAAGGACATTCACAGAGTTGTCCTGAAGTGACTCCTTTGATATCTTGGCTGTGTGCTTAGGTTCAATGTCTTGCTGAAAGATGAATCGTCACCCCAGACTGAGGTCAAGAGCTCTCTGGAGCAGGTTTTCATCCAGGATGACTCTGTACATTGCTGCATTCATCATTCCCTCAATCCTGACTAGTCTCCCAGTTCCTTTTTTTCACATTGTCATTATGGGGTATTGTGTGTAGAAATTTGAGGAAAAAATGAACATCTATTTTGTAAAAAGACTGTAACCTAACAAAATGTGGAAAAAGTGAAGCGCTGTGAATACTTTCCAGATGAACTGTATTTATTTCTGCCCCTTCTCCATAAGACATCTCATTAATAATTATCCAGGTTCCTTATTAATCTGGTCCTATACTATTAAATTTTCCTTAATTTATAATAGTACAGCGGCTTAGTGGTGAGCACAGATGCCTCACAGCAAGAAGATTGTGGGATCGCCCCCCGGCTCTGTGTGGAGTTTGCATGTTCTCCCTGTATCTGTGTGGGTTTCTTCCAGGTGCTCTGGCTTCCTTCCACATCCAAAGACATGCAGGTTAGGTGGTTTGAAATCTTTAAATTGACCATAGGAGTGTGTGCAGGTGTGTTTGTCTGGTCTGTATGTGGCCTACCCTGCCTCACACCTGGGATAGCCTCCAGCTCCAGCTCCCCCTGCAACCGTTAACTGGAGTAAGTATAGGAACCCCAACCCACTGAAAGTCGCTACCCCACTGGTGTACTACTGTATTTATTCTCTTTTCATTTTGTGTATAATTTGGGACTTTCAGTGTAGAGATGCTGACAGTCTGAGAAAAACTGGTGGTGTGTGTTGTAGTTTGAAGTGGCATTTACCACAGGTGTGTCCAGGTGCCAGGTAGCACTGGCAGCAGGGTCTGTGGGGAACATCATGGAGCCAGCGCGGATCCAGGCAGGACAACTCTGCACCGCTGTAGGGACTGTAGGGATCGTCCTGGGAACTCAGAGAGGCTGTAAGAGAAACAAGTTCCAGCAAAATCAATCTCTGACACATAAATCAAACACAAGCCCTACATGACTCTTACTGGGGGGTAAAAAGTTAATAATAATGCTTGACTTTTGTTACTAGCAGCACAGGCTAGACTGGAATAGGATTTTCTTCCATGCAGGTGTCAGATGAAATCCTCACATTTCCAGTTGTGTTGTTTACCTGACTACAGCTGGCAAAGGCCCAATAACATTCATGTCCTTGAGGCTGATTAAATTCCATTATATAATTAGAAAAAACAAACCTGTGAGCGGTTTATAGGCTTTGGTGAGGAGGGGTGTGGTTCATACATATGATAGTAGTAAAAAAAAACACTTGCTGGTAACACCTCAATGAATTCTTGCACACTGTTTTTGACATGCTGAAAAAAAAATGAGGTTGCTCATTTCTCACCTGAGGACCCTTCAAATATCTCAAACTCGACAAGTGTGTATGTTAAAAAGTAACTACCAATTATTTTCATTTTTTAACATGCATATGGTATGAAAAACATGGGATCAGCATTCACCTCTCCTTTTGCCTTTCTGGTGCTTTTGTTATGTAAGTGGGGCAAAGTAGGCCAAGTACCATATTTTCCGACCCTTTAAGTGGAATAACCCACGCCTACAGTGCATCCAGAAAGTATTCACAGCGCTTTGCTTTTTCCACATTTTATGTTGCAGCCGTATTCCAAAATGGATGAAATTTATTTTTTCCTCAAAGATCTACACACACAATACCCCATAATGACAATGTCATTTTTTTTTTTAGATTTTTGCAAATTTATTAAAAATAAAAACTAAGAAATCACGTGTACATAAGTATTCACAGCCTTTGCCATGAAGCTCAAAATTGAGCTCAAGCGCATGATATATAAGATATAATGCAAAATGTACACAAAATGGGCTTTTCAATATTAAATTCAAATGTCTACAAAATCCACAATCTGGATCAGATCCAGATCAAACTTTGTCAGGCGATAGTGAGTGTCAGTCTGCACCTCACTTTCAAAGAGTGAATGGAGCATGTTTGATTAAGCTATAGTGCAAAATATATATTAAATGGGGTTTTCAATGTTAAATTTACATGGCCACAAAATCTGTAATCTCGATCAAATCCGAATCAAACTTTGGCAGTCAATAAAGGATACCATCCTACGTCACGCTCTCAAATATGAAAGAAATTCTTTTTTGACAGTTATGAATTTTTGAAAATTCATTCAATGTTAAAGATAGGGATTTTTCCAATTTCCAAGATTTATCCTGACTTTACCCTTTGACCTTGAAAATTGAATCAGTTCTTGCCTATCAGGATATGAATCTTCTGTTAGAAAAAAAATTTCATAACGATATATGAAAAATTGTGGGCTCCAGACCGTTCACAAGCAAACAAACAAATAGGGGCGAAAACATAACCTCCTCCAACTTCACTGGCATACGAGCAAGTCCCAAACGGGAAGTGCCAACTTTTGAGTCCACAGTGAAGCAGGAAATGTCAAATTTTGAACACTTCCTGGATCGACACGTCCTAGATGACAGTAGATGAGATCTTGTGGAATCTTGGGGGAATTCAGTGGCAAGTTCACACTGAAACAGGAAGTGCCAAATTTTGAGCTCACAGTGAAATAAGAAATATCAAATGTTGAACACTTCCTGGATTGACAAGGCAGGAGATCTGGTGGGATCTCGCAGGAATTCAGTGGCAAGTTGAGACTGAAACAGGATGTGCCAAATTTTGAGTCCACAGTGAAACAGGAAATGTCAAAAATGTTTAACTTTGGAAAGTGTTTTTTATATACTTCCCCGCTAGTTTTGATCTGTTTTTTTTTTTGTTTGTTTGTTTGTTTAATTAACCTGTTCTTTGGTATGTTGTTTTTGCTGGTGTATTTAGATTTCTCTGTAACTTTTTGTGTCTCATTAAATAATAAAAAAATTCTAATGTTGAACACTTCCTGGTTTGACAATAAATGAGATATTGTGGGATCTCACGGAAATTCAGTGGCAAGTTGAGTCCACGGTGAAACAGGAAATGTCAAATGTTGAACACTTCCTGACATGGGTGTAGCTGGATTGCACTGGACTCCCCTGAAATCTGATTGGACATCCCAGGTGCCACCCAGGTGATGGACATGTCACGGCACCCCTCGTCTGGTTGAAAAGAGCTATTTTGAAATCCGAGACACATAATGGTTGCTAGGTCCCTCCTGTACAGTAGTTGGTGCTGTATTCCACAAAAAAGTTCTAATCCACCTTAGTAGAAGAAGAAAAAATTTTGAGCAAGATCTGAAGCTGAACACATCGTCTGAACCACAGACTCCTATTTATATTGGTGAGTAAATGGTCATATTTTATGCCAGAAATGAGGAGCAGGTTGTTAAAAGTGGCAGTTCTCCTTTAATTCGGGTTGCCTTATATATACATGTTTCTCCAGTGATTTTAGATTAATAAAACGAGCAGGCAGCAGCTGATTCATGCTCTGTTTGCTTATTTGAGATGTAAGATGCTGCCCAAGTGTTTCTCAATTGCCCTCAAAAGTCTTGGAACACTTTGTATATCACACATTTTAATTTGTTGATGCCATTTCAAATACACACACACACACACACACACACAAAAAAAATCTAAAATTATCTTCCTTAAACAAACTGATAGCAAATTTCTACAACTTGGTATAAATTGAATTAAAAATATAAAATACAGTTTCCTGATGGAGTGGTGTAGAGGAGGATTTTCTTAAAAAGAAGACTTGAAAGTTCTAAATTTACAATGACATTAAAAGGAAAATGCATAAAGTGGCAGGGGGTTAAGAGTTCCATAGTTGGGGTTTACTGAAAAGACAGTTTTAAGGACCCAAATTACATGATGAGATGCTGAAGAGCTTCACTCGTTCATGTCTGCGACGTATACATATTAATAATAATTAGAAATCATGCCATGCTTAATTTTCCTCCTGAGGATCGTAAATGTCAAAATTCATGATGGCCACCACATTGTTCCAGAATAATTTCAAATTGTTCTGTCTTATGTCATATAAACACAAATGAAGGGGACGTTTTCTATTATCATTATTACTATTATTATTTTTAGCATTTTACTGGCCAGGCCATTCTCTTTGAACTGCCAGAATTAGGGACGACCGATGTCTTATTGTATCCCTGCACCAGGCTGGGGGCCCTTAGTAGGCCTGAGGTTGTGAGTTTACCGGCAAGGGTTACCGAGGTCATCCCTGTCACAGCAACAGTGTCCACTCATATAGCTAACATGTCAGGAGATAGGGTGGGTGCAGTTGACTTGCCTGCACTCAACTCTAAAGAGCAGGAGGAGGTTCGATCATTGTTGCGAAAGTACGGCATGGTGGTCTCTGCTCATGAGGGAGACCTTGGGTGTACGAGTTTGTTCACCCATGAGATTCCTCTGCTGGATGAGGTGCCTGTTCGGCAGCGCTATCGCCATATTCCACTTTCGGAATATAAGGCCGTGAAAGCCAATATTATCCAGCTTCTTGATGCACAGGTGATTTGGGAAAGTAGCAGTCCATATGTTTCTGCCATCGTCCTGGTCTGTAAGAAGGATGGTAGTCTTCACCTCTGCGTGGACTATCGCTTCCTTAACGGTAAGACCAGGAAGGATGCCTTTCTCTTGCCGTGCATCGAGGAGAGCCTGGACATGCTGTCTGGTGCCCACTGCTTTCCAACTCTCGATCTGGCCAGCGGGTACAATCAGGTCCCTGTAGTGGAGCAGGACAAGCCGAAGACAGCCTTTTGTACACCTTTTGGCCTCTTCGAATTGAACCGAATGCCAGCACCTTGCCAGCCAGTCCCTGATTAGTACCCTTCCAGGGCGGTCCCTGCCTGAAATTGGTGCTTTGCAGGAGAATGATACTTGCCTGGTCTTTAGGTGGAGACATGCACAGCCCCCTCCGGTAGAGCATTGTGGCCTATCAAGGTAAACGCTAACCCTCCTCCAGCAGTGGGATTGTTTTGTAGAGCGGGAGTGAGTACTGTACCGTTGGCTTTTACGGCCTGACGGGGGAGGAAAGCCTCCAGCTCCTCCTGCCAGCAACACTCAGGGAGCAGATCTTTGAATAACTCCATCAGGAGCACAGCCACCAGGGGCACCGAGAGAACCACTGAACTGGTGTTTCAACGATGCTTTTGGCCCGGGATGTCCTCTGACATGAAGCACTGGGTGCAGCAGTGTGAAAGGTGTCAAGACTCTACACCAGTGCCCCAGTTATATGGGACATCTGCTTGCTTCCTGGCCAAATGAGATATTGGCTATTGATTTTACACTGCTCAAGCCAACTCGGGGTGGGATTGAGAATGTTCTTGTCATGCCGGATGTGTTTACTAAACATACCATGGCTGTTCCCACTCATGATCAATGGGCTTCAACTGTTGTCCAAGTCATCACGCAGGAGTGGTACTACAAGTTTGGGGTGCCAGGCCACATTCATTCGGATCAGGGACAGTGTTTTGAGGGTGCCATTTTACAGCAGCTCTGTCAGTTGTATGGGGTGAGTAAGTCCTGAACCATAGCATCCCATCCTGCTGGGAATGGTCAATGTGAGTGGTTCAACCGCACCCTACACAACCTCCTTAGGACTCTTCCACTGTCTAGAAAACAGGACTAGGCTTCTTGTCTCTTTCAGGTGCTCTTTTCATATAACACCACGCCTCACAAAAGTACCAGGGAGTCTCCTTTTTCCTGATGTTCGGGCGAGAGCCCAACCTTCCAGTTGACTGTGCCCTTGGACAAGTGCTCAATCCCCTTCCTGGGCCAGTGCAGAACTGGGTTGCTGAGCATTGTTCAAAGCTCAATGTGGCATTTACTGTTCCCTGTGCAAGACTGGCTATGAATGCTGGCCGTAGGAAGGACAGGCATGATCATCGGGTCAAGGAGGCCCCTTAGCAGGTTGGTCAGGTAGTCTATCTTCAAGACCATAGCTATAGAGGCGCCATCTGGCACCCTGGCTTGTTCAAAGTTTTGAAGACCCCTATTAAGGACAGCCCAATCTACACTATTGCGCCAATCTTCAATTTGCATGCACCTCGTAATGTACATCGGGACATGCTTAAGGCTCAGGTGGTGTCTGGTCCTATGATTAGACCCCAAAGAGTTGAACCGGGTTCTCCTGAGTGTTCAGATAGTGAGTCTTTTAGAGACTGGGACTTTTGGTTTGTGGCTCCTTCGACATCTGGCTTTCAGAATCCTGTGGTTCCATCTGATCCTTGCTCCTCCAGTGATCCTGTTGTCGTTCCCTCTGATCCGGGCCCTTCCAGTGATCCGGTGTCACAGAACAGTCCGCCCCTAAAAATCGGTCCCCCTTTTGCATCATTATGGACCACAGCAGCACGTCTGAGTTTCTTCACCCAAATCAATCAAATGGATTAATGGGATTACTAACCATCAGATGATAAAGGTAAATCCTCTTAAATCATTCTAAAGTAAATTTTAAGCAGAAACAAGGCTGTTTTAAGTAGAAACAAGGTGAAATTCTGTGACGTTTGAAAGTCTGACGCGCAGTGAACGCATCAGCTAGCAGCTTGTTTAGCCGCGGCACTCTGATTGCTTCCACTGCCTTTTATGATGAAATAATGTTGAATTTATGTGGAATTGATTGTTGTACTAAAGCTTCAGATATCTGTCGCTGAGATAGATGATGAGTGGTGTGCAATTTGAAGCAGAAATGAGGTGTTAATCCATGAACCGCATCAACGGGGGACCGATTTTTAGGGGCACTGTTTGGTCTGCGACATATCTGCTCCTGGCCTCTCCAGTGATCCTGTTATCATTCCAGCAGAGAGTATGTCGGAAGGAGATGATGGTAACCGAGTTGCAGTGGAAGCTCCATCAAGTGCCAGTCTTGCGTCGCACTACTCATGTGACTGCCGGACAACATTCTAATATCCATCACCTTCCCAGTGACATTCGATAGATCAGCTTTTAGTTGTGGCGTCGGGACGTTGACAAAGAAAATGGGGGTAGAATGTGGCATGTCGGTGTGTGGTGTACCATTAAGGTGAATGGTGGACGGCACCAACACAGCCCTGAAAGCTCGGGGGCACACAGTGCGTGCTCATACACACACCACCTGGAGTGGGATTCATGGTGGCGGCATGCTGTGCGCTCCTGAGCGACTGGGTTTGGGGCAAGTTTTACACCAAAGGCTGCGCATTTCAGTCGTTTCTTCCAGGTCAGTCTTGTGCTATTCTTCGGTCTTGCTTGATATTGTCGCGTTATTTAATCATGTTTGTCTCGGGTCCAGGGCAGCAGTTTGGCCTGTGGGTGCCCTTCCTTCCTGTTTGTTCGGAGTGCATGCTGACAGGCACACGCCATGGGCTCGGGGCTCTCTCCCGTGGTAAGTCCGTTCATTGTCTCACTTGTTTGCGCGCTGTGCTATGGCTGATGCTAAATTTAGCTTTAGAGCCTCGGTTGTTATGGGACTTTGCTGTGAATTTCTCTGCAGTGCTCCCCTTCCTCCTGCTGTCTGTGTGTGTGCGCACCTCCACCGGCAGGTGAGACACCAACCACAAAGGCAGGGTTAATGTAGTAGTGGGTTTTTTTTATACATACTTATGTTTCTCATTTAGGCACGAGGAACCACGGTGCATGAGGTGCACGTTGAGCTGCCACCTCCTATTAAAGGGGCCACTGTTTTGTCTACACAAAGCATTGCATTGCTTCCCAGAAGCATTGCGCCCTCTACTGGTGCAGTTTTTGCACACGCAAGGGGGCTGGATTGCAGAGTTGTTTTGAATTTTATTTCTTTTCTCTTGTCTAAATTTTGTCTGTTTGAGCCTTGAGTCAGTTCATATTAATCAGGGTTAAAGGTGAACAATTATCTTTGGGGAAAGTGCAATATCAAAACTGGTGGACAAGTGTATTATTAAAACTGGTTGAAAAGTGTAATATCAAAACTGTTTAAAGGGTGTAATGAAATGTCAAAGAACTTGTGAAGTGTGTAATGTGTAGTTCTGGGAATATATTTTATATAATTGAGGCTTATTTTAAATTGTGAAAAATAAATCTACCTTGTGATAATACACCTCTCTGTATTCCCCTTACCTAGCGCTGCCTTGCTGGAATGATTTAAGTTTGAATGGTCCCACGGCCATATCCCCGGGTGGCGTTGTTGGTCTGCTTTCCTAAATGAAACTATGCTCCATCTCCCAATCAATTATCCCAGCTCCGCTTTGCCACATTATTATTAGGGGAAACCAGGGCACAGTGGATCAGAAATGTTGTTTTGTGGCAGCATAAACACACTATGCATAGGTTTAGGTCATTCTATTGTGGATTTAATACAGCAAGTTATTGTTTATAAGGCTGTGTTATTTATTTCTCCCCAAGTGTAATTTACAATGTTTAAAATCGATTTTAAAATTTTTGATTCACTGTGCCCCGGACACTAATTCACGGGGCACAGTGAATCAACTTACAATATAATGAAAAAAACACATGATTCTAAAGATTTCTTCAACATTATTAAATATATGATGATGCATATACAAACTATAATCCAGCAAACCAGCTATGTAATGTGTGAGTGTCTTATATAGTGATATACAAGTAAGTCCTTTAGAAACTATTATAAATACAACTGTCATAATTTCTGTTCAAACATGAAAACAGTTGTTTATATACACAAATTATAGAACTAATTCATGGAAAAATAAATGTATAAGCTTCAACGAGTAATATTTGTCATCCACTTGATACTGGGGCTTAATAAATCACTTTCTAGACTGATTCACTGAGCCCCGATTCACTGTGCCCCGGGTGCATGGGACACACGAGTCATGATATTAAACAGCTGATATTCTGGAGAAGACATAACACATGCTCTTCAGTTGGACGGGGTAGTCTTCTAATTAATAACAATTTTTTGGGCCACCTTTCCCCTGTTGTGAGAAATAAATACAAAGACACTGACATCCACAAAATTTACTTTTGATAGGAAAAAACTGATTTCACTTGCCACTTAGTTTTACTCTTAATGTATCCAAAAACAAAACACTAATTTATAAGGGGGATGTCTTTATGCATAAAAATATGGCATAACTGATGCAAATATATATGTAGTTTTGCAGCTATAGCTACTGATTCACTGTGCCTCGTGATTCACCGTTCCCCAATTTCCCCAATATACGAACAAATGCCTGTACAAAATTTGGTGATTTATCACAAACCCAAAAGAGCATGCTCCCAAACCTGACTTAACTTTTATAATACACAAGCTCACAGCTAACAGTGTGTGTATTTGAATCACTTCAGTCAGGGGGCGGTGGACTCACCTCGACTTGCTTTGTGCATTTATGTGCGTACCAAAAATTGCAGGAGAAGGGAATTTTTGGGCATTTCTTTGTTGCAGAATGTGGGCTAAGTACACACATCAGACCCACAGGAAAAGAAAAAGAATCTAACCGAATCTGATTCTAAGGCAGATTTTTATTTGGGTCTGATTTAGCTTGGGTTTCTTTTTTGAACATTAGACTGATCACCAACATGTCGTATATTGGTGTGCAATCCATGAGTGCAAATCCTCTATTAGTCAAATTAACAGATGCCACGTATACTGGTGGACCATGTGTAGGTGTTATTTTTATTTTATTTTTAATTCAAACATGCACATCAAACATTGATGCAGAATATGCATGACATATTCTGCAACAACTGCGATGTGGTGTAATGTGGAGTTGTGTCAGGAAAGGCATCCGGTGTAAAACCTGTGGCAAATCAACTTGCAGATCTATATCAATGTGCTGCAGCAACGCCAATCAACATTTTTGACATACTAAGTAGTTCAATATAGTTCTGGACACCAGGTCAAGTTTGGGAGCGTGCACGATTGCTTTCGGTTTTGTGGCATCCATCACACCAAAGAACCAGTAATGAATAGCACAACGTCCTCCCCACACCTAAAAAGCAGCCATCTATTTGCCACAGAATGGTGAATGGTGAAACATGGCCATTTCCTTGACCTTTTCCATCCACTGGTGTCTTCGACACTGTGGCACCTGCATGCTGGATCATTCCCAGAGAAACATGCTACTTGGCCAAAATATTGTAGCTGTCACAATGCAAGTGAGGACACCAGATCTTTAAGAAATTTGTTTGATTTACTTAAGGGACATAAAAAAATCCAAATGTTGCTCATTCAAATGATGTTAGAAGACCCAAAAGCATTGGCTCTTAATTACTGACATGCTGCTTCATCACACCTGATAATCTCATTTTTCACAGACTTTCCTCCTCTTTGGAAATGTGAAACACTATTCCCACTTGTGGACTCACCACTGGGCTTCTTTTCCAACAGCTGTCTCTTGCAGTAAATGACACAGAGGACAAGCAGAGCGAGCAGCACAGTGGCCAGTGCGCTGCAGATGACTGCAGCCAGAGCCATGTCCCTTGGACTGGTCACCACCGATGGCAGAGGCACCAAGTTCACACGTGTGCTACCTGCAGAGAGAAGCAGAAGTCAGTTCAATCTGTTTGGACATCTTTAAACACGTTCCATCTTGAGAAGCAGTTTCTTGGAAAGGGATGACACAGACATAAGATGTTGTTCCTTTACATTATTTAACCCTCTGTTCTCAGTCAGAACCTACTAATTTGAGATGAATTATTCCTTTTTGCCTCAAGCTTCTCTTTGCTGAACTATTAAAATTAGCACACCAGTTCAAAGAGAAAGTGCCTCTGGTAAAACCTGTCTTCATCTTCCTCTTTGTCCTTCCCAACAGAAAAAGATTGATAATGTCTTCTCCCTGCCTCACATCTCCTGCAAAGATGAACCTTTTCTAGTCAGAGTTTTGAAGGTCAAAAATGTGGTTTCTCAATGTTTCATGTGTGACACTTCAAGACTCAGTCACACAGCAC
Organism: Thalassophryne amazonica; assembly: GCF_902500255.1. Taxonomy (NCBI): domain Eukaryota; kingdom Metazoa; phylum Chordata; class Actinopteri; order Batrachoidiformes; family Batrachoididae; genus Thalassophryne; species Thalassophryne amazonica. The sequence goes on along the minus strand of NC_047106.1, from coordinate 68,777,158 downwards.
TAGCGAAGGACAATGAAGCCCATACGAAAAAAGAAATCTGGAATTTCGGAAAATAATACTATGAATACCATATTTTCTGGACTATTTGTCATTTTTTGTTTATTTTTTCCAGCTGGTCCTGCAACTTACAGTGAGGAAAATAAGTATTTGAACACCCTGCGATTTTGCAAGTTCCCACTTAGAAATCATGGAGGGGTCTGAAATTTTCATCTTAGGTTTATGTCCACTGTGAGAGACATAATCTAAAAAAAAAAAAAAAAAACATATCCAGAAATCACAATGTATGATTTTTTTTAATGATTTATTTGTATGTTACTGCTGCAAATAAGTACACTCAACAAAAATATAAACGCAACACTTTTGGTTTTGCTCCCATTTTGTATGAGATGAACTCAAAGATCTAAAATATCACCATTTCCCTCAAATATTGTTCACAAACCAGGCTAAATCTGTGATAGTGAGCACTTCTCCTTTGCTGAGATAATCCATCCCACCTCACAGGTGTGCCATATCAAGATGCTGATTAGACACCATGATTAGTGCACAGGTGTGCCTTAGACTGTCCACAATAAAAGGCCACTCTGAAAGGTGCAGTTTTATCACACAGCACAATGCCACAGATGTCGCAAGATTTGAGGGAGCGTGCAATTGGCATGCTGACAGCAGGAAGGTCAACCAGAGCTGTTGCTCGCGTATTGAATGTTCATTTCTCTACCATAAGCCGTCTCCAAAGGCGTTTCAGAGAATTTGGCAGTACATCCAACCAGCCTCACAACCGCAGACCACGTGTAACCACACCAGCCCAGGACCTCCACATCCAGCATGTTCACCTCCAAGATCGTCTGAGACCAGCCACTCGGACAGCTGCTGAAACAATCGGTTTGCATAACCAAAAGTTCTGCACAAACTGTCAGAAACCGTCTCAGGGAAGCTCATCTGCATGCTCGTCGTCCTCATCGGGGTCTCGACCTGACTCCAGTTCGTCGTCGTAACCGACTTGAGTGGGCAAATGCTCACATTCGCTGGTGTTTGGCACGTTGGAGAGGTGCTCTCTTTACGGATGATGCGAAGGAGATGTGTTGCACTGCATGAGGCAAATGGTGGTCACACCAGATACTGACTGGTATCCCCCCCCAATAAAACAAAACTGCACCTTTCAGAGTGGCCTTTTATTGTGGCAGTCTAAGGCACACCTGTGCACTAATCATGGTGTCTAATCAGCATCTTGGTATGGTACACCTGTGAGGTGGGATGGATTATCTCAGCAAAGGAGAAGTGCTCACTATCACAGATTTAGACTGGTTTGTGAACAATATTTGAGGGAAATGGTGATATTTTAGATCTTTGAGTTCATCTCATACAAAATGGGAGCAAAACCAAAAGTGTTGCGTTATATTTTTGTTGAGTATATTTGAACACCTACCAACCAGCAAGAATTCTGGCTCTCACAGACCTGTTAATTTTCTTTAAGAAGCCCTCTTATTCTACACTCTTTACCTGTATTAATTGCACCTGTTTAAACTTGTTACCTGTATAAAAGACACCTGTTCACACAATCAATCACACTCCAACCTGTCCACCATAGCCAAGACCAAAGAGCTGTCTAAGGACCACCAGGGACAAAACTGTAGACCTGCACAAGGCTGAGATGGACTACAGGACAACAGGCAAGCAGCTTGGTAGAAGACAACAACTGTTATGATTATTTATTAGAAAGTGGAAGAAACACAAGGTTGACTGTCAATCTCCCTCGGTCTGGGATTCCATGCAAGATCTCACTTTGTGGGGTAAGGATGATTCTGAGAAAGCTCAGAACTACACAGGAGAACCTGGTCAATGACCTGAAGAGAGCTGGGACCACAGTCACAAAGATTACATTAGTAACACATGATGCTGTCATGGTTTAGAAGGTCATGTGGTCAGATGAGAACAGAATAGAGCTTTTTGGAATCAACTCCACTTACCATGTTTAGAGGACAATCCCAAGAAAATCATCCCAACCGTGAAGCATGGGGGTGGAAACATCATACTCTGGGGGTGCTCTTCTGCAAAGGGGACAGGACGACTGCACCGTATTGAAGGGAGGATGGATGGGGTCATGTAATGTGAGATTTTGGCAAACAACCTCCTTCCTTCAGTAAGAGCATTGAAGATGGGTCATGACTGGGTCTTCCAGCATGACAATGACCCCAAACACACAGCCAAGGCAACTAAGGAGGAGCTCCGTAAGAAGCATTTCAAGGTCCTGGAGTGGCCTGTTCGGTCTCCAGACATGAACTCAATAGAAAATCTTTGGAGGAAGCTGAAACTCCAAACCTGAAAGATCTAGAGAAGATCTGTATGGAGGAGTGGACCAAAATCTCTGCTGCAGTGTGTGAAAACTTGGTCAAGAACTACAGGAAACGTTTGACCTCTGTAACTGCAAACAAAGGTTACGGTACCAAATATTAACATTGATTTTCACAGGTGTTCAAATACTTATTTGCAGCAGGAACATACAAATAAATTATTAAAAAAAATCATACATTGTGATTTCCGGATTTTTTTTTTTAGATTATGTCTCTCACAGTGGACATGCACCTAAAATGAAAATTTCAGACCCCTCCATGATTTCTAAGTGGGAACTTGCAAAATCGCAGGGTGTTCAAATACTTATTTTCCTCACTGTACGTATAGGGAGGTATAGGGTTCCTAGGGAGGTGTTCCAGGCACATCCACCTGGGAGGAGACCCCGGGGAAGACCCAGGACTAGGTGGAGAGATTATATCTCCACACTGGCTTGGGAACACCTCAGGATCCCCCAGTCAGAGGTGGTCAATGTGGCATGGAAGAGGGAAGTCTGAGGGAAGTCTAGAGCTGTTGTCCCCGTGACCCAATCTCAGATAAGCGGTTGAAGATGAGTGATGAGTGATGGGTTCTGCTCACTAATGCGGTGTTTACTTCATAAATTAATAATGTACTGATTAAATTTGTATTCCTGCTTGTTGCTTGAAGAAACAGCACCAATTTCAAAACAAATAATCCAGTGCAACATACAGTCTACAAAGTACAGTAAACAAAATGGAAAACAAGAATATATGCCGACCCCAGACAGATTTTTTTCATTCATTCATGCTTCATTTTCTACCGCATATCCGGGTCCGGGTCACAGTGGCAGCAGACCAAGCAGCTCATCCCACACTTCCCTATCTTCAGCTAAGTCTTGCAATGCTTCCCAGGGGATCCCAAGGCATTCCCAAGCCATCTTGGAACTATAATCCCCCCAGTGTGTCCTGGTTCTCACCAGCCACAAAGGGTAGTGTTAATAATAATAACCTTTATTTTACCAGGTAGAAATTCCACTGAGATTAAAACTTCTTTTATAAGGAAGATCTGGCCAAGAAGGCAGGAGCATACGTCATAAGCAACAGGTTAACATCAAATGTCTTGAGCACTGTGACAAATGCCCATACCTTTATTTCTCACTAGCTGATGTTCTAAAAATGTTCAGTGATATGAATGTTCATGTATCCATTTCCTGACTTGTCAAAAGAAAACTGTAAAAGTGATGATTTACTTGTGTTACCATAATTGTTAAAGCCTTCATAGCAAAGGGGTAAACACACATTTCTATGCACCATTTATCAGGTTTTTATTTCTTAGAATTTATTTTAAATTTATTTACCTCATTTTCTAATAAGGATTTTTTTTTTCCATTTCTCTTCATCAATTTTAACTACTTTGTGTTGGTGTATTCATGAAATCCAAATAAACCACAGACCCTGCTAACTCTCTACCAGTCCTGACTAGATGCATTAGAGATTTCAGTCTTATATCAGGCTACAAAGTGAATTTGACAAGTCAGTTATTATGACTTTAGTTGACTCAGGAAATGTGGAGCCTTCATGTTAAGCCTTTTCACTGGGATCCATCAGGTTTTATGTACTAGGAATTAGGGTTACCCCACATGTGAATCAATTATACAGGGGAAAACATAAATGGGATGATCGAGGGTGTTTATGAACAATGACAAGGTGGAAGTCTCTTCCCATATCTTTTCTGGGCCGAATTAATCTTATAAAATGGTTATCCTACCCAAAATATTGTATCCTGTAAGCATGCTTTTATCATTTTAAATTCTGAAGACATTAAAATCATTATAAAGCCATGGTGGACTCATATGAGCAGGAAGAAGCCAAAAATCAAATTACAGACACTTGTGCAAGAACAGGGCAGATGGAGCTTACCCAATATAGAATATTCCGTTCTTTCAGTACAAGCTAGGATTCTCAGTGTGTGGATACACGAAAACTCAGACTTACCATTTTTTAATATTGAATGTGTTCTATGCAAACCATCATAGCCTGTCAACTTACTTGGGATCAAGATGAGTGAAGTATCAAGCGGAGTTAACAATAATCCCTTACTAAATAATGTTATATGGGCCTGGAATAGACTTGGAAAACTTTTCAAATGCAGCCAACCATTTCAAATATTGTCCACACTAGTGGGTAATCCAAATCTTTCTCCACAAACTATAGGAACAAGTTTTTACAAATTGGGCATATGGCTGGGATTCATAGATTTTTCGGAACTCTTCAAGCAGGGTAAATTCAAATCTTTTGAATCTCTTTAAGACTCAATACTCTATACTAATAAGGATTTTTATAAATATTTACAATTGAAGCACTACATACAGCAGAGGGTTAAATCTCTTAAGTTTATACCAGAATCATATCAACTAGAGATTTTTCTAATCAATAATAAGAACATAAACATTCATATCTAAGTTTCTATTCTGAAATATATTCACTCAGTGTGGATAGATGCCTTGGCTGAGGAAATCTTGGAGTGTTCTGCTTAAATGTGAAATAAATTTACAGGTATGGGAAAAAATCTTACCTGCATCAAAAATCTCAATTGTAATAAGTTTAAAGAATTGCAGTACAATATTTTACACGATGTATACATTTCTCCTAACATTTTCAGTAAATACAATGCGGGTCCATCACCAAATTGCCTTAAGTGTAAAACTCATGTTGGTACGAGGTATCATTGCTTATGGGAATGTGTTCAAATCCAAAAGTTTTGGAAGGAGGTCTGTGTCAATATCAGTAAAGCTGTTGGTCAGCAGGTAATAGGAAACCCAATGATGTGCTTGCTTGGTCACATTCCTGTTTCATTTAAACAAAACGAGAGTGTGGTTCAATCACTTTTAATGATAGCTAGGAAAAGTATTATGGTGAAGTGGATCAGGGATGACCCTCCTTCTGTGTCTCTATGGAAGTCACCAATTGTGGACCTCATGACAATAATCAAACTTGGGCATTTTATTGACGGCAAAACTCAGTTATTCATAGACAAGTGTAAGAAACCTCTGGAAGCAATGGGATTTGCGTGTCAAAGAGACTTAAATGGACAACCGCTTTGGACTTGATCTGCTTTGTGTGTCTTCAGAGTTACCATGTCAAATATCTATGCATTCTTGACCAGTCTGTTTTGTTATTGTTATGTTACTGTCATTGTTTTTTGTTTTATGTGTTAATTATAAAGTCAGAAATAAATCTTAAAAAAATCCAAATAAAAATCCATTTAAATTAGGGGTTGTAATGCAGAAAAAAAACAATGGGGAAAAGACCAACTGGAGTTAACACTTTTACAAGGGGCTGCAGAGAGGCAGAATCTTAAAAAAACAGCTGAGTTGATGACACTTTGGTTTCTCTGATGGACAACAAACCATCAGAAATTTTGTTTTGTGCTCAGCAAACATCACTATGAGTTAAAAGTTTGTGGCCTGAAGAACAGCGCTCACTCTGTAAGTTACCAAAAACATAGAACATCAGATTTTAACACAATTTATTGTTACATATCACACAGGACCGGAACCATTTTACAAAGTGGCTTCTGCCACATTTAATCCAGTCGTTCCTTCAGTGCTAAAAGGGTCAGTATCTCATTTCTTTCTTCCAATCACATTAAACTTAGCAATCACAAAAACACAATTATTGTTTAATCAGTGTGGGTGAATGTAATTCACACAAAAAGAAAAAAAAATGACATGAACCTTTGACATGTGGACATGATAAAGACAGAAAGAGATTCAGGAAAAAATGCCCCTTTGATGTGTCCATAATAACAAATATGTTTATCTGTTGACCTATAGCTGAAAGGACATAAAACGTGAAGCTACTTTTGTTTCCAGAAGTGAAAGATAATGAAAATACTCAACCAGCTGCATGGTGGGTTGAGTATTTTGTTTCGTCTTACCCTCAGGAAACATCACACTGTCAGTTAAAAGCTTGTGGCCTGAAGAACGTGAGCATCCGCCCATCCCCCCTTTTCATTGAAAGTTCACAGTAAAATCACCAGTGTAAAACTAACACTGCCAGTGTACATATGGTCCCATCTGGGCCAGAGTGGGACCATATGTTCACTGTCAGTGTTAATTTAACACTGGTAATTTTACTGTGGTTAAACTGTCAAACTAAATTAAATTATTTTCTTTTTTGTTTATAAAGTTTTTATTAGTTTAGTTTTTGTAGTTTTTAAGTATTAAAGTCTTATTTCTTTTTGTTATTAAAGTTGGTTAAACGCTCACCCTAAAATAAATTCATTTTGTGACCCCAATACATTGTAAAAAGCAAAGAAAAAAAAAAACAGCTTTCATGACATTTTTCCTCGTTGCTTCTGTGTCTTACATGTGATGATGTCATCAGTGTGCACTGGTAGTAGTCACAAGACAATGATGTCAGTTCGAGAGTGCAGCTCGAGAGTTGCACACTAGGCAAACAGATTTGGCACCAAATGGGTGACTCATTTGTGATTTATTTTTCATTTGTGATGAAATCTGACATTTTATTGAAATATATTAAGAAATGGACATGCCGATCAACGTAATATTGGCTGTGCTCGTGCATCTGAATGTGAAATTCTTAACCTCCGCTCTTCATAGCAGCTTCAACAAATATTTGATCAACTAGCTGTACAATTTGAATTTGACAAAATGGCTTAAATTATCTTCAGTTCTGTGATGATGGTTTGTCTTTTGCAGATGGTTTAAAATATTAAACCAACAATATTCTGCTAAGGTACAAATACTACTCATGTTCACTGTTCCAGTTATATATTGTGGAAATTTGTTGCAAGTACCTGATGTGTATACTAAATATCTCCATTAGGCTGAATCATCAAAAATCTTATGGTCTTTTAAAGCAAACAAAACAGGCAACATGTTTAAATTATGAGATGTGGAATGGAAGACATTGGACTGTTGATGAATATGACAAATAATAAACGAGTGTTTGAGAAAATCTATTTTCAGTTAGCCCCTCCATTCATTGTTTGCTTTTCACTACATTAATCATAAAAGGAACTGGTTTCCACCTCTTCACATCCGAGAGCTCTTTGCAGTGTAAACATTTCTAGCTTTGGGCAGTTTTTTTTTTTTTAATTCCATCAGATAGGGGATAAGGGTATTTTAACATTCTTCTAAGATCAAGCAAGACCCCATTCCTACCAGGCTGCTCAAGGAAGCCTACCATTAATTAATGCTTTAATCTTAAATATGATCAATCTATCTTTATTAGTTGGCTATGTACCACAGGCTTTTAAGGTGGCAGTAATTAAACCATTACTTAAAAAGCCATCACTTGACCCAGCTATCTTAGCTAATTATAGGCCAATCTCCAACTTCCTTTTTTTCTCTCAAAAATTCTTGAAAGGGTAGTTGTAAAACAGCTAACTGATCATCTGCAGAGGAATGGTCTATTTGAGAGTTTCAGTCAGGTTTTAGAATTCATCATAGTACAGAAACAGCATTAGTGAAGGTTACAAATGATCTTCTTATGGCCTCAGACAGTGGACTCATCTCTGTGCTTGTCCTGTTAGACCTCAGTGCTGCTTTTGATACAGTTGACCATAAAATTTTATTACAGAGATTAGAGCATGCCATAGGTATTAAAGGCACTGCGCTGTGGTGGTTTGAATCATATTTATCTAATAGATTACAATTTGTTCATGTAAATGAGGAATCTTCTTCACAGACTAAGGTTAATTATGGACTTCCACAAGGTTCTGTGCTAGGACCAATTTTATTCACTTTATACATGCTTCCCTTAGGCAGTATTATTACAAAGTATTGCTTAAATTTTCATTGTTACGCAGATGATACCCAGCTTTATCTATCCATGAAGCCAGAGGACACACACCAATTAGTTAAACTGCAGGAATGTCTTACAGACATAAAGACATGGATGATCTCTAATTTCCTGCTTTTAAATTCAGATAAAACTGAAGTTATTGTACTTGGCCCCACAAATCTTAGAAACATGGTGTCTAACCAGATCCTTACTCTGGATGGCATTACCCTGACCTCTAGTAATACTGTGAGAAATCTTGGAGTCATTTTTGATCAGGATATGTCCTTCAATGCACATATTAAGCAAATATGTAGGACTGCTTTTTTGCATTTGCGCAATATCTCTAAAATTAGAAAGGTCTTGTCTCAGAGTGATGCTGAAAAACTAATTCATGCATTTATTTCCTCTAGGCTGGACTATTGTAATTCATTAGATCAGGTTGTTCTAAAAGTTCCCTGAAAAGCCTTCAGTTAATTCAAAATGCTGCAGCTAGAGTACTGACGGGAACTAGAAGGAGAGAGCATATTTCACCCATACTGGCCTCTCTTCATTGGCTTCCTGTTAATTCTAGAATAGAATTTAAAATTTGTCTTCTTACTTATAAGGTTTTGAATAATCAGGTCCCATCTTATCTTAGGGACCTCATAGTACCATATCACCCCAATAGAGCACTTCGCTCTCAGACTGCAGGCTTACTTGTAGTTCCTAGGGTTTTTAAGAGTAGAATGGGAGGCAGAGCCTTCAGCTTTCAGGCTCCTCTCCTGTGGAACCAGCTCCCAATTTGGATCAGAGAGACAGACACCCTCTCTACTTTTAAGATTAGGCTTAAAACTTTCCTTTTTGTTAAAGCTTATAGTTAGCTTATAGTTATGCTGCTATAGACTTAGACTGCTGGGGGGTTCCCATGATGCACTGAGTGTCTCTTTCTCTTTTTGCTCTGTATGCACCACTCTGCATTTAATCTCTTCCACAGCATGTCTTTTTCTTGATTCTCTCCCCTCAGCCCCAACCAGGCCCAGCAGAAGACTGCCCCTCCCTGAGCCTGGTTCTGCTGGAGGTTTTTCCTGTTAAAAGGGAGTTTTCCTTCCCACTGTCGCCAAGTGCTTGCTCACAGGGGTCGTTTTGACCGTTGGGGTTTTTCTGTAATTATTGTATGGCTTTTGCCTTACAATATAAAGTGCCTTGGGGCAACTGTTTGTTGTGATTTGGCGCTATATAAATAAAATTGATTGATTGATTGATGGTTATCCAGACATTTAATCAATATTTCAGCTGTGGACTACAAGTCAACTGAAATCAATAAACAAAAATGATCTCTGAAATACATAGAAAAAGACTAAAATAGTAAGTCCCTTCGGCTGCTCCCTTGTTTACACTCGGGGTCGCCACAGCAAATCCAAGGTGGATCTGCATGTTGAATTGGCACAGGTTTTACACCGGATGCTCTTCCTGATGCAACTCCACATTACATGGAGAAATGTGGCAGGGGTGGGATTTGAACCCAGAACCTTCTGCACTGAAACCAAGCGCAAAAGACTAAAATGTTTTGACTAAAACTCAACTAATATACCTTGAGTTGTCATTTGACTAAAACTAGACTAAAATGTTGAGACTTTTAATCAACTAAAACATGACTAACAAAAATGATATGTGAATGACTAAATGTGACTAAGAATGAACTTTGACACAAGACTAAAAATGGGCAACAAAATTAACACTACATGCTGAGCTGGGAAATTGTTACCCCGTGCTGTCCCAAATGAAGTACGACTTAGTGATTTGTTATGCCGAGCTGCCCCTGGTTATCGCAAATCAAGTGTGTGTTGGTCTCAGGTGGTTGGGAGTTTGACCTTTTTTGTTTTAACTCACCTATCATTGAGGCTCATCTGGGACTGGAAGGGACTGTTGTCTTTGCTGCGACCGAGACTGCAGGTGTCATCACAGCACAGAGATGGGATCAGGTGGACCGGTCCTAAACACCACACACATCCAAACTTCACACACAAGAAATTCCACCAGACTGCCACAATCACCATCCTGGTATTGTCTAAATGAGTGTGTTGATCAAACTGAGGAACACAGTGTTGCCACATTCTGCTTGAGATGACAGTTTAACACCACGCCAGTCTCCGATGACCCTGCTTCTAAACCCTGTTTAGTAACAGGCTTGTCCTATGGACAAAAAGGAAGGTTTTGATGGTGGAAATAAGTCCACCAACCAAACAGACGACGTTCTTGCAGTGAGGAATGACCACTGCTCCACCATGCTCCCCGTATCGTGTATACTGTCCACTGTATTATCCATCAAATAAATCTCAATCTTGCTAAATATTAAGCGAACTGAAAAGCTGTCCAACTCAAACATAACTAAAATGGACTGTCCAACTTTAGACTGCAGTGAATTCAGTGTTTGACAATATTTAGTCAAACACTGAATCCTACGTTTACACTAAATTCTTATAGTTCATTTTGCTAGCACACAGAATGACTCTACAGTTCGTGGACCCAAAGCTGGTGGATTCTAAAGCTAGTTGAAAAGCTAATTCTGAACTTAACCAAGTAACAACAATGAAAAAAAGAAAAAAAAATGCAGCTTGAGAAAAGTTATGCCATGTTTCTTTTTTCTTCACACCGTGTTGCATGTCGGGATCGGTCGGGATGGCCTCCTCTGTTAAGTGTAGAAGCTCTTCTGTTGTTGTTGTAACTTGCATTTAGATTAGTGTTACAGAGTGACAACATTGAGTTTTATTGCAGCTAAAGAGCTTTATTTTGGATGGAAAAAGGAAGAGACAGAAAAGCGATCATACGGAGAAATGTTCAATGGAAAGTGCTAAACAGTGGGATTTTTTTTGGAAACGTGCATGACTGCAGGCTGTGAAAACATAGCCGCACTAATTCCTCCTCTTACAAATCTGGAAATTTTAATGAATCTAGATTTTGGACTTACATCTAACAGGAATTTAAAAAACAGAAATCATATGAAGCTCATGAACACTTTTGCAGCACCTGGATACTAAATCTGCACATATACAAAGGTAAAGATTGATGGCTTGATTGACGTTTCAAACATATAGATACAATAAAAAAAAACTCTTAGAAACAAGTTCACTTCAGGGAAAATATTCACAGACAAAAGTACAGGGCAACAGAAACTGACAGACACTTGTCTTTGTAAAATGAGTTTGATGAAGTACTGAACTTACAGTACAGTCAAAGTATTTGCAGTGCTTCACTTTATCCAAATTTTATGTTCCAGCCTTATTCCAAAATAGAGTAAATTCAGTTCCCCCTCAAAACTCTATTCACAACACCCCATAACTACAACATGAAAAAAGGTTTTGGGGTTTTTGTTTTTGCAAATTTATTAAAAATAAAAAATAAAAAATAAGAAATCACATGTACATAAGCATTCACAGCCTTTGCTCAATACTTTGTTGATCCACCTTTGGCAGCAATTACAGGCTCAAGTCTTCTTCAATATGTTACAAGCTTGGTGCACCTTTCTTTGGGCAGTTTTGCCCATTCCTCTTTGCAGCACCTCTCAAGCTCCATCAGGTTGGATGGGGAGTGTTGGTGCACAACCATTATCAGATCTCTCCAGAGATGTTCATTCTGATTCAGGTCTGGGCTCTGGCTGGGCCACTCAAGGACATTCACAGAGTTGTCCTGAAGTGACTCCTTTGATATCTTGGCTGTGTGCTTAGGTTCAATGTCTTGCTGAAAGATGAATCGTCACCCCAGACTGAGGTCAAGAGCTCTCTGGAGCAGGTTTTCATCCAGGATGACTCTGTACATTGCTGCATTCATCATTCCCTCAATCCTGACTAGTCTCCCAGTTCCTTTTTTTCACATTGTCATTATGGGGTATTGTGTGTAGAAATTTGAGGAAAAAATGAACATCTATTTTGTAAAAAGACTGTAACCTAACAAAATGTGGAAAAAGTGAAGCGCTGTGAATACTTTCCAGATGAACTGTATTTATTTCTGCCCCTTCTCCATAAGACATCTCATTAATAATTATCCAGGTTCCTTATTAATCTGGTCCTATACTATTAAATTTTCCTTAATTTATAATAGTACAGCGGCTTAGTGGTGAGCACAGATGCCTCACAGCAAGAAGATTGTGGGATCGCCCCCCGGCTCTGTGTGGAGTTTGCATGTTCTCCCTGTATCTGTGTGGGTTTCTTCCAGGTGCTCTGGCTTCCTTCCACATCCAAAGACATGCAGGTTAGGTGGTTTGAAATCTTTAAATTGACCATAGGAGTGTGTGCAGGTGTGTTTGTCTGGTCTGTATGTGGCCTACCCTGCCTCACACCTGGGATAGCCTCCAGCTCCAGCTCCCCCTGCAACCGTTAACTGGAGTAAGTATAGGAACCCCAACCCACTGAAAGTCGCTACCCCACTGGTGTACTACTGTATTTATTCTCTTTTCATTTTGTGTATAATTTGGGACTTTCAGTGTAGAGATGCTGACAGTCTGAGAAAAACTGGTGGTGTGTGTTGTAGTTTGAAGTGGCATTTACCACAGGTGTGTCCAGGTGCCAGGTAGCACTGGCAGCAGGGTCTGTGGGGAACATCATGGAGCCAGCGCGGATCCAGGCAGGACAACTCTGCACCGCTGTAGGGACTGTAGGGATCGTCCTGGGAACTCAGAGAGGCTGTAAGAGAAACAAGTTCCAGCAAAATCAATCTCTGACACATAAATCAAACACAAGCCCTACATGACTCTTACTGGGGGGTAAAAAGTTAATAATATGCTTGACTTTTGTTACTAGCAGCACAGGCTAGACTGGAATAGGATTTTCTTCCATGCAGGTGTCAGATGAAATCCTCACATTTCCAGTTGTGTTGTTTACCTGACTACAGCTGGCAAAGGCCCAATAACATTCATGTCCTTGAGGCTGATTAAATTCCATTATATAATTAGAAAAAACAAACCTGTGAGCGGTTTATAGGCTTTGGTGAGGAGGGGTGTGGTTCATACATATGAGTAGTAAAAAAAACACTTGCTGGTAACACCTCAATGAATTCTTGCACACTGTTTTTGACATGCTGAAAAAAAATGAGGTTGCTCATTTCTCACCTGAGGACCCTTCAAATATCTCAAACTCGACAAGTGTGTATGTTAAAAAGTAACTACCAATTATTTTCATTTTTTAACATGCATATGGTATGAAAAACATGGGATCAGCATTCACCTCTCCTTTTGCCTTTCTGGTGCTTTTGTTATGTAAGTGGGGCAAAGTAGGCCAAGTACCATATTTTCCGACCCTTTAAGTGGAATAACCCACGCCTACAGTGCATCCAGAAAGTATTCACAGCGCTTTGCTTTTTCCACATTTTATGTTGCAGCCGTATTCCAAAATGGATGAAATTTATTTTTTCCTCAAAGATCTACACACACAATACCCCATAATGACAATGTCATTTTTTTTTTAGATTTTTGCAAATTTATTAAAAATAAAAACTAAGAAATCACGTGTACATAAGTATTCACAGCCTTTGCCATGAAGCTCAAAATTGAGCTCAAGCGCATGTATATAAGATATAATGCAAAATGTACACAAAATGGGCTTTTCAATATTAAATTCAAATGTCTACAAAATCCACAATCTGGATCAGATCCAGATCAAACTTTGTCAGGCGATAGTGAGTGTCAGTCTGCACCTCACTTTCAAAGAGTGAATGGAGCATGTTTGATTAAGCTATAGTGCAAAATATATTAAATGGGGTTTTCAATGTTAAATTTACATGGCCACAAAATCTGTAATCTCGATCAAATCCGAATCAAACTTTGGCAGTCAATAAAGGATACCATCCTACGTCACGCTCTCAAATATGAAAGAAATTCTTTTTGACAGTTATGAATTTTTGAAAATTCATTCAATGTTAAAGATAGGGATTTTTCCAATTTCCAAGATTTATCCTGACTTTACCCTTTGACCTTGAAAATTGAATCAGTTCTTGCCTATCAGGATATGAATCTTCTGTTAGAAAAAAAATTTCATAACGATATATGAAAATTGTGGGCTCCAGACCGTTCACAAGCAAACAAACAAATAGGGGCGAAAACATAACCTCCTCCAACTTCACTGGCATACGAGCAAGTCCCAAACGGGAAGTGCCAACTTTTGAGTCCACAGTGAAGCAGGAAATGTCAAATTTTGAACACTTCCTGGATCGACACGTCCTAGATGACAGTAGATGAGATCTTGTGGAATCTTGGGGGAATTCAGTGGCAAGTTCACACTGAAACAGGAAGTGCCAAATTTTGAGCTCACAGTGAAATAAGAAATATCAAATGTTGAACACTTCCTGGATTGACAAGGCAGGAGATCTGGTGGGATCTCGCAGGAATTCAGTGGCAAGTTGAGACTGAAACAGGATGTGCCAAATTTTGAGTCCACAGTGAAACAGGAAATGTCAAAAATGTTTAACTTTGGAAAGTGTTTTTTATACTTCCCCGCTAGTTTTGATCTGTTTTTTTTTTTTGTTTGTTTGTTTTTTAATTCCTGTTCTTTGGTATGTTGTTTTGCTGGTGTATTTAGATTTCTCTGTAACTTTTTGTGTCTCATTAAATAATAAAAAATTCTAATGTTGAACACTTCCTGGTTTGACAATAAATGAGATATTGTGGGATCTCACGGAAATTCAGTGGCAAGTTGAGTCCACGGTGAAACAGGAAATGTCAAATGTTGAACACTTCCTGACATGGGTGTAGCTGGATTGCACTGGACTCCCCTGAAATCTGATTGGACATCCCAGGTGCCACCCAGGTGATGGACATGTCACGGCACCCCTCGTCTGGTTGAAAAGAGCTATTTTGAAATCCGAGACACATAATGGTTGCTAGGTCCCTCCTGTACAGTAGTTGGTGCTGTATTCCACAAAAAAGTTCTAATCCACCTTAGTAGAAGAAGAAAAAATTTTGAGCAAGATCTGAAGCTGAACACATCGTCTGAACCACAGACTCCTATTTATTGGTGAGTAAATGGTCATATTTTATGCCAGAAATGAGGAGGAGTTGTTAAAAGTGGCAGTTCTCCTTTAATTCGGGTTGCCTTATATATACATGTTTCTCCAGTGATTTTAGATTAATAAAACGAGCAGGCAGCAGCTGATTCATGCTCTGTTTGCTTATTTGAGATGTAAGATGCTGCCCAAGTGTTTCTCAATTGCCCTCAAAAGTCTTGGAACACTTTGTATATCACACATTTTAATTTGTTGATGCCATTTCAAATACACACACACACACACCACACAAAAAAAATCTAAAATTATCTTCCTTAAACAAACTGATAGCAAATTTCTACAACTTGGTATAAATTGAATTAAAAATATAAAATACAGTTTCCTGATGGAGTGGTGTAGAGGATTTTCTTAAAAAGAAGACTTGAAAGTTCTAAATTTACAATGACATTAAAAGGAAAATGCATAAAGTGGCAGGGGGTTAAGAGTTCCATAGTTGGGGTTTACTGAAAAGACAGTTTTAAGGACCCAAATTACATGATGAGATGCTGAAGAGCTTCACTCGTTCATGTCTGCGACGTATACATATTAATAATAATTAGAAATCATGCCATGCTTAATTTTCCTCCTGAGGATCGTAAATGTCAAAATTCATGATGGCCACCACATTGTTCCAGAATAATTTCAAATTGTTCTGTCTTATGTCATATAAACACAAATGAAGGGGACGTTTTCTATTATCATTATTACTATTATTATTTTTAGCATTTTACTGGCCAGGCCATTCTCTTTGAACTGCCAGAATTAGGGACGACCGATGTCTTATTGTATCCCTGCACCAGGCTGGGGGCCCTTAGTAGGCCTGAGGTTGTGAGTTTACCGGCAAGGGTTACCGAGGTCATCCCTGTCACAGCAACAGTGTCCACTCATATAGCTAACATGTCAGGAGATAGGGTGGGTGCAGTTGACTTGCCTGCACTCAACTCTAAAGAGCAGGAGGAGGTTCGATCATTGTTGCGAAAGTACGGCATGGTGGCTCTGCTCATGAGGGAGACCTTGGGTGTACGAGTTTGTTCACCCATGAGATTCCTCTGCTGGATGAGGTGCCTGTTCGGCAGCGCTATCGCCATATTCCACTTTCGGAATATAAGGCCGTGAAAGCCAATATTATCCAGCTTCTTGATGCACAGGTGATTTGGGAAAGTAGCAGTCCATATGTTTCTGCCATCGTCCTGGTCTGTAAGAAGGATGGTAGTCTTCACCTCTGCGTGGACTATCGCTTCCTTAACGGTAAGACCAGGAAGGATGCCTTTCTCTTGCCGTGCATCGAGGAGAGCCTGGACATGCTGTCTGGTGCCCACTGCTTTCCAACTCTCGATCTGGCCAGCGGGTACAATCAGGTCCCTGTAGTGGAGCAGGACAAGCCGAAGACAGCCTTTTGTACACCTTTTGGCCTCTTCGAATTGAACCGAATGCCAGCACCTTGCCAGCCAGTCCCTGATTAGTACCCTTCCAGGGCGGTCCCTGCCTGAAATTGGTGCTTTGCAGGAGAATGACTTGCCTGGTCTTTAGGTGGAGACATGCACAGCCCCCTCCGGTAGAGCATTGTGGCCTATCAAGGTAAACGCTAACCCTCCTCCAGCAGTGGGATTGTTTTGTAGAGCGGGAGTGAGTACTGTACCGTTGGCTTTTACGGCCTGACGGGGGAGGAAAGCCTCCAGCTCCTCCTGCCAGCAACACTCAGGGAGCAGATCTTTGAATAACTCCATCAGGAGCACAGCCACCAGGGGCACCGAGAGAACCACTGAACTGGTGTTTCAACGATGCTTTTGGCCCGGGATGTCCTCTGACATGAAGCACTGGGTGCAGCAGTGTGAAAGGTGTCAAGACTCTACACCAGTGCCCCAGTTATATGGGACATCTGCTTGCTTCCTGGCCAAATGAGATATTGGCTATTGATTTTACACTGCTCAAGCCAACTCGGGGTGGGATTGAGAATGTTCTTGTCATGCCGGATGTGTTTACTAAACATACCATGGCTGTTCCCACTCATGATCAATGGGCTTCAACTGTTGTCCAAGTCATCACGCAGGAGTGGTACTACAAGTTTGGGGTGCCAGGCCACATTCATTCGGATCAGGGACAGTGTTTTGAGGGTGCCATTTTACAGCAGCTCTGTCAGTTGTATGGGGTGAGTAAGTCCTGAACCATAGCATCCCATCCTGCTGGGAATGGTCAATGTGAGTGGTTCAACCGCACCCTACACAACCTCCTTAGGACTCTTCCACTGTCTAGAAAACAGGACTAGGCTTCTTGTCTCTTTCAGGTGCTCTTTTCATATAACACCACGCCTCACAAAAGTACCAGGGAGTCTCCTTTTTCCTGATGTTCGGGCGAGAGCCCAACCTTCCAGTTGACTGTGCCCTTGGACAAGTGCTCAATCCCCTTCCTGGGCCAGTGCAGAACTGGGTTGCTGAGCATTGTTCAAAGCTCAATGTGGCATTTACTGTTCCCTGTGCAAGACTGGCTATGAATGCTGGCCGTAGGAAGGACAGGCATGATCATCGGGTCAAGGAGGCCCCTTAGCAGGTTGGTCAGGTAGTCTATCTTCAAGACCATAGCTATAGAGGCGCCATCTGGCACCCTGGCTTGTTCAAAGTTTTGAAGACCCCTATTAAGGACAGCCCAATCTACACTATTGCGCCAATCTTCAATTTGCATGCACCTCGTAATGTACATCGGGACATGCTTAAGGCTCAGGTGGTCTGGTCCTATGATTAGACCCCAAAGAGTTGAACCGGGTTCTCCTGAGTGTTCAGATAGTGAGTCTTTTAGAGACTGGGACTTTTGGTTTGTGGCTCCTTCGACATCTGGCTTTCAGAATCCTGTGGTTCCATCTGATCCTTGCTCCTCCAGTGATCCTGTTGTCGTTCCCTCTGATCCGGGCCCTTCCAGTGATCCGGTGTCACAGAACAGTCCGCCCCTAAAAATCGGTCCCCCTTTTGCATCATTATGGACCACAGCAGCACGTCTGAGTTTCTTCACCCAAATCAATCAAATGGATTAATGGGATTACTAACCATCAGATGATAAAGGTAAATCCTCTTAAATCATTCTAAAGTAAATTTTAAGCAGAAACAAGGCTGTTTTAAGTAGAAACAAGGTGAAATTCTGTGACGTTTGAAAGTCTGACGCGCAGTGAACGCATCAGCTAGCAGCTTGTTTAGCCGCGGCACTCTGATTGCTTCCACTGCCTTTTATGATGAAATAATGTTGAATTTATGTGGAATTGATTGTTGTACTAAAGCTTCAGATATCTGTCGCTGAGATAGATGATGAGTGGTGTGCAATTTGAAGCAGAAATGAGGTGTTAATCCATGAACCGCATCAACGGGGGACCGATTTTTAGGGGCACTGTTTGGTCTGCGACATATCTGCTCCTGGCCTCTCCAGTGATCCTGTTATCATTCCAGCAGAGAGTATGTCGGAAGGAGATGATGGTAACCGAGTTGCAGTGGAAGCTCCATCAAGTGCCAGTCTTGCGTCGCACTACTCATGTGACTGCCGGACAACATTCTAATATCCATCACCTTCCCAGTGACATTCGATAGATCAGCTTTTAGTTGGCGTCGGGACGTTGACAAAGAAAATGGGGGTAGAATGTGGCATGTCGGTGTGTGGTGTACCATTAAGGTGAATGGTGGACGGCACCAACACAGCCCTGAAAGCTCGGGGGCACACAGTGCGTGCTCATACACACACCACCTGGAGTGGGATTCATGGTGGCGGCATGCTGTGCGCTCCTGAGCGACTGGGTTTGGGGCAAGTTTTACACCAAAGGCTGCGCATTTCAGTCGTTTCTTCCAGGTCAGTCTTGTGCTATTCTTCGGTCTTGCTTGATATTGTCGCGTTATTTAATCATGTTTGTCTCGGGTCCAGGGCAGCAGTTTGGCCTGTGGGTGCCCTTCCTTCCTGTTTGTTCGGAGTGCATGCTGACAGGCACACGCCATGGGCTCGGGGCTCTCTCCCGTGGTAAGTCCGTTCATTGTCCTCACTGGTTTGCGCGCTGTGCTATGGCTGATGCTAAATTAGCTTTAGAGCCTCGGTTGTTATGGGACTTTGCTGTGAATTTCTCTGCAGTGCTCCCCCGTCCTCCTGCTGTCTGTGTGTGTGCGCACCTCCACCGGCAGTGAGACACCAACCACAAAGGCAGGGTTAATGTAGTAGTGGGTTTTTTTTATTACATACTTATGTGTCTCATTTAGGCACGAGGAACCACGGTGCATGAGGTGCACGTTGAGCTGCCACCTCCTATTAAAGGGGCCACTGTTTTGTCTACACAAAGCATTGCATTGCTTCCCAGAAGCATTGCGCCCTCTACTGGTGCAGTTTTTGCACACGCAAGGGGGCTGGATTGCAGAGTTGTTTTGAATTTTATTTCTTTTCTCTTGTCTAAATTTTGTCTGTTTGAGCCTTGAGTCAGTTCATATTAATCAGGGTTAAAGGTGAACAATTATCTTTGGGGAAAGTGCAATATCAAAACTGGTGGACAAGTGTATTATTAAAACTGGTTGAAAAGTGTAATATCAAAACTGTTTAAAGGGTGTAATGAAATGTCAAAGACTTGTGAAGTTGTAATGTGTAGTTCTGGGAATATATTTTATATATTGAGGCTTATTTTAAATTGTGAAAAATAAATCTACCTTGTGATAATACACCTCTCTGTATTCCCCTTACCTAGCGCTGCCTTGCTGGAATGATTTAAGTTTGAATGGTCCCACGGCCATATCCCCCGGGGTGGCGTGTTGGTCTGCGTTTCCTAAATGAAACTATGCTCCATCTCCCAATCAATTATCCCAGCTCCGCTTTGCCACATTATTATTAGGGGAAACCAGGGCACAGTGGATCAGAAATGTGTTTTGTGGCAGCATAAACACACTATGCATAGGTTTAGGGTCATTCTATTGTGGATTTAATACAGCAAGTTATTGTTTATAAGGCTGTGTTATTTATTTCTCCCCAAGTGTAATTTACAATGTTTAAAATCGATTTTAAAATTTTTGATTCACTGTGCCCCGGACACTAATTCACGGGGCACAGTGAATCAACTTACAATATAATGAAAAAAACACATGATTCTAAAGATTTCTTCAACATTATTAAATATATGATGATGCATATACAAACTATAATCCAGCAAACCAGCTATGTAATGTGTGAGTGTCTTATATAGTGATATACAAGTAAGTCCTTTAGAAACTATTATAAATACAACTGTCATAATTTCTGTCAAACATGAAAACAGTTGTTTATATACACAAATTATAGAACTAATTCATGGAAAAATAAATGTATAAGCTTCAACGAGTAATATTTGTCATCCACTTGATACTGGGGCTTAATAAATCACTTTCTAGGACTGATTCACTGAGCCCCGATTCACTGTGCCCCGGGTGCATGGGACACACGAGTCATGATATTAAACAGCTGATATTCTGGAGAAGACATAACACATGCTCTTCAGTTGGACGGGTAGTCTTCTAATTAATAACAATTTTTTGGGCCACCTTTCCCCTGTTGTGAGAAATAAATACAAAGACACTGACATCCACAAAATTTACTTTGATAGGAAAAAACTGATTTCACTTGCCACTTAGTTTTTACTCTTAATGTATCCAAAAACAAAACACTAATTTATAAGGGGGATGTCTTTATGCATAAAAATATGGCATAACTGATGCAAATATATATGTAGTTTTGCAGGCTATAGCTACTGATTCACTGTGCCTCGTGATTCACCGTTCCCCAATTTCCCCAATATACGAACAAATGCCTGTACAAATTTGGTGATTTATCACAAACCCAAAAGAGCATGCTCCCAAACCTGACTTAACTTTTATAATACACAAGCTCACAGCTAACAGTGTGTGTATTTGAATCACTTCAGTCAGGGGGCGGTGGACTCACCTCGACTTGCTTTGTGCATTTATGTGCGTACCAAAAATTGCAGGAGAAGGGAATTTTTGGCATTTCTTTGTTGCAGAATGTGGCTAAGTACACACATCAGACCCACAGGAAAAGAAAAGAATCTAACCGAATCTGATTCTAAGGCAGATTTTTATTTGGGTCTGATTTAGCTTGGGTTTCTTTTTGAACATTAGACTGATCACCAACATGTCGTATATTGGTGTGCAATCCATGAGTGCAAATCCTCTATTAGTCAAATTAACAGATGCCACGTATACTGGTGGACCATGTGTAGGTGTTATTTTATTTTATTTTTAATTCAAACATGCACATCAAACATTGATGCAGAATATGCATGACATATTCTGCAACAACTGCGATGTGGTGTAATGTGGAGTTGTGTCAGGAAAGGCATCCGGTGTAAAACCTGTGGCAAATCAACTTGCAGATCTATATCAATGTGCTGCAGCAACGCCAATCAACATTTTTGACATACTAAGTAGTTCAATATAGTTCTGGACACCAGGTCAAGTTGGGAGCGTGCACGATTGCTTTCGGTTTTGTGGCATCCATCACACCAAAGAACCAGTAATGAATAGCACAACGTCCTCCCCACACCTAAAAAGCAGCCATCTATTTGCCACAGAATGGTGAATGGTGAAACATGGCCATTTCCTTGACCTTTTCCATCCACTGGTGTCTTCGACACTGTGGCACCTGCATGCTGGATCATTCCCAGAGAAAACATGCTACTTGGCCAAAATATTGTAGCTGTCACAATGCAAGTGAGGACACCAGATCTTTAAGAAATTTGTTTGATTTACTTAAGGGACATAAAAAAATCCAAATGTTGCTCATTCAATGATGTTAGAAGACCCAAAAGCATTGGCTCTAATTACTGACATGCTGCTTCATCACACCTGATAATCTCATTTTTCACAGACTTTCCTCCTCTTTGGAAATGTGAAACACTATTCCCACTTGTGGACTCACCACTGGGCTTCTTTCCAACAGCTGTCTCTTGCAGTAAATGACACAGAGGACAAGCAGAGCGAGCAGCACAGTGGCCAGTGCGCTGCAGATGACTGCAGCCAGAGCCATGTCCCTTGGGACTGGTCACCACCGATGGCAGAGGCACCAAGTTCACACGTGTGCTACCTGCAGAGAGAAGCAGAAGTCAGTTCAATCTGTTTGGACATCTTTAAACACGTTCCATCTTGAGAAGCAGTTTCTTGGAAAGGGATGACACAGACATAAGATGTTGTTCCTTTACATTATTTAACCCTCTGTTCTCAGTCAGAACCTACTAATTTGAGATGAATTATTCCTTTTTGCCTCAAGCTTCTCTTTGCTGAACTATTAAAATTAGCACACCAGTTCAAAGAGAAAGTGCCTCTGGTAAAACCTGTCTTCATCTTCCTCTTTGTCCTTCCCAACAGAAATAGATTGATAATGTCTTCTCCCTGCCTCACATCTCCTGCAAAGATGAACCTTTTCTAGTCAGAGTTTTGAAGGTCAAAAATGTGGTTTCTCAATGTTTCATGTGTGACACTTCAAGACTCAGTCACACAGCACTAGCGAAGGACAATGAAGCCCATACGAAAAAAGAAATCTGGAATTTCGGAAAATAATACTATGAATACCATATTTTCTGGACTATTTGTCATTTTTTGTTTATTTTTTCCAGCTGGTCCTGCAACTTACAGTGAGGAAAATAAGTATTTGAACACCCTGCGATTTTGCAAGTTCCCACTTAGAAATCATGGAGGGGTCTGAAATTTTCATCTTAGGTTTATGTCCACTGTGAGAGACATAATCTAAAAAAAAAAAAAAAAACATATCCAGAAATCACAATGTATGATTTTTTTAATGATTTATTTGTATGTTACTGCTGCAAATAAGTACACTCAACAAAAATATAAACGCAACACTTTTGGTTTTGCTCCCATTTTGTATGAGATGAACTCAAAGATCTAAAATATCACCATTTCCCTCAAATATTGTTCACAAACCAGGCTAAATCTGTGATAGTGAGCACTTCTCCTTTGCTGAGATAATCCATCCCACCTCACAGGTGTGCCATATCAAGATGCTGATTAGACACCATGATTAGTGCACAGGTGTGCCTTAGACTGTCCACAATAAAAGGCCACTCTGAAAGGTGCAGTTTTATCACACAGCACAATGCCACAGATGTCGCAAGATTTGAGGGAGCGTGCAATTGGCATGCTGACAGCAGGAAGGTCAACCAGAGCTGTTTGCTCGCGTATTGAATGTTCATTTCTCTACCATAAGCCGTCTCCAAAGGCGTTTCAGAGAATTTTGGCAGTACATCCAACCAGCCTCACAACCGCAGACCACGTGTAACCACACCAGCCCAGGACCTCCACATCCAGCATGTTCACCTCCAAGATCGTCTGAGACCAGCCACTCGGACAGCTGCTGAAACAATCGGTTTGCATAACCAAAAAGTTCTGCACAAACTGTCAGAAACCGTCTCAGGGAAGCTCATCTGCATGCTCGTCGTCCTCATCGGGGTCTCGACCTGACTCCAGTTCGTCGTCGTAACCGACTTGAGTGGGCAAATGCTCACATTCGCTGGTGTTTGGCACGTTGGAGAGGTGCTCTCTTTACGGATGATGCGAAGGAGATGTGTTGCACTGCATGAGGCAAATGGTGGTCACACCAGATACTGACTGGTATCCCCCCCCAATAAAACAAAACTGCACCTTTCAGAGTGGCCTTTTATTGTGGCAGTCTAAGGCACACCTGTGCACTAATCATGGTGTCTAATCAGCATCTTGGTATGGTACACCTGTGAGGTGGGATGGATTATCTCAGCAAAGGAGAAGTGCTCACTATCACAGATTTAGACTGGTTTGTGAACAATATTTGAGGGAAATGGTGATATTTTAGATCTTTGAGTTCATCTCATACAAAATGGGAGCAAAACCAAAAGTGTTGCGTTTATATTTTTGTTGAGTATATTTGAACACCTACCAACCAGCAAGAATTCTGGCTCTCACAGACCTGTTAATTTTTCTTTAAGAAGCCCTCTTATTCTACACTCTTTACCTGTATTAATTGCACCTGTTTAAACTTGTTACCTGTATAAAAGACACCTGTTCACACAATCAATCACACTCCAACCTGTCCACCATAGCCAAGACCAAAGAGCTGTCTAAGGACACCAGGGACAAAACTGTAGACCTGCACAAGGCTGAGATGGACTACAGGACAACAGGCAAGCAGCTTGGTAGAAGACAACAACTGTTATGATTATTTATTAGAAAGTGGAAGAAACACAAGTTGACTGTCAATCTCCCTCGGTCTGGGATTCCATGCAAGATCTCACTTTGTGGGGTAAGGATGATTCTGAGAAAGCTCAGAACTACACAGGAGAACCTGGTCAATGACCTGAAGAGAGCTGGGACCACAGTCACAAAGATTACATTAGTAACACATGATGCTGTCATGGTTTAGAAGGTCATGTGGTCAGATGAGAACAGAATAGAGCTTTTTGGAATCAACTCCACTTACCATGTTTAGAGGACAATCCCAAGAAAATCATCCCAACCGTGAAGCATGGGGGTGGAAACATCATACTCTGGGGGTGCTCTTCTGCAAAGGGGACAGGACGACTGCACCGTATTGAAGGGAGGATGGATGGGGTCATGTAATGTGAGATTTTGGCAAACAACCTCCTTCCTTCAGTAAGAGCATTGAAGATGGGTCATGACTGGGTCTTCCAGCATGACAATGACCCCAAACACACAGCCAAGGCAACTAAGGAGGAGCTCCGTAAGAAGCATTTCAAGGTCCTGGAGTGGCCTGTTCGGTCTCCAGACATGAACTCAATAGAAAATCTTTGGAGGAAGCTGAAACTCCAAACCTGAAAGATCTAGAGAAGATCTGTATGGAGGAGTGGACCAAAATCTCTGCTGCAGTGTGTGAAAACTTGGTCAAGAACTACAGGAAACGTTTGACCTCTGTAACTGCAAACAAAGGTTACGGTACCAAATATTAACATTGATTTTCACAGGTGTTCAAATACTTATTTGCAGCAGGAACATACAAATAAATTATTAAAAAAAATCATACATTGTGATTTCCGGATTTTTTTTTTTTAGATTATGTCTCTCACAGTGGACATGCACCTAAAATGAAATTTCAGACCCCTCCATGATTTCTAAGTGGGAACTTGCAAAATCGCAGGGTGTTCAAATACTTATTTTCCTCACTGTACGTATAGGGAGGTATAGGGTTCCTAGGGAGGTGTTCCAGGCACATCCACCTGGGAGGAGACCCCGGGGAAGACCCAGGACTAGGTGGAGAGATTATATCTCCACACTGGCTTGGGAACACCTCAGGATCCCCCAGTCAGAGGTGGTCAATGTGGCATGGAAGAGGGAAGTCTGAGGGAAGTCTAGAGCTGTTGTCCCCGTGACCCAATCTCAGATAAGCGGTTGAAGATGAGTGATGAGTGATGGGTTCTGCTCACTAATGCGGTGTTTACTTCATAAATTAATAATGTACTGATTAAATTTGTATTCCTGCTTGTTGCTTGAAGAAACAGCACCAATTTCAAAACAAATAATCCAGTGCAACATACAGTCTACAAAGTACAGTAAACAAAATGGAAAACAAGAATATATGCCGACCCCAGACAGATTTTTTTCATTCATTCATGCTTTCATTTTCTACCGCATATCCGGGTCCGGGTCACAGTGGCAGCAGACCAAGCAGCTCATCCCACACTTCCCTATCTTCAGCTAAGTCTTGCAATGCTTCCCAGGGGATCCCAAGGCATTCCCAAGCCATCTTGGAACTATAATCCCCCCAGTGTGTCCTGGTTCTCACCAGCCACAAAGGGTAGTGTTAATAATAATAATAACCTTTATTTTACCAGGTAGAAATTCCACTGAGATTAAAACTTCTTTTATAAGGAAGATCTGGCCAAGAAAGGCAGGAGCATACGTCATAAGCAACAGGTTAACATCAAATGTCTTGAGCACTGTGACAAATGCCCATACCTTTATTTCTCACTAGCTGATGTTCTAAAAATGTTCAGTGATATGAAATGTTCATGTATCCATTTCCTGACTTGTCAAAAGAAAACTGTAAAAGTGATGATTTACTTGTGTTACCATAATTGTTAAAGCCTTCATAGCAAAGGGGTAAACACACATTTCTATGCACCATTTATCAGGTTTTTATTTCTTAGAATTTATTTTAAATTTATTTACTCATTTTCTAATAAAGGATTTTTTTTTTCCATTTCTCTTCATCAATTTTAACTACTTTGTGTTGGTGTATTTCATGAAATCCAAATAAACCACAGACCCTGCTAACTCTCTACCAGTCCTGACTAGATGCATTAGAGATTTCAGTCTTATATCAGGCTACAAAGTGAATTTTGACAAGTCAGTTATTATGACTTTAGTTGACTCAGGAAATGTGGAGCCTTCATGTTAAGCCTTTTCACTGGGATCCATCAGGTTTTATGTACCTAGGAATTAGGGTTACCCCACATGTGAATCAATTATACAGGGAAAACATAAATGGGATGATCGAGGGTGTTTATGAAACAATGACAAGGTGGAAGTCTCTTCCCATATCTTTTCTGGGCCGAATTAATCTTATAAAAATGGTTATCCTACCCAAAATATTGTATCCTGTAAGCATGCTTTTTATCATTTTAAATTCTGAAGACATTAAAATCATTAATAAAGCCATGGTGGACTTCATATGAGCAGGAAGAAAGCCAAAAATCAAATTACAGACACTTGTGCAAAGAACAGGGCAGATGGAGCTTACCCAATATAGAATATTCCGTTCTTTCAGTACAAGCTAGGATTCTCAGTGTGTGGATACACGAAAACTCAGACTTACCATTTTTTAATATTGAATGTGTTCTATGCAAACCATCATCGCCTGTCAACTTACTTGGGATCAAGATGAGTGAAGTATCAAGCGGAGTTAACAATAATCCCTTACTAAATAATGTTATATGGGCCTGGAATAGACTTGGAAAACTTTTCAAATGCAGCCAACCATTTCAAATATTGTCCACACTAGTGGGTAATCCAAATCTTTCTCCACAAACTATAGGAACAAGTTTTACAAATTGGCATATGGCTGGGATTCATAGATTTTTCGAACTCTTCAAGCAGGGTAAATTCAAATCTTTTGAATCTCTTAAGACTCAATACTCTATACTAAATAAGGATTTTTATAAATATTTACAATTGAAGCACTACATACAGCAGAGGGTTAAATCTCTTAAGTTTATACCAGAATCATATCAACTAGAGATTTTTCTAATCAATAATAAAGAACATAAACATTTCATATCTAAGTTCTATTCTGAAATATATTCACTCAGTGTGGATAGATTGCCTTGGCTGAGGAAATCTTGGAGTGTTCTGCTTAAATGTGAAATAAATTTACAGGTATGGGAAAAAATTCTTACCTTGCCATCAAAAATATCAAATTGTAATAAGTTTAAAGAATTGCAGTACAATATTTTACACGATGTATACATTTCTCCTAACATTTTCAGTAAATACAATGCGGGTCCATCACCAAATTGCCTTAAGTGTAAAACTCATGTTGGTACGAGGTATCATTGCTTATGGGAATGTGTTCAAATCCAAAAGTTTTGGAAGGAGGTCTGTGTCAATATCAGTAAAGCTGTTGGTCAGCAGGTAATAGGAAACCCAATGATGTGCTTGCTTGGTCACATTCCTGTTTCATTTAAACAAAACGAGAGTGTGGTTCAATCACTTTTAATGATAGCTAGGAAAAGTATTATGGTGAAGTGGATCAGGGATGACCCTCCTTCTGTGTCTCTATGGAAGTCACCAATTGTGGACCTCATGACAATAATCAAACTTGGGCATTTTATTGACGGCAAAACTCAGTTATTCATAGACAAGTGTAAGAAACCTCTGGAAGCAATGGGATTTGCGTGTCAAAGAGACTTAAATGGACAACCGCTTTGGACTTGATCTGCTTTGTGTGTCTTCAGAGTTACCATGTCAAATATCTATGCATTCTTGACCAGTCTGTTTTGTTATTGTTATGTTACTGTCATTGTTTTTTGTTTTATGTGTTAATTATAAAAGTC
This sequence comes from Thalassophryne amazonica, assembly GCF_902500255.1. NCBI lineage: Eukaryota > Metazoa > Chordata > Actinopteri > Batrachoidiformes > Batrachoididae > Thalassophryne > Thalassophryne amazonica. The sequence goes on along the minus strand of NC_047106.1, from coordinate 68,748,976 downwards.
AGAAATAAATCTTAAAAAAATCCAAATAAAAATCCATTTAAATTAGGGGTTGTAATGCAGAAAAAAAACAATGGGGAAAAGACCAACTGGAGTTAACACTTTTACAAGGGGCTGCAGAGAGGCAGAATCTTAAAAAAACAGCTGAGTTGATGACACTTTGGTTTCTCTGATGGACAACAAACCATCAGAAATTTTGTTTTGTGCTCAGCAAACATCACTATGAGTTAAAAGTTTGTGGCCTGAAGAACAGCGCTCACTCTGTAAGTTACCAAAAACATAGAACATCAGATTTTAACACAATTTATTGTTACATATCACACAGGACCGGAACCATTTTACAAAGTGGCTTCTGCCACATTTAATCCAGTCGTTCCTTCAGTGCTAAAAGGGTCAGTATCTCATTTCTTTCTTCCAATCACATTAAACTTAGCAATCACAAAAACACAATTATTGTTTAATCAGTGTGGGTGAATGTAATTCACACTCAAAAAGAAAAAAAAATGACATGAACCTTTGACATGTGGACATGATAAAGACAGAAAGAGATTCAGGAAAAAATGCCCCTTTGATGTGTCCATAATAACAAATATGTTTATCTGTTGACCTATAGCTGAAAGGACATAAAACGTGAAGCTACTTTTGTTTCCAGAAGTGAAAGATAATGAAAATACTCAACCAGCTGCATGGTGGGTTGAGTATTTTGTTTCGTCTTACCCTCAGGAAACATCACACTGTCAGTTAAAAGCTTGTGGCCTGAAGAACGTGAGCATCCGCCCATCCCCCCTTTTCATTGAAAGTTCACAGTAAAATCACCAGTGTAAAACTAACACTGCCAGTGTACATATGGTCCCATCTGGGCCAGAGTGGGACCATATGTTCACTGTCAGTGTTAATTTAACACTGGTAATTTTACTGTGGTTAAACTGTCAAACTAAATTAAATTATTTTCTTTTTTGTTTATAAAGTTTTTATTAGTTTAGTTTTTGTAGTTTTTAAGTATTAAAGTCTTATTTCTTTTTTGTTATTAAAGTTGGTTAAACGCTCACCCTAAAATAAATTCATTTTGTGACCCCAATACATTGTAAAAAGCAAAGAAAAAAAAAACAGCTTTCATGACATTTTTCCTCGTTGCTTCTGTGTCTTACATGTGATGATGTCATCAGTGTGCGCTGGTAGTAGTCACAAGACAATGATGTCAGTTCGAGAGTGCAGCTCGAGAGTTGCACACTAGGCAAACAGATTTGGCACCAAACGGGTGACTCATTTGTGATTTATTTTTCATTTGTGATGAAATCTGACATTTTATTGAAATATATTAAGAAATGGACATGCCGATCAACGTAATATTGGCTGTGCTCGTGCATCTGAATGTGAAATTCTTAACCTCCGCTCTTCATAGCAGCTTCAACAAATATTTGATCAACTAGCTGTACAATTTGAATTTGACAAAATGGCTTAAATTATCTTCAGTTCTGTGATGATGGTTTGTCTTTTGCAGATGGTTTAAAATATTAAACCAACAATATTCTGCTAAGGTACAAATACTACTCATGTTCACTGTTCCAGTTATATATTGTGGAAATTTGTTGCAAGTACCTGATGTGTATACTAAATATCTCCATTAGGCTGAATCATCAAAAATCTTATGGTCTTTTAAAGCAAACAAAACAGGCAACATGTTTAAATTATGAGATGTGGAATGGAAGACATTGGACTGTTGATGAATATGACAAAATAATAAACGAGTGTTTGAGAAAATCTATTTTCAGTTAGCCCCTCCATTCATTGTTTGCTTTTCACTACATTAATCATAAAAGGAACTGGTTTCCACCTCTTCACATCCGAGAGCTCTTTGCAGTGTAAACATTTCTAGCTTTGGGCAGTTTTTTTTTTTTTAATTCCATCAGATAGGGGATAAGGGTATTTTAACATTCTTCTAAGATCAAGCAGAGGACTCGGCAGTGCTACAAGACTCTGCTTTACCCAGAGGAGGCAATAAAGAAAGCTTTTTAAAATAAGCACATAATCTATAAAAAGTAATTAAAATTAAAAGACTGACATATTCCAGGGTCAGTCTTGAAAAAATTAACAACCAAGAAAACACAGCTAAAATCAATACTGCCATTTGCTGTTTGTAAATGCACTGCAAGCTGCAAAATTTACACATTCAGTCAGTCGTACAGTGCACAGTGAGTGACCATCATATCCCAGTCCAACATTTCTAATACTGACAGCAGCTTTGATCTGTGAGTGAAATATTGACCTAAAAGCTGCACATTTAACAAATCATCAACAACAAATGTTGTTGTTCTTGTAAATGCCTATAAAATTTTTGAATTATTCATAAAAACAACATATGTTGACCATTCTAACAGACGTGGGAATAAATAAATCAGCTCAAGTGTTCTTACTAACCTAGATTTACCAAAGGTCTTGTGTACATGTACTGTGGAAAAAGTCTTGGGCACAATAGCATTTATATGTTAATGTGGTTTCTGATGATTTTCCTCATTAGTATGTAAAATATCAAACTTAAATTTACAAATGTTAATTAAAAACAAACAAAAAAGTAATGTTTCAGGGGGTGAAAATTCAAGGTGACAAGATGCTGGTTTCACCCTTCAGAGCCACAGCACTGTACACAATACTGTAATAGTGGTGTTACTAAGAAGACTGAAAATGTTGGAAACATCAATTTCAATTTCAATTCAATTTATTTTCATTTATATAGCACCAAATCAGAACAGAGTTGCCTCAAGGCGCTTCACACAAGTAAGGGCTAACCTTACTAACCCCCAGAGCAGCAGTGGTAAAGAAAAACTCCGTCTGAGGAAGAAACCTCAAGCAGACCAGACTCAAAGAGGTGACCTTCTGCTTGGGCCATGCTACTGACGCAAATTACAGAACAATTCACAAAATGAATATACAGGAAATGCTGTTGAGGCACAGGACAGGAGGATCTGCAGAACTAATAGGGCCTGTAGATGTTCCCAGTTTGTAAATGCTGCCCACAGACGAGTTGTGGCTTCCTTCAGTCTTCAGTTGAAATCTCCCACACTATGGAGAAACAACTGAGCATCCAAATGGAATGTGGGGTTGTTTTCCAGTTGCGAATATCCACAGGAGAAAGTGTTTCATGTCCGAGGGCACTCTAAATATCATCCAGCATAGTCATAGTTCATGTCTTGATGGAAATTACAGGCTGTATACAGTGCAAGGACAGCAAGCTGTAATGGCAGTGAGAGTGGTCAAAGAGCTATTTGTTAGAAGATTCTGTGATCAGGTGACCCTCAACCTGCTTATAGAGTAACTGAACTTTGTTCCTTCAAACCTATACCTCATCCTACCATAGTCATGGAGGATGATAGTTCAGTCTTGACAGATGCTTCTGCTGTACTGTCCCATTGGGCTACTTTGACCAGTTGTATGAAGCTGATCCTCCTGCTGGGATGTTCCAGTGTGTCAGGGTTCTGGCAGCTGATTCTACAGTCTACAATTTTGCTCTTCAACATGAAGGTCAAATTCCACATCAACCATCTTGCCTGAAAGCACAATGGTTAGCCTGTTATCACACCCAGCAGCTGCAGCAAACACACACACACACACACACAGTGTGCTCTATTGAAGAGACCTCACCTGCTGACATTATCTCTACAACAACCAAACCAACAAACCACAGCTTTTCATGTACTCTGTGCATGTTGACTTTAGGAACAGCAGAGATACTCCAAATAAAAGAACCACTACTTTGTTCCATAGAAGGATCTTTGAATAGTGACTGAACAACTCACTTTTATTTTTCTTTGGGGTACTAAGCATCACTTTACTGTGAACAAGAGAGTCAAATAATTATTTTGTCTGACTGCAGTTTCCTTTAATGTACAGTGTGTATTCAAAAATAGCATTTTCCTTTTCATGTTAAGACATCCAAAACAGTTCAACCATGAATTTGCATCCAAGATCTCAGAGAAAAGGCTTGAAAACGTTTAATATACAACAATGCACTGATTTTTAGTTTGAAAGCCAACTTGATCAGTTCTAAAAGTTGTGACCAAATGAAATTCATAATCACATCATCCTGCATTTTCTTGAAAGGAAGACGTGAAATTTCAGCTGAAGTTTTCCATAATGCACAAGGGAAACAAGCCTCGATCAAATGTATTTTCTTGGACAAAAACGCTTCTCTGTATTTTTCTAGTCACAGCCACAGAAGCCGACAACTCTTTCAAAGTTCTCTGAGTATCTTGGCTAATCTGGTTCTTCACTGTAAAAATTTTTTAATGCTCTAGTTATGTCAACTGGCCCCACAAAACCTAATTGCTTAAATGGGAAACATAATATACAATGCTTTTAACAACTTTAACTAGATTAACTAAATATAGAAATTTTATTTCTCAAGAGTGTACTGTGACAGTTATTGACAAGTGCCTACTCCACATTTATCATGCAGCATGGTGCTGTTTTTTATGTCTTAATAATTGAATTAAATGAGGTTTAACATATTCAGTAACTTGGTAACTTGTTTATCTATCCATCCCCTGACTTATCTAAAGGCAATTGGCTGTAAACAATTATGACTTTTACAGTGTTATACTAACAGGGAGCAAGTACTTATGCATGCCATTGTTTTGTCTTTGATATTTTTATTTAATTTATGGCATGTTGTAGAGACTTGTTTTCACTGTGAGTTGAAAGGGCATGTTAGTCAAAAATTTTCATATACAGAAGTCTGAATTCTTTATTTTTCAAATGCCATAAAACATAAATGTTTAAAAGCTATTCAGTATCTGTGTTCAACTATAATATGATGTGATAAGAACAAAATGCAATGTCTAAATACATATGGACCTCATGCCATCTTGTTCATTCTAAAAATATTGGCAAATTAAAGCTGTCAAAAGGAGGTGGTTTATAAATTAACTCATTATATCTGCTGCAATTATACACAACATCAAACACCCAAAGTGCAATTTAGCAAAAATACAATTATTATGTCCTTTCATGATTTATTTGAGGTTGTGGTTTGATAATTGCATATTAAACTGATAGTTTGATGAAGGCAGCTGTCATCGTCACGACAATGCTGACATCCTGCTGAGTAGGTGAAATCATGTGAATACTGACAGTTCTGTTACAAACTGCTCAGAGGTAACAACGTTTTCTGACTTTGCCAACTTGGTGTGGTATGATGAGAACAGGATGCCTTGAATTCAGTCAGCATTCTGCAAAAACTAATAATGGATCTTGGAATTACAAGGTGGAGATTTAACAAGAAAGTTAACAAGAAAGTCACCATAGGAACTAACTACCAGCCACATGCAGAGACACGATAGCCATGTTGCTGAACAGGCTTGCCCCAGTGTTGAAAAAGGGAGCATGTATTTTTTTGACCTCCGCCAACTAAGTTGGAGGAGGTTATGTTTTTGCCCCTGTTTGTTTGTTTGTCTATTTGTTTGTTATGAACATGCTGGGGACCACAATTTTTTATACATCATTATGAAATTTTTAGTGAAGATTCATATCCTAATAGGCAAGAAATGATTACATTTTCAAGGTCAAAGGGCAAAGTCAAGAAGAATTTTGGAAAATTAGAAAAATCCCTATCTTTAACATTGAACAGACTTTCAAAAATTCTTAACTCTGTTGAAAAAAATCAAATTTCTTTCACGTTTGACAGCATGATTGAGGATGGTATCCGGATGTTTAATCCGTATCTGATCCAGACTACAGACTGTGGCCATTTAAATTTAACATTGAAAACCCCATTTAATGTATATTTTACATTATATCTTAATCAAATGTGTCCCAATCACTCTCATTATTTGAAAGTGAGGTGCAGACTGGCACTCGCTATCACCTGACAAAGTTTGATCTGAATCTGATCTGGATTGTGGATTTTGTGGACACTTGAATTTAATATTGAAAAACCCATTTGGTGTACATTTTGCATTATATCTCAATCAAAAGTGCTTCAAGCACTCCCATTTGTGACAATGAGGTGCAAACTGTCACTCTCAATGAATAGACTAAGTATGATGATTTACAATATCAAGAATCAACGCAGGTTTTGTGCCTTTCTGGAGTAAAGTCAAATAGAATGCGCTGACCTTCTCAGCTCATATTTCACACACAGATATATCTGTGTGCTACCATGCAAAATGTTCACGCACACAGTTTAAAAACCTTAAGGACATCTTGTTGAGTTCTGTCTGACAGGAATCAAACAGAGGATCCTCGGGTCACTAGCTCGGTGTTCAAACCTCAAGGCCACCACCTCCTAATACTGATTTTAAAAAAAGACACATGGTCATTAAATAATGTGGATTTTAGACCAGCACTCTAAGCAATCAGATAAAAATAACATAAAAAAGATCCAGGAGCAATAACTGCACTAAAGGCAAAGTAAAATGAACAAGTAAGACTTTTCTAGTGAGTGTCTGCACGTGTTAGCTTGGTTTTCAGTCAAGTTTCAGATCTGCTGTGATGCTGAAAACCTCCAGCAGATGAAACACATTAAAAGACACTGAAAACATTCATAAAACATAACCTCATCTTCCCTAGACTCCACAAAACCACCGGGGAAAATGGATGGAGAGAAAAGAAGTAGGGGGGTTGAAGATTTACAATCCACTGCAGACAGTGATTCCCTGCGCAGCTGCACCAGTGCCCCGGGCCAGAGTAGACTATTAGATGATCTACCCTTTAACTTTTCAACACCCTCCTCAAGATAACACTGCAGGGAGAGAGCAAGACTTTCAAACATTTAGAAACGCTCCACTGAAAGTCACCGTAGGAACTAAGTACCAGCTACATGCACAGACACAATAGCCATGTTGTTTAACAGCCCTGTTCCAGTACTGAAACAGGAAGCCACACAGAAGGACAAATGAGCAACAAGGCTACAGCATATAAAACAGGGGAAAAAAAATTCTACCTAGACTCATGGGTGCTGGTGAGAAAAAACATTTTTGGACAGAAACTTTTTTGCCTTGGATGGATTGTACAGCAAAGCCGCATAACACGAGGGCCAAAGGCATGAAGTCTTCTATGAGGGCCTGGGGGCATGCTCCCATGGGAATTTTTTTTAAATGGTGCGTTTTGCTGCATACTGGTAGATTCTTGACAGACAATTCTTATTTAGAAAAATCAGTGTTCTCAGTTATATCTGAACAAGATATAACCCTAGAAAGTGATTTTTTTTTTTTTTAAGTAAAAAGTGTATCTTTGACTGCAAGACAAGTTGTATACAGTGATACCAATTTTTTATGGTACCATGATATCCCAATATATCATACTATAATAAGACATCCAAATTAATCTGTTTAAATAATTTTATATGTAATAATAAAAGCTTCAGATCAACGGTCATTCTCTACATCAAAATATGAGATCAAATAAAGGTTAACTATGATTTGCAGATATTTTCCTTTTTCTGCCAATGATGCAGACTTTCTTCGAATAGTTACCAACTTCAGTTTGCATTATTGCAGATGATTCCATTTCTTTGTGAATTTAAATATAAACAAATTAGCTAAATGGATACTACATGAAATGTATGAAATGATCTGACTCCAGTTCCCTCTGATATCATATTCAATATCTATTCGCAGTTTCCAGAGTTTTTCATTTACAGTGCATCCAGAAAGAATTCACAGCGCTTCAATTTTTCCACATTTTGCTGTTACAGCCTTATTCCAAAATTGATGGAATTCATCTTTTTCTTCAAAATTCTACACACAATACCATGTAATAATGACAATGTGAAATATATATATATATATATATATATATATAATTTTTGCATGTTTCAAACAAAAAGTCCAGTTCCTTGGATCAAAGACCGTCGAGGATTGGCACCTCGCTACTTAGCTGACCTAGTCATGAGACAGGTTAGTTTTACCCTACTGATGATGTGTTGTTAAAATAGTAATCCTGCTCAGTACGAGAGGAACCGCAGATTCAGACATTTGGTGTATGTGCTTGGCTGAGGAGACAATGGTGCGAAGCTACCATCTGTGGGATTATGACTGAACGCCTCTAAGTCAGAATCCTGCCTAGACGAAGCGATACCGAAGCGCCGTGGATTTTCGGTTGGCCCCTGATAGCTGGGGGGAGGCGGTGAGCACAGCCGCTCGTGACTGGACTGGGGCGCGGCCGGATATGTGGCCGCCCCTCTCCTCCCACGCAACTCATGTTTGTGGAGAACCTGGTGCTAAATCACTTGCAGACAACCTGATTGGCACCTCGCTACTTAGCTGACCTAGTTAAACCATATGTACTGACACAGGCTTTGCGTTCTCAAGATGCAGGATTACTTTGTGTTCCGAGGATGAATAAAAATTCTGTAGGTCACAGAGCTTTCTCTTATCATGCCCCTGTTCTGTGGAATGATCTCCCTGCATCAATAAAACAGTCAGATTCTGTGGAGACTTTCAAGTCCAGACTTAAGACACATTGACTACGTTTACATGCAGCCAATAACCCTTTCATAACCGGAATATTAGCAATAACCCGGTTGTGGATGGTCATGTAAACACCCGCAAAAACCTGAATATGCTCATATTGCGGTTTTTAAAAACCCAAATAAGACCCCTGGGTTACTCCTTTTCTAACCCGAATATCAGGTCATATAAACGCGCATCGGGATATCCCCATAGAAAGGAACATTATTTTGTGTTTTGTGCATGTCCTATCCACAAGGAATCTTGGTCTTTTGAGTATGGCAACTACTTGTATGCAGCGTGCGCAACCCACTGGACACCACAGAAACAGAGATAAACAGCGCATTGTGTTCTGCGTCCTTATCAGTCGGGCCGGTCGCGGCACCGCAATTGCTCTGCCTCCGATGCACTTACTGAGTCAGCGGGCTCGGTAAACGCTGCAGCGGGCCACTCACAACGCCCCCCTGTCTGCTGTGGGGAGCTGCGCCAAATCTGGCAACAGGTCCAGAGACTACACTCGCTGTTTTGATGCGGAGACAGCCCGCAAGGATAGATTTCTTGCGGAAAAAATCCACAGCGCCGCAGGGTCTCGGTATACTGCAGCCGCAGAGCTCCGTGGCCATGACTTGGATTCTTTGCGGGTCCTGCATCCGTACCCCCGGAGGCAGTGAGCGAAGAGAGAGCACACGCATTGTGTTCTGCGTGTGTCTGTTTATAATCTTCTCGCCCAGAAGAAAAAAGAGAGTGTTTACACAGGAGAGAAAAGTGAGAAAATGTTAATGCCTGTTTGAGAAAAGTGTGTAGTGAGGGGTTTTACACGAAGCAGGATTTGCACAAACGCCAGACCAAATCAAGCACCGGTGGAAGACGTGCGTCGCTGTTTAGATGGGGATATTCCAAATGATACCAGTGACCATCTATACAGGAGTAACTCTGTCTGCTTAAGCATGTAGACGGGTTATTCCTAATGATTCAGAAACCGGAATATTGACCTTATCCTGAATATTAACAGCATGTAAACGTAGTCACTTATTTTCCATTTCATATGGCTAGCATACTGGCATAGTATGTTACTATGCTTTTTACTCTTTTAATTCATTTTATTAGGAAACAGAGCGGGCTAGTGGCCAGTGGTCACCTTACTATTTCCTTTGTTTTTCTTGTTACTTAACGCCGACAAATTATACTGTATTTGTTGTCTTTCTGATGCCTGATTCAGTTTTTTTCTGTCTGTTTAAGGTGTCTGTTTTCTGTTTCTGTGCCCTCCTGTCCTGCGCACCGGCAACATTTCCTGCATTTTCATTTTGTAAATTTTTCAGTAAATTGTGTCGGTAGCATGGCCCAATTAGAGGGTCACCCCTTTGAGTCTGGTCTGCTTGAGGTTTCTTCCTCAAATCATCAGAGGGAGTTTTTCCTTACGCCTGTACCTGTGTGCTTGCTCTGGGGGTTGGTAAGGTTAGACCTTACATGTGTGAAGCGCCTTGAGGCAACTTTGTTGTGATTTGGCGCTATATAAAATAAATAAATTGAAAAATCGAAATATGCGCCTTGAGGCAACTTTGTTGTGATTTGGCGCTATATAAAATAAATAAATTGAAAAATCGAAATATAACACATGTAGCAAATTTTTATTTTTGTTTTGTTCCTGGGTACACAGTGTGTTTTCCTAACCTGTTATGCCTTAAATAAATAGAAAATAGCTGTTATTCCACAGACACTTTGCTTCTGTGATCAGGACAATGATATTTTGAAATTTGTCTGTTTTCAAGAATAATCTCGATTCGCCTTCACTACTACTGAGTAGTCTTCTAGAATATTCTTTAACTGCTAGAACTGTCCAGAATTTTCTAGAAGTTTCCAGAATTATCTAGAAATTTCAAGAAACTTTTAGAACTTTCTAGAACGTAAAAAAAAAAATAAAATCAAAGTTTGTGCTGAATGTAGTCATTTTTCCATAGACTTTAGACATAAGCAGTTGAAATATAACACTTAGAAGCCAGGAACAAAAATTGTATTACATAGTGTAATCGTTCAAGATAAAACGTAACGGAGCGCGCATTTAACAGCGGAGCTGTCGCTGGACTGCAGCAGGACAGCACACAGGACCCGCAGAGATGAACCTCTGTGCCCGTAGGTTTCACACACTGGCAAGTGGGGCGATCACAGCTGTGGGAAGGTCAGGAAACACCTGACGGAGACAGCAGGGCCTCCCATGATGATCCAGAGAGGGAGATGGGCCATAGATCCACAAGTCCGGAGACAGCAATTTGATCAAACGGGAATTATGTTTTCCCACAACTCCGTGTTTGCAGAACAGCTTCAGCCTCACCTAGACACCAGCTCTTGTCCCGCGCTTCTGTCTGCATCCGTGGGGGCTCCTGTATTGGTTACTGGCACTAGCACGGGCAAATGGCACAAATGGAGGCCACTGAAAGGGCAAATCACCAAAAGGTGAAAATGGACTCCCATAAACATAGAAGCTTGGATTTTAAGCAGAGCCTGATGGCCATACACTCAACAAGCAGCAAGACCATCGCAACCCAGCAGGATGACTAACAACAAAGCACACACAACTGTTACATGGATAGCAGCGAGGCCAAACACAAGTGCCATCTTGCTACTCCAAGATGCAAGCGGTAATTATCAATATGTTGTGACTAAAATAATGGAATCTGAATGTGAAATCCATCACATGATGGAAGACAAGCACCCATGTAGACTAAGGCAGCCTCACACAAGGCCCAATTGATTTGTATCATGCCAGAGCGTGATTGTCATTCTCTCCTGCTGATCTGCGCACACATTGTACCACACGTACCGTCCCCAAGTACGTTTACATCAACATGACCTGACATTTGTTTTGAAGAGCACAGTCCCACACGGAGATGCCAGATCCCTGTGAGAAAGATGAAATCATTTTTGGCCTTGACAGCCTTTTGCTTGCCTAATACAATAAATTATGCAATATGGGATTTATAAATCAATCATACTGCATGTATAACAAGAGTTTTACTGAGGCAGCAGATTCTAATGATCTAGCCCAGTGCACAGAACTACAATGAAGGACAGTTTGAATAGTATTTATTGTTCAAGAACTAATTAGCTGAGTTACAGCAGTAAACATGGCAAACAAGAAGGATGGTCTAAAATTCAACCTCAGATCTGGTACACAATAACTAGTATAAAACATTTTCAGCTTGGCTGAGGGGAAACACAGGAGAGTAACCCAGAACCATGCAGAGTTTAAAAAACAACTAAAAAAACATAGTTCATCAATAGTAACAGTCTTTGAAGAGATTAAGCAGTTGAATTGGCCAATACACAGAATGAGTTCAAAAACCATGAATTCTCATCACAATTCAACTTTATATATATATATATATATATATATATATGTGTGTGTGTGTGTGTGTGTGTGTGTGTGTGTGTGTGTGTGTGTGTGTGGGTGTAGCGTGAAATCACAACATATGTCACCCCAAGTCACTTCACAAGGTTAAGGTCTAACAGATTCCCATCCCACAGATTCCAAAGGAGGAGGAAGTGAATGACAGCAAGAGTGGGTAACATAAACTGAGTTACACTGTAACCAGAGCAAAAAATGGCAGGCCAAAACAGAAGTTCAGAACAATGGCAAAAGTCAGTAACATGGAGTCAATAAACACTGGAACAAGAATGCGAGAGAGCAGTGTGAAACCCAAAACAATCTGGCAAGCAGGAGATGTTCTGCATTTTTATCCGAGGCCAACATATGGCCATCAGGTATTGTGAAGCGTCCGTCCATCTGTCTGTTCGTCCGTCTGTCTGTGTACAGCATAAGTCCAGTTCTATTACTGCCACAATTTTCAAATTCACATGGAACATTCTTTGGACACAGACCTTGGATAAGTTCAAAGATGGCTAACCTTCACCTATTTTAAGAGGTATTATAAGAAGTTAAAATGTCACATTCTGTACCTAATTTTATGGCATTATCTTGTGGACATTAGCGTGGTGACCTCGCTTCCTGGTGTTGCTAGGTGCTAACTTCACTTTGTTTTTGGCTACAAATAACACCCTTCTCATATATTATGTAAAAGCTAGTGAGAAATAAACACTTCTAAAACTGAAAATTATATTTTTGTAACCCGATAACACCTCTGGAAAGATTTACAAAACATTTAGCAGACCTTAGAGTGGTGATGTCAGTTCATGGGTTTGCTAGCTGCTAACTTCACTTTGTTTTTGGCTGGAAATAACACCTTTCTCATATATTATGTAAAGTATAGGAAGACGTAAACACTTCTAAAACTGAAAATGCCATTTTTGGAACCGAATAACACCTCTGAACTGAAATACAAGACAATTTGCGGATGTTAGCATGTACGCTAACTCACAACTTCTATGGATCTAATTTGTCTCATAAATACTTGCAAATGCATAGAGGGTGATCTACAAATATTCCTTGATTTGCACAACTTCTGCTCTTGTTAAAAGCTCATATATGCGCACACGTCTCTTGCAGATGATATTAAAATGTAAGTATTGTTTTTGATTGATTGACTGATTGACTGATAGAGGGGCTTTACTGAATATGTATAAATTGTACGTAAGACAACAGGATCTTAATAATCAAACTGCAAATTATAAAGAACACAAGGCTCATGCGGCCAAGAGTATCTTAGCACTGCATTATATTTAAAGATTACAATTAGACCTGGAAGTGTGCAACTACACGAAAGCAGAGGTCAACAACCCAGAAGTGAAATACTAACTCAGGAGACTTATCAGAATAAAAGCACTACACAAAATAACAAGGAGTGAAAAGACCCACAATTACTCAGAATGACTATAACATAAGACAAAACGAGAAACTATATAATGCAATGCTAAAATACCTTCGGCCATATGAGCATAAAAATAGGAAACAGAATGTGACCTTTTGATCTCTTAAAATAGGTCAAGGTTAGCCATCTTTGAACTTGTCCCAAGAATGGTGAGGAAGCATGAGTCCAACTGAACCATGAACGAGACCTCATCTTCAAATGGGCCATGCCTGGGCAGGGTATGGAGTACTAGTCAAACGAACTGAACTTTTTTGTGGGGGGGGTCAAACGTGCTTGGGCACGGTACAGATCACCTAGTGCATGTATGACCTAAAAACACACCAAAACGAGTAGTGGCTGTGTATCCACTGGATCAGAACATGACATTCAATTCACGTTGTGGAAAATCACAGTGTATCTCAACGTGCAGTAAATTCAGAACAGCGATATAGATCTAAATTTAGATGTTGATATGGGTTTCGGTAATCCAGGTAGGCCATCTCTAAAGGAAGCTACACACCAAGCCAAGAGTTGGCCATCTTGCCTCATCTGGAGTTGATGATGCAAGTCATCTCTGTGTGTGTCCTGTACCTTCGACATGGCTGCACTTGTCAACATCAGCCTTTAGTGGCTTTTCAGTGATTCATATTGTTGAACTGGCATTACTTCCCATTGGTGAGAGAGTACAGTCTGATTGGCTGTTCAACTGCAGCTCATCAGTGCACAAGAAGCAAAACCTAAGTGACATTTCTGTAGTGTTCTGTAAGTGATAAACATTTAATCAACATCGACAAATACACAGTGAAAATGTTCAGTTTTGAACCCGTTTTAAACATCTTTTCGATGATGGGTGTGGACATTTTTTTAACATCAATTTCAACATCATCAATGTAAAAACACTCTCTTGGAGCTGATTGTGAGGAGTGGGAAAGCAGTAGATATACTGAATAAATGCTGCTTTGTATACAGTTTAGCTCTTCAGGGATTCTGGTTACTCTTTCTGAATGTCATATACAGATTAGAGCCACCGACTGTCATGGAGAGTTTACAATAGTTGGCAACAATGATTTTTTTTTAATTTTTATTTTGCATCTGTATACAACCACAATGACGTTAAATGAAACAAGATGTGTTTGTAGTGGAGGCCCCCAGCTTTAATTCAAGGGGTTTTACAGTGGCCGGCACTCACCTTAGTATTTCTTGTTTTTCTTGTTGCTTAATGCTGACAAATTATACTGTATTTGTTGTCTTTCTGCCACCTGATTCTGTTTTTTCTCTCTGTTTGAGGTGCGGCTCCATCCAGAGATGGGAGTGGGTGTCCTCTGCTGCAGGCCTCCCATCCTGTACACCAGCATAAACTCCAAAATTTCCTGTATATTTGTATTGTCTATTGTGTCTGTAGCATGGCCCAAGCAGAGGGTCACCCCTTTGAGTCTGGTCTGCTTGAGGTTTCTTCCTCAGAGTGACTTTTTCCTTACCACTGTCACCTGTGTGCTTGCTCTGGGGGTTGGTAAGGTTAGACCTTACTTGTGTGAAGCACCTTGATGCAACTTTGTTGTGATTTGGTGCCATATAAATGAAATAAATTGAATTCAATTGAAATTGGAATTAAAAAAAATATCACATTAACCATTTAGGAATTCCAGCCATCTGTATACACAGTACTTCCATTTTTATAGCTCAGATGTAATTGGACAACCTAAATATGAACATCATGTTTTTTGTTTGTGGGAGGAAATCCACGTAAATCATGCAAATGCTATACAGAAAGGTCCGACAGGAAGCGATCACAGGGCCTTCTTGCTGTGTGACAACAACGCAAACCACTAAACCACCGTGCTGATGGCAAATCATCACTTTCATAGCCAGTTTTCTTTAGATGATGCAGAAGATAGATACATGAGAATTTCTAAGTCAACAGAATATGTCTTCTACTTCATTTCCATCAATCATTAAGAAATAAAAACAGTATTGTACTCTACGATAAAATCTGTCTGGAGTAGGCAATTCTCCAAAACTGAGTGACTGTGTGAAGAGATAAGTAAGGGGAGCAACCAAGACACCTCTCATAACTCTGAAGAAGGTATAGGTCTCTGAGGCTGTGATTAGAGAAACTGTGCACTGTGCATCTTTTTGAAGGACATTCTTCAAAAGAAGGCATGAAGTTTCAGCTAAATTGGCACATGCGAGACTAGCACCAAAATCTGTCCTGCTTTCTTGGGTGAAAATCCTTTTTTGTTCCACTCTACCATGAAGTTACGTCTGGTGAAGATGGAAGCAAATTAAATGCTGTGCAAAAAATCTGCATAGGCTGGGAAGAAACCCTGCCAATAATCAGGCTTGTGTTCAATGAGTACTTTCACAATTCAGATTCAGTCAAAGGCTGCGATCTTGGCCAAGATTCCCAACCTGCTCTGGTCAGTGAGCAACAAGCAACTGGCACTGAATCCTGTTGAGAATGGCTTTTGCAAATACCCCATCAAGTCTATGGTTACAGTTCATAAACTGAGCACTTCAATAGACTCTAAAGTGCCAAAGTCTCCAGCATCTTCCTAGAAAATGATCACTCTCCTGAGCTACACCACAAGAACAGCTACCCTGTATTCTTGGAGTACAGCGGTGCTGCTCTGGACATGACACAACAAAAGTTCCTAGGTCTGAACATCATTTTACACTCACTGATCAGGATGATATTTGAGAAGACAAGGAGCCAGTCCACCACAGCAACTGCCACTCCCTTAGCACACTCACTACTGAGGTGACCAGATAAAAATTAAGTGTATCCAGCCACTGGAATGTACCTGCTTCCATGATACCCAACCTCACAGAGAGCTGGCACTGTAAAGCAGAGCCTTCCGAGCTCCTTGGACAGCAATGGAAGATGGTCATCATTGCTGAGTGAAAGAATGTTCCAGGTGTCAACCCGCATGAGCTGCCACAAGTTTAGACTTAGGCACTGCTGTTCAGTGGACAACTCCTCAGTACCACACCAGTCTCCTCCACCAAAGACAAAACCAGTAGTCCTCTGCAGTGTTTTGTTTTTTTCTTCTTCTTCTTCTTTTCCAGGGATGAGGATCCAAACTGCTTTCCCCCATCCTTTTTACAATGTGTGCTACTCAGACAGAGCACCGAAACAAGAGATCTTTTTTTCTGGTGTTTTATGTTTGCTCAAGTGCCAATCAATACGACAAACCCCCAAAATATCAAGGCTGGAAGACCACCTACAATACAGGATGCAGTTTGAGGTTATGTTCAGGATTGGGCACCAGGTGTCTTAAAAGCATATTAAAGTTTTCAGGAAATATTCCACAGACACCGAAGAGCACTATTTATAGGTCCCCAAGAAACACCATTTCTGTGCTTGTCACTTTAAATGGACTTGCTCCTACTTATCTAAAACAATAGACACCAGTATGAAGTCATTCTTTACATGTGAGGGTGGTGAGCACCATGTACACCGGTTATGCTAGTTGCCTGTAATCTTGGTGCTGTCTTCATTTATTTAACAAAGGGGTGTTAAACCTGGCATTTATGCTGCCAAAAAGCCTCCTCAGAAACAGCTGCAGCCTCCACTGCCTTCAGGAAGTCACATTCAATTACCAAAGATACAAGTGAACTCTAGTCCGTGACTTTTATGTGGAAACCTGAAATTATAATGTTTTACTTCACCACATATAATGGACGGAAGAAAGGAGCTACGTAGATGGAATGTGAACCCTGCTTTGTGAACATACAGTGAAACACAACCCCTGCCTCCTTTTGCAGACAAACTAATATACACTATTGTGGTTAGTGTCTTGCATGGACCAGAAACATTTATTTAAATCAATGATAGCAAGACACGTTTTGTCCCTGAATCGTCAATGGAGGTTTTGTTCATGGAAGTTTTGTTCATGGAGGTTTGTTCATTTAATCCTGCCGGAGTGCTGAAAATGAGTGACGTGGCCTGAGCTAACATAATCCAACGCTGGCAAATCCTTTATTGTGTTAGCAGTATCCATTTCAGCTTTTCAACTGCTGAAATCCAAGCGCTTATTTGCACATATAGCAAAGGTAGCTGGCTCAATGAGACTTAGAGAATGAACTATGGCTTGCTCCACCCATTGTGTGGTTCTGGTTACTTCACATACTTTGTGCTGGCATGTCGTGTGTGTGCGGGCTTCTTTTTTATGTGAGTGTCACTGTTGTCCGAGGTTTTGGTTCTAACAGTATTTGGCCAGGTATTCAATAATGTGCTGAAACTGGTCATGTTTGCTTTCAGACTGTTGTGTCCCTTTTGTTTCATCTTTAAACATCATCCATTCTGCATTAGGGATGAATGCACCGTATTCATGAAAAGATTTAACAACAAAGCCACACTGATTTTAAGCCAACTGTCAGAAGAGGAAATGAAAGGTGCTTACAGTGAGGTTCATATGGAGGCGGTGGGTCCCCACAGGGGATACACTCCATGTCTTGGAAACCACTTAATTTGGTCTTCCTGTAATATCTGTTTAAGAAAAAAAAAGACATTTTTAAACAATCAAATTTGTCAGGAACATGTTGTTAGATACTTTTAACTGTAACATGACTACACCATTGTCAACAAGTGAACATGCAGAAACGTGTCTTTGCTAATCACAATTTTTTAGAATGAGCTTAATAACACATTACACTGAGCAAAACCTCCAACACGACAGTAAAAATATGCTAATATATTAGGTAAGGCATATGACATAACACTGATTTTGGAAAGCAATTCCATCTATATGTATTGACAACTCTGAAGAACTTTTATTTTAGTGACAAAAACTACACCTCTGGTAGATTTAATTATGTCTACAATTTGCAGGTGTGCTCAAGTTTCTTCAGTCCTTTCAAAATTTTACATATAAATATCGAGGATAGAGTCCAAATTGATGAACGTTTCTGGAAATTACCAGATTTCCCTTTGTGGAGTGTATCACTATTTACACTGGACACTCTTTATTAACATGGTGCATTTGAATATTAATGCCGTATTAAAGAAAATGTTGACACCAGTTAGCATATGAGGTCATACCAAATCCAGCAAACATCTATGTTAGCATCAGGCACGGTTACTATAATATGCTAACACTAATAGTTAGCATTTTGCAGTTAGCATTTTAGTTAAGATGGCCCATCATTAGTGTCAAGTACCTAACAATATTTGGGATACATTGTGGTATACTACACCTTCAGAAAGCCAACGATTTCCAGAAAATTTTCATTGTTGCATATTTAATGCTAGTTTGGCTTATCTCCAAACAAGCTCTAGCAATAGCATCGTTACCTCCTAAAGAAAGAGACAAGTTGGGGAAATGCACACCCTACAGTAAAATCAGCTACATTAGATAGGTGATATTCCTCCTACTCGGAGCAATGTCACTGCAGGAAGGTGACATGAGCAACATAGACAGTAAATATGAAAAAACTGACTGTGGAACAATAACATTGCAATGAACTGTGCCAAGTTATACTAAATACATGATCAGTTCACAGAGTGTTGTGTATTTGGTTTTACACAGTATTGTACATTTAATTTCTGTATTCATGATTTTAGGCCAGTTTTTTCTGGGCGCCAACATCTTTTTTCAATTGCTTTAAATGAAAAAGAAGCACAAACAGCCTCCTCCAGGAAAAAAATATAAAAAACAACACTGCGCCAAGTGTATTTTTTCAGAGGAGACTGCTTTTAAGGATTTTTAAGTTGAAAATCCCTGAACTTTTCAGAAAGATGCAATGGCATCACTGCAGTGCCTTTTCGGGCAAATGGCAGGTTTATTTTTTGCAGATTTGTCATTCAAAATCTATCACAACAGAGACAAAAAAAAAAAACATCCTCATCTGTAATTTGGACAGAGGCTTGGTTCATTGCTGAGGGTGAGTACTTTTTATTGGCATATATTATAAGATAGTCATTAGCTATCTATTATCATAGAAATAAATCCCACAAGGAGCGCATTGTTTACTCCACTGAACTGCTGAAACTGCTGGGATGAAGTCTTTGTGGGCAATGTCTCAGCGCTGTTCCACCAGAAAAAAAAGCTATATGCACTTGTGGCCTAACTGCAGTAATTGTCTCTTTTCTCACCCAGGCAGACAGTCGCCACACACGGCATTGCTGGTGGAGGAACAGTTGCCCTTCTGGAAGCGGTTGATGAGCCCACAGTCTAGGCAGGGTTTACACTTCTGCAGACTCCGGTCTTCTTTGAAGCGATTGCTCCGACAGGGCATGCACTGGGCATCCTCTCCATAACCAAAGCCACATTCCTGAGAGGATTATTGAGAGAAATACACCGGGTAAGAGGTGGGGTTGGTGGTTTGGGGAGATGTGCAGCTGGTGAAAAAAGGACTTGAATGTAGACTACCAGGGGTCTGGAATTAAACAATGATCTCGGCTCATAGGATCAGGAGGGAACAATGGCCTGCCTCTTTTGAGAGTCCATCTTACACTAGCAATAATCTCCCTGACTCTCTCCGAATGAATGAGCATCCTTCCACCGCAAAACCCAGAAAGGCCAAGAATTTGAATAATAAAAGGCCGTGCGGACACCCACAGTTTTATTATTGCATATTAGTGTGTGTGTGTGTGTGTGTGTGTGTGTGTGCGCGCGTGTGTTTATAACTCCTTCATCAAGCAGACTCAGTGAGGGTCCTGTTGATTGAGAGGCCAGCAAGCAAAGGAAACACTTCAGTAAAGGGGAAGGATTATAGGGAAGTATATGAACAAAATGTGATGAATGCTCTTTGTGTTAAACAACTGAATGTGCTCCCCTTTCACACCGGGCCTGCTTTGAGTTGCGTCGTGCGGTGTCATGACTACACCACGTGGAAGCAACCTAGTGCCAAGACGATGCAGCTCAATGCCACAACACCGCAAGGGACGCAAAGGATGAAGCAAATCGGACGGCAAAAATTAAATATGTTTAATTTTTTTTTTGCGTCCTGTGCTCGACACAGAAATTAAGTGGTTTCAACGCAAGTCAGGGCAAAGCGACAGTACTCAAAGTGACTGGAAGCCACACCTTCACAATACAACGTTACCCGATGCCAATTTATGATTCCTGCTGTGTTCCATTGTTCCCAAAGTATAAATCACGCAGGATTGTTTTTATACCGTGTACACAATGCAGTAAAACTACACGCTCAAAGAGCACAGAAAAAAAATGCTGATTGCAGCCTGACTGCTACTGCAGCTCCTCGCTCTTAAATTCTCTCACAATTATGTTTAAATAAAGTCCATAAAAGTCCTGCTCACAGACTGATTGCCAGAGACGGGACATGTCCACATCCAGTAAAAAAGTCTGGACATCTCCAGTCCACTCGCAGTCGATTCGTTCACGCTCGCATATGTGAACAACTAAAAGAAAAAACTGGCTGGCTGCTGGCAGTTCCTCGCTCTCCCCTCAAACTCTCTCATCACTGTGTTAAATAAAGGACAAAAAAGGACATAAGTCCTGCTCACAGGCTGATTGCCAGAGACAGGACATGTCCACATCAAGTTTAACTCCAGACATCTCCACATTTACTCACAGATGGTTGGTTCGCGCCCACAGCTTGCAGTCAAAGAAAGAAAGATAAACTGTAACAGAAATCAGAGCGCAGACCTGCAGCCCTGGACAAGAATAAATATAAACTAGAAGAGAAATCAGAGTGCACAGTCTGGCTGCAGTCAGATTGTCTGCAGGTTCCTCTGCGTCCTCACCTCCTCCCCCCCCCCCCCCCCCCCCCCCACTGCGCGCACCTGACGCAGACATTCCTGCGTCGTCATGACGCCACATGAAGCAACTCAAAGCAGGCCTAGTGTGAAAGGGGCTTAAAAAGCACAGCTTCCTACTACTGTGTGACACAGAACTAATGAGAAATATCAAGTAAACACTTTGCCATCATGTCCCAAGCAGAAATCACAGTAAATGATATTATGCACCTGTAAAAATGCTGCACCATTCCCATCACAAAAGCTGTGATGTGCATCAATCAATCAATTTCAATCAATCAATTTTATTTATATAGCACCAAATCACAACAAACAGTTGTCCCAAGGCGCCTTATATTGTAAGGCAAGGCCATACAATAATTACGTAAAAACCCCAACGGTCAAAACGACCCCCTGTGAGCAAGCACTTGGCGACAGTGGGAAGGAAAAACTCCTTTTTAACAGGAAGAAACCTCCAGCAGAACCAGGCTCAGGGAGGGGCAGTCTTCTGCTTGGGACTGGTTGGGGCTGAGGGAGAGAACCAGGAAAAAGACATGCTGTGGAGGGGAGCAGAGATCAATCACTAATGATTAAATGCAGAGTGGTGCATACAGAGCAAAAAGAGAAAGAAACACTCAGTGCATCATGGGAACCCCCCAGCAGTCTAAGTCTATAACTAAGGGATGGTTCAGGGTCACCTGATCCAGCCCTAACTATAAGCTTTAGCAAAAAGGAAAGTTTTAAGCCTAATCTTAAAAGTAGAGAGGGTGTCTCTCTCCCTGATCTGAATTGGGAGCTGGTTCCACAGGAGAGGAGCCTGAAAGCTGAAGGCTCTGCCTCCCATTCTACTCTTACAAACCCTAGGAACTACAAGTAAGCCTGCAGTCTGAGAGCGAAGCGCTCTATTGGGGTGATATGGTACTATGAGGTCCCTAAGATAAGATGGGACCTGATTATTCAAAACCTTATAAGTAAGAAGAAGAATTTTAAATTCTATTCTAGAATTAACAGGAAGCCAATGAAGAGAGGCCAATATGGGTGAGATATGCTCTCTCCTTCTAGTCCCCGTTAGTACTCTAGCTGCAGCATTTTGAATTAACTGAAGGCTTTTCAGGGAACTTTTAGGACAACCTGATAATAATGAATTACAATAGTCCAGCCTAGAGGAAATAAATGCATGAATTAGTTTTTCAGCATCACTCTGAGACAAGACCTTTCTAATTTTAGAGATATTGCGTAAATGCAAAAAAGCAGTCCTACATATTTGTTTAATATGCGCTTTGAATGACATATCCTGATCAAAAATGACTCCAAGATTTCTCACAGTATTACTAGAGGTCAGGGTAATGCCATCCAGAGTAAGGATCTGGTTAGACACCATGTTTCTAAGATTTGTGGGGCCAAGTACAATAACTTCAGTTTTATCTGAGTTTAAAAGCAGGAAATTAGAGGTCATCCATGTCTTTATGTCTGTAAGACAATCCTGCAGTTTAGCTAATTGGTGTGTGTCCTCTGGCTTCATGGATAGATAAAGCTGGGTATCATCTGCGTAACAATGAAAATTTAAGCAATGCCGTCTAATAATACTGCCTAAGGGAAGCATGTATAAAGTGAATAAAATTGGTCCTAGCTCAGAACCTTGTGGAACTCCATAATTAACCTTAGTCTGAGAAGAAGATTCCCCATTTACATGAACAAATTGTAATCTATTAGATAAATATGATTCAAACCACCGCAGTGCAGTGCCTTTAATACCTATGGCATGCGCTAATCTCTGTAATAAAATTTTATGGTCAACAGTATCAAAGGCAGCATTGAGGTCTAACAGAACAAGCACAGAGATGAGTCCACTGTCTGAGGCCATAAGAAGATCATTTGTAACCTTCACTAATGCTGTTTCTGTACTATGATGAATTCTAAAACCTGACTGAAACTCTTCAAATAGACCATTCCTCTGCAGATGATCAGTTAGCTGTTTTACAACTACCCTTTCAAGAATTCTTGAGAGAAAAGGAAGGTTGGAGATTGGTCTATAATTAGCTAAGATAGATGGGTCAAGTGATGGCTTTTTAAGTAATGGTTTAATTACTGCCACCTTAAAAGCCTGTGGTACATAGCCAACTAATAAAGATAGATTGATCATATTTAAGATCGAAGCATTAAATAATGGTAGGGCTTCCTTGAGCAGCCTGGTAGGAATGGGGTCTAATAGACATGTTGATGGTTTGGATGAAGTAACTAATGAAAATAACTCAGAACAATCGGAGAGAAAGAGTCTAACCAAATACCGGCATCACTGAAAGCAGCCAAAGATAACGATACGTCTTTGGGATGGTTATGAGTAATTTTTTCTCTAATAGTTAAAATTTTATTAGCAAAGAAAGTCATGAAGTCATTATTAGTTAAAGTTAAAGGAATACTCGGCTCAACAGAGCTCTGACTCTTTGTCAGCCTGGCTACAGTGCTGAAAAGAAACCTGGGGTTGTTCTTATTTTCTTCAATTAGTGATGAGTAGTAAGATGTCTTAGCTTTACGGAGGGCTTTTTATAGAGCAACAGACTCTTTTTCCAGGCTAAGTGAAGATCTTCTAAATTAGTGAGACGCCATTTCCTCTCCAACTTACGGGTTGTCTGCTTTAAGCTGTGAGTTTGTGAGTTATACCACAGAGTCAGGCACTTCTGATTTAAAGCTCTCTTTTTCAGAGGAGCTACAGCATCCAAAGTTGTCTTCAATGAGGATGTAAAACTATTGACGAGATACTCTATCTCACTTACAGAGTTTAGGTAGCTACTCTGCACTGTGTTGGTATATGGCATTAGAGAACATAAAGAAGGAATCATATCCTTAAACCTAGTTACAGCGCTTTCTGAAAGACTTCTAGTGTAATGAAACTTATTCCCCACTGCTGGGTAGTCCATCAGAGTAAATGTAAATGTTATTAAGAAATGATCAGACAGAAGGGAGTTTTCAGGGAATACTGTTAAGTCTTCAATTTCCATACCATAAGTCAGAACAAGATCTAAGATATGATTAAAGTGGTGGGTGGACTCATTTACATTTTGAGCAAAGCCAATTAAGTCTAATAATAGATTAAATGCAGTGTTGAGGCTGTCATTCTCAGCATCTGTGTGGATGTTAAAATCGCCCACTATAATTATCTTATCTGAGCTAAGCACTAAGTCAGACAAAAGGTCTGACAATTCACAGAGAAACGCACAGTAACGACCAGGTGGACGATAGATAATAACAAATAAAACTGGTTTTTGGGACTTCCAATTTGGATGGACAAGACTAAGAGTCAAGCTTTCAAATGAATTAAAGCTCTGTCTGGGATTTTGATTAATTAATAAGCTGGAATGGAAGATTGCTGCTAATCCTCCGCCTCGGCCCGTGCTACGAGCATTCTGGCAGTTAGTGTGACTCGGGGGTGTTGACTCATTTAAACTAACATATTCATCCTGCTGTAACCAGGTTTCTGTAAGGCAGAATAAATCAATATGTTGATCAATTATTATATCATTTACTAACAGGGACTTAGAAGAGAGAGACCTAATGTTTAATAGACCACATTTAACTGTTTTAGTCTGTGGTGCAGTTGAAGGTGCTATATTATTTTTTCTTTTTGAATTTTTATGCTTAAATAGATTTTTGCTGGTTATTGGTGGTCTGGGAGCAGGCACCGTCTCTACGGGGATGGGGTAATGAGGGGATGGCAGGGGGAGAGAAGCTGCAGAGAGGTGTGTAAGACTACAACTCTGCTTCCTGGTCCCAACCCTGGATAGTCACGGTTTGGAGGATTTAAGAAAATTGGCCAGATTTCTAGAAATGAGAGCTGCTCCATCCAAAGTGGGATGGATGCCGTCTCTCCTAACAAGACCAGGTTTTCCCCAGAAGCTTTGCCAATTATCTATGAAGCCCACCTCATTTTTTGGACACCACTCAGACAGCCAGCAATTCAAGGAGAACATGCGGCTAACTTCACATTTCTCAAAACAGAGTCGCCAATAACCAGAGTTTGATCCTCGGCGGGTGTGTCATCAAGTGGGGAAAAACGGTTAGAAATGTGAACAGGTTGGCGGTGTACACGGGGCTTCTGTTTAGAACTATGCTTCCTCCTCACAGTCACCCAGTCGGCCTGCTTTCCCGGCTACGCGGGATCTGCCAGAGGGAAACTAACGGCGGCTAAGCTACCTTGGTCCGCACCGACTACAGGGGCCTGGCTAGCTGTAGAATTTTCCACGGTGCGGAGCCGAGTCTCCAATTCGCCCAGCCTGGCCTCCAAAGCTACGAATAAGCTACACTTATTACAATTACCATTACTGCTAAAGGAGGCCGAGGAATAACTAAACATTTCACACCCACAGCAGAAAAGTGCGGGAGAGACAGGAGAAGCTGCCATGCTAAACCGGCTAAGAGCTAGTAGCTGCGCTAAGCTAGCGGATTCCTACAAACACACAAAGTGAATAATGTGTAAATAATTTAGAGGTGATTCAGCAGAGGGAGTGCTTTAGTTAAGGCACGTGAAGATTACACTGTGAAACAAATCGTTATCTAGTTAACTAGATCAATCTAACTGCGCAGATTAAACAGCTAACAGATACAGAAAAACACCGCTGTGCTCCGGAACAGGAAGTGATACAATACCGCAGTGAGAGCCAACCACCAGTAGAGGCAAGCAAGAGTCAAAACTCTTAGTGCAATAGGATGTTATTCATTTCTTATTTTGGAAGCAAGCGGTACACTCTCTCCTTACGATTTCTAGCAGCTGACAAGGGGGGCAATCCTCAACTGCATGCTTTGAAGAGGATACACTGTTCACTAGTTATAGAATATTACGGTCAGCACAGTCATCATCTTATGACAGTTAAAAAAAAAGTGCTTGGCTGTACTTCAAACAGCAAAGGAAGCTGCATCTCTAGCTTAAATCAGTCATGTTGCATGAAATAAATGTTTTTCAGAACACCCCTATTCATTTTAGATACTCAGGCCTTTTGAATATAAAATTTGATGACAGAATGGCTTAATGTGCATTTTAAAGCAAATTCCGTGTGACTTAATTCTCATGTATAAATGTAATAGACAGAACAAAAACAGCTGCTTCGACAGATGTGGTAATCAACTGTGTGATAGGACCCATACACGGAAGACGACTGTTTTTTGTGGGAGTATTACAGAGCCGCATAAAAGTCTGGCATACATACTACAGCATTTTCAGTCACTTTCAGTGGTTTCACGTGTATGCAGATATTTCTTGATGTTTACGGAACACTATTTGAAAATGACAAAAAAAAAGATCGTATCTGTTTCCATGTGGACAAGGCCTCATACAGTCATTCATTTTCTATAACCAATTACTCAGATCAAAGGTCACTGGGGGAGCTGGAGCCTATCCCCACAGTCATAGCGCGAGAGGCAAGGTACATCCTAGACAGGATGCCAGTCTGTGGCAGATGACTATCATCTCCCCTTTCAAATTTTCACAGACTTCCAGTTCCTGAATGAGTTCATTAAAAATAAGTCAATAAATGTGTGCGCTGATCCATCTGCAGTGCACAGACAGTGTTGTATTGGTGCTACGGGAACTGGGGTGCTGTCAGACCTGGGCAGTGGGTGAGTGTGAGAATAGGAGATTGAAAACATTGGATTTTAACTTATCATGTTAACATCTCTGTAAGATATCTTGTAAATCACTTCAGAGGTATAATCTGCTTCCAAAAACAGCATTTTTAAAGTTAGAAGTGTTTATTTCTTTCTAACCTTTACAAAATATTAGAACAATGCCAAACATTACATTTACACAGCAATGCAGCTGTTGTGGAGCATATTCTGCCAATTTAGATCATTTTGTTTGAGCGAGCAATCATCTGATATCATGCTGTCTTCACTCAGATTAGCAGTTGCCTTGTTGCCTTGCTCGGCATTTGTATAAAATAGACTTCTCATCTATTTCAGCCCTGCCTAGCTGGCGGCATTGTTGTCTTTTGTTGCTGCAAAAATGCCCACTCTGATTGAACATGAATGGCAAGTTGTCGCTTTGCCTCTGTCGTTTGTAGCAAATCTGACCATCAGGTGAGCTTTTCCTTAACATGTCTTGACCTTATAGGCCAAGCTTCTAGAGACACGGATGTCACTGTCTATGTTAATGTGCACCTAGCCCCCCTGGTCCTAAGTGGTTTGCTTCCAAATGTACACTGTGTGGCACATGACCCTGACAAGTTGCTTTATTACCCTGTCTGGTTCTAACATCTAACATCATCATTTATTATCAGCTCCAGAACAGCTGCACTCTGGTCTTCCAGTGTTCACACACAGTTCCTAGACTGCAATCCCAAGTCAGGAGAAGAGACTGGGGAAAGCTCACATATCATTAAATTGAAGGTCAACTTCAAATGGGGTTTCTGCCTTCTCTTCTCTCCTCACCCGTGTCCCATTTCACTGCCTGGGCATGCAGTCCTGCAGGAATGTGGGCATGAGAGTCTGATACGGGGGCTGGGTTTTGGGGAAGCAGGCTGGCAGCACATAAAAAGGGATGTCAGAGGCAAAGATGTGACTGTATGATGGCACCGCAGAGTCGGACTAGAAGACAAGGAATGTACCAATGCCAGCCAAACACACATGAGCCGGACACTGAACTGGTCTGAGTGGAGGTGCACCAGCTCACTGTAGACTGCAGCAGCTGTTGATATAAATGATCCATATAAGGCTTTGCTCTCCAGCCAGGCAAGGAACAGTGGAGGTGGGGAAAGACAGGGAGGGAATAGGGAGAGACAGAGAAAGCGAGAAGTGGTGCTTGATGAGTGCTAAAGAAGAGAAAGGCAGAATAAAGAAGATCTGGCTGCCCTCAGTTGCAAGCCATAATTTTTTCTTTCTGGAAGAAATGAAACAGATAGACCTATGCCCCTGAACCTTGAAAATGGGTTTTAGTAGAGTGATGCCTTCTTAACAACTGATGACACCTCTCTGCGGTTCTGTGCCCCACTTACACATTAAGTAAGGGCTCCCTGGAGGATTCATCCCTGTTCAACCCACCACTGGCACAAGCTGTGCCCAGGAGGCACAACATGGCACGCACGATGGGGAACAAGCGCAAAATGGAATCAACTTCTGATCCAGTCAGGATGACACGTGGAGGAGTGACCCCTCCATCATGGAGGCTGTGTTTGTCAGCAGGATATCTAAAATGAACATGAAGGCGTTTCAATGAAACTTGTTGGAGGTTGATGAGGGAGATCTGACTATATTTTGGTGAGGATCCAGTTCAATGGATGAATGTTGCTTTTGATCACTGAACATCTAGCCTACAATCAGGATGACTAGTTAGTCCAGCAATGAAGATCTCTATTATTCCTTTGATCCTGATTTGAGGATCAAAGCAAGACAGACAGGTGGCAATAAAACATAGCCTCCATTAAGGAATCATCAGAATCAATGCTTGGTGATCAGGGTCAAAGATCACTGATTAGGATCAGAGCGTGGTAATCAGGGACAAAGATCAGGATCAAATCTCGCTGATTAGGATCAAAGATTGGTGATCAGGGTCAAACGTCAGGATCAAAGGTGAATATTCATTATCCAATGATAGTCTATTCATAAATGTACTGTGGTTCTTATCTAGAAAATTATGCAGTTCTGGTGTGCGAAAATGGGGTTTTCTTTTTTGGTTTAGACAGGGGTGGCCCATTAGAGTAGACCAGGAGTGACCAACCCTGTTCCTGGAGGGCACCTGTCTTGCATGTTTTCTAACTCTCCCTGATCCACTCCCAGGCAATTAACTATCAGGTATGCTCAGCCAATCAATAGCTGAAAAACACCACTTTAAAAAAACAGGTGTGACATGAGTAGGTTGACATGGAAAACATGCAGGGGGCTCTCCAGGAATAGGGTTGGTGACCCCTGGAGTAAACTAACAATTAGTTTGGTTCAGGGCTTAACTTAAATTGGCAGAGGTATGTGATGTACTGGTTACCCTTGTAGTTATTTGTTTGAATCCCCCCACCCCCACCAATCTCTGCTAATAGAATTCCAAAGCCAACTTTCTTCACTATCAACTTCCAGCTGAAAGAATATACTCACTGATGTCAACAGTGATGTTGAGAAAATTGATAAAAGTGGTCTTTATTATATTTATCTCCAAGTTAACATAAAACAGTCACACATTACCAAAACTACCTACTAAATACTCCTGAAAAAAACATTTTTAAAAAAGGTAAAATGTCTTTCCATAATACCCCCATCACACATAGCCAGAATGAGGCTGAATGGCATCAGAATGACAATTCGGCCCACATCCGGAAAGTGTTGAGTTGCAGTTCGAAAACATTCTGACAGCCATCTGTGAGAGTCCACACAGTTGGTTCCAATCACCCAACAGACAGACTGTGATGCACATGTTCAAAACCCTCTGGGCGCCATCAAGATGGGACACCTATCTGACAGCGGTCCATGTGCAGTCTGAAGACCATCTGACTGCAATTTACTTATTCTGATGGCAGCAAAACAGGATCCAAAATGATTTGAGCACACACTAAGGACCTTCGAGATGGATCTGGCACAGCAAAGCCTGCCGGTATCATCTGCATGTGCCACGTATAATAATGTCCACTTCCAATGCTCCCTGTGACCTGTGAAATATATGTGGCACACATTCATCATGAATGAGTGAATGTGAACATCACGCTATCAAACCAAAAGCACTGTACGCTACTGCGTGTACGTTGCCACATATCTGAACAGGCTTTTATATCCACAACAGACCTCACAGTACAGATATTTGTCCATTTCTTCCCATGGGCAACGTAAATAATGTGAACTATTGTTTCCATCATATCTGTATATACCCCGGGCAGCTGCCTCTCCATGGTCTCATGCTCAGTAACGCGTCATTGCACGCGTCAGGCTCGGAGCTGAACGGATCTCACTGCTGTAATATACAAATTATTACTGATCATCTTCTAACTCTGGAAGAGCTATGACTTGGAACTGTTGTGCCAGGCCGTGACAACATTAATAAACATGAATCTCACCTCCAACAACGGTCCAGGAGTGTTTCACAGCACGGATGTGGAGCCAGGGCCGCAGCCTGTGGTTAAAATCCTCTCACCCGGCTCCTGTGTGCTGGAATCAACCTCGCAAAAATAAATCCCATGTGATAATCCAACCATCGCGGTGTCCAGAGTTGTGTTGTGCTGCTGAAGTGAGTCAAAACACACACACAAAAAATTAAAGTTCCCTGGAAAGGCTGCGTCTGACGCATGGGACAGCATGGCCCACTGCCAGCAGTGTCCAGCAGCTGGCAACGGCGTGCACGTGCGCCCCCCCGCACACACGCATAGCTGCTCATCCAGCTGTTATGAACACACACACACACACACACACACACACACACACCCAACAATCATATAATCAGTCCAGCACCTACTCTATGCACACACACACACGCAGGGACTGTGCAAAGGGAGGAACACAGCGCTCCCTCCCACTCTGGTCCCATGTTTGTCACCCATACGTTTGGACATCGGGCAGTCTGCAGCGCCTATTATGGCCGTCCGACAGCAGTCTGTGTCTGTTGTCTATATATGCCTTGGTTGCCATCGTGCAGGTGTGGACGAGGTAATCCGGATGCGTTCTGACACTGCTGACCACGCCTCTTTCCCTCCCGACTGCATCCGACGATGGAAATATTTGCCGTGTCGGCCTGGTTCCTGCACATTCCTGCTATGTGTGACAGGCGCTTTACACCTGGGTAAAGTATAGCTCAGTTCGTAGAATAGAATGTCCATCAATGGAAGGTTTAGTGGGTTTGAGCTGATTGCAGATGAATGTCAAAGTGCCCTTGAACAAGACACTGAATTAAAAAAACAACAGGACGCAGTACCCCATCAACACCACACAATCATTAGAAAAAGAAGTACAAAAGAAGAAGCTGACTTTTCATACTCCTGTTTCCAGATAACTCTCCAAAAGGATTCTATTAAATAAATTTAAAAACAAAGTACAGTAGGAGCATGCACACCATGATTATCTCTATTAACCAATAGAGAAGGTTTTAAACACTGGCAAAGAGGTCTTTGTTCAGAAGACAGGCAGACCTTTGTGATGTCATAAGGCAATCTCTTGAAATGCCAGGAAAAAAGAAATTATTTTGAATCAAACCCAGACCAGATCGGCCTCTAAATTTAATCAACCCTTCAGTCTCCCAGTGACAGCTCTCGCTCTCTCTCTCTGTCTCTCTCTCTCTCTCTCTCTCTTTTTGGAGTCACTGTGTACAGTCACACAGGAAGAGTCACATGACCCCCATGCATGTTGACTGGTGGAGATAAACTATAATCACCACCATTTAAATCCAATACAAAGCAAAAAATGCATTCCAGTGTTTTGCATTTGATTTCATTGCATGTATATCTTTTTTAGACTTCACAGAGAAGAAAATCAAACAATCCTTCACATCTCGTTTCCCTTTCCCATCTCCCGATCCGGTTTGAGGCTGTCAAACAGAATTGCAGGGTGGAGGGGAGCACTGAGAGAGGTTACGCTGGCTGAGACCTGATGCATGTTCAGACGGAGAGATATTTCTGAGATTAGGAGGGCTCTAAGGAGTCTGCAGGGAGAGGCTGTTCGTCTGATCAAGCGATGAAACAATGCCAGAAAAGTTTGCAAGTTTATTAAAACACAGTTTTGCTGAAGACAATCGGCCTCACTTTGTGCTGCTTTTGGTTCAAATCCATGTCATCTTTAGACATTGGAATAAGACAGCTCATATCATTTGCTGTCCTAGCCTGCTAATAATGTGGCTGTTATATTCTTATCTGGACATAAAAGGGCAAAAGCATAAATAAACATCTGAAAAAATGCTGCAATTCGACTGCATACGATAAGATAATGGAATATCAAACTAGGAATCTTGTCTCTCCCCCGCCCTTTTCTTTGTTGCGCCACTAGCCATTTTCCATCATGTTGTTTTTGTCCATTCGGCTGCTCCTGTTTTGTTCAGGGTCGCCACAGCGGATACAGCCAGATCCACACTGGCATTTGGCACAAGTTTTACACCGGATGCCCTTCCTGATGCAACTCTAGTGTAACCTGGAGAAACACGCACAGCCTCTGTTGTTCCAAAGAGGTCTCCCATCCAAGTACTAAATAGGCCCTGCACTGCTTAGCTTCTGAGATCTGACGAGATCAGGCTTACACAGAGCAGATCAGCTGTGCAGCCATTTTCCACCATATATACTGAAAGCAAATTCACTTCTTTTCCCTTTATGTTTCACAAATCACAACATCTTGCCGTCTCTGTCCTACAGAAAAAGCTGCAGTGATAAGTGTGTGTGACTCCGTTTGCTACAGTTAGCATGGACGGGCTAATTGATGTTTGTCAGCCTGCCTCAGAGAGGCTTCCAGAGGCAAATGTCCAGAGCAAACTGGGCCACATTCCTCTAAGATCTCTATGGCAGCTGCACAGAGGGGTGCCAAAAGTCCACTTCCCTCCAGTCAGCCCACAGCATTTGAATATGGACAGACTGTCTGGATTGCTGGGCTCACATCATACGTTTTTCTCTGGGAATCTTTGTGAGCACAGGCCCGGGGCTCCACTGTGAGCCGGCATCCCCCTACCTTCAGAGAAAGGATGAAGCGGCCAATTATTAACCAGGACCCCGGGGTGTCGAGCAGTATTCATGCCTGTTAAGCTGCCAGAGGAACACGAGGACTACTGAAGCATATGACCAACCACAGAGTGCATGTCTGAGTGCACTGAGATTAAAGGAAAGTGGACTTAAACACATATGTGCAACAGATGTCAAGGGTGAAATTTTTTTATCCCCACCACAACTCAAAAGCTGCAGACCTACTGAAACTCTGTTTACTCATATTTTTTAAATTTCTAAAATACTGTTTATCTATCTCTGAAGTAGTATTTATTTAAAGCTGGACCATCTAAAAATAAACTTTTGAGAACATTAGCTCAAGAACTGATCCCCTGCATAAAGTCTCCTAAAAAATCAGTAAACCTGCATTGCCACATCCTGCTGCCTCAGGAAAACGAAGGCCATCACAGGAGGCCCCTCACACCCTGCCTACCCCCTGTTTGATCCGTTGCCCTCCAGGAGACGCTGCAGGTCAACAAAGTCCCATATCAGCAGGCTGACAAACAGCATCTTCTCCTGGGCCATACATACTGCAAACACCCATGGATACACACACACACACACACACACACACACACACACACACACACACACACACACACACACACACACACACACACACACACACAGACCCACAGACCTACTCGCATTCACAACAAAGTTGCCTCAAGGTGCTTCACAAAAGTTTTATATATATACGAGGTCTGTGAGAAAAGTATCCGACCTTTTTATTTTATGCAAAAAATATATGGATTTGATTCATGTTTTTACGTCAGCCAAGCTTGAACCTTTGTGCAGATGCGTGAGTTTTTTCACGCCTGTCGGTTGCGTCATTCACCTGTGGGCAGGCTTTGAGTGAGCACTGGTCCACCCCTCTCGTTGTTTTTTCATTACGAGGAAATGGCGGAATGATTTGGGCTTTGTTCCATCAGAATTTTTTCAGAAACTGTTAGAGACAGGCAGCTGGAAACCATTTGGAAAATTCACATGGCTTTCGGTGAAAATTTTATGGGCTTCACAGAGATTAAGGAGTGTTACTACCGCTTTAAGGACGGCCCACAATGGCGCACAGCGCGCCGCGCTCCGAGCCGCTATCGACAAGCAGAAACGACCATTTCATTTCTAAACGGATGGCTGTATGGATCCGGGACCATCGTGTGCAATTTCTCTGGTTATCACAAGAGCTGGACATCAGCCATTTTCCGGCAGATTTCACTTTTAACAAGAGATTTTGTCATGGAAAGCCGCGCGGAGGCGTCGCGCGTCACGACACATTCGCTGATGGAGCGAGACAAAGAACACCTCCGTTTTGGAGTGTCAGAGGACAAGTTGGGACATGCCCAGCTCTCCACAATTTCTCTTATACTCACTCGACTGGTAAGCCACTGAAAGCCGAGATAGGCATGTCCCAACTTGTCCTCTGACATTCCAAAACGGAGGTGTTCTTTGTCTCGCTCCATCAGCAAATCCGTCGTGACGCGCGAAGCCTCCGCGCAGCTTTCCATGACAAAATCTCTTGTTAAATTGCTGATGTCCAGCTCTTGTGATAACCAGAGAAATTGCACACGATGGTCCCGGATCCATACAGCCATCCGTTTAGAAATGAAATGGTCGTTTCTGCCTGTCAATCACGGCTCGG
This sequence comes from Thalassophryne amazonica, assembly GCF_902500255.1. Taxonomy (NCBI): domain Eukaryota; kingdom Metazoa; phylum Chordata; class Actinopteri; order Batrachoidiformes; family Batrachoididae; genus Thalassophryne; species Thalassophryne amazonica. Next base: position 68,714,756 of record NC_047106.1, on the reverse strand, counting down.
AGCGCGGCGCGCCATGCGACGGATTTGCTGATGGAGCGAGACAAAGAACACCTCTGTTTTGGAATGTCAGAGGACAAGTTGGGACATGCCTATCTCAGCTTTCAGTGGCTTACCAGTCGAGTGAGTATAAGAGAAATTGTGGAGAGCTGGGCATGTCCCAACTTGTCCTCTGACACTCCAAAACGGATGTGTTCTTTGTCTTGCTCCATCAGCGAATCTGTCGTGACGCGCGAAGCCTCCGCGCGGCTTTCCATGACAAAATCTCTTGTTAAAAGTGAAATCTGCCGGAAAATGGCTGATGTACAGCTCTTGTGATAACCAGAGAAATTGCACACGATGGTCCCGGATCCATACAGCCATCCGTTTAGAAATGAAATGGTCGTTTCTGCCTGTCGATAGTGGCTCGGAGCGCGGCGCACTGTGCGCCATTGTGGGCCATCCTTAAAGCGGTAGTAACACTCCTTAATCTCTGTGAAGCCCATAAAATTTTCACCGAAAGCCATATGAATTTTCCGAATGGTTTCCAGCTGCCTGTCTCTAACAGTTTCATTCCGCCATTTCCTCGCAATGAAAAAACGACGAGAGGGGTGGACCAGTGCTCACTCAAAGCCTGCCCACAGGCAAATGACGCAACCGACAGGCGTGACAAAAACTCACGCATGCGCACGAAGGTTCAAGCTTGGCTGACGTAAAAACATATGAATCAAATCCATATATTTTTTGCATAAAATAAAAAGGTCAGATACTTTTCTCACAGACCTCGTATCTATCTATCTATCTATCTATCTATCTATCTATCTATCTATCTATCTATCTATCTATCTATCTATCTATCTATCTATCTATCTATCTATCTATCTATATATATATATATATATATATATACAGTTAGGAAAATAAGTATTTGAACACCCTGCAATTTTGCAAGTTCTCCTACTTAGAAATCATGGAGGGGTCTGAAATTTTCATCTTAGGTGCATGTCCACTGTGAGATATTTGGTACAGTAGCCTTTGTTTGCAATTACAGAGGTCAAACGTTTCCTGTAGTTCTTGACCAAGTTTTCACACACTGCAGCAGGGATTTCGGTCCACTCCTCCATACAGATCATCTCTAGATCTTTCAGGTTTGGAGTTTCAGCTCCCTCCAAAGATTTTCTATTGAGTTCAGGTCTGGAGACTGGCCAGGCCACTCCAGGACCTTGAAATGCTTCTTACGGAGCCCCTCCTTAGTTGCCCTGGCTGTGTGTTTGGAGTCACTGTCATGCTGGAAGACCCAGCCATGACCCATATTCAATGTTCTTACTGAGGGAAGGAGGTTGTTTGCCAAAATCTCGCAATACATGACCCCATCCGTCCTCCCTTCAATACAGTGCAGCCGTCCTGTCCCCTTTGCAGAAGAGCACCCCCAGAGTATGATGTTTCCACCCCCATGCTTCACGGTTGGGATGGTTTTCTTGGGGTTGTTCTCATCCTCTAAACATGGTAAGTGGAGTTGATTCCAAAAAGCTCTATTCTGGTCTCATCTGACCACATGACCTTCTCCCATGCCTCCTCTGGATCATCCACATGGTCACTGGTGAACTTCAAACGGGCCTGGACATGTGCTGGCTTGAGCAGGGGGACCTTGCTGCCCTGCAGGATTTTAAACCATGACAGCATCATGTGTTACTAATGTAATCTTTGTGATTGTAGTCCCAGCTCTCTTCAGGTCATTGACCAGGTCCTCCTGTGTAGTTCTGAGCTTTCTCAGAATCATCCTTAACCCACAAAGTGAGATCTTGCATGGAATCCCAGACTGAGGGAGACTGACAGTCATCTTGTGTTTCTTCCACTTTCTAATAAATAATCATAACAGTTGTTGTCTTCTACCAAGCTGCTTGCCTGTTGACCTATAGTCCATCCCAGCCTTGTGCGGGTCTACAGTTTTTTTCCTGGTGTCCTTAGACAGCTCACTGGTCTTAGCTATGGTGGACAGGCTGGAGTGTGATTGATTGAGTGTGTGAACAGGTGTCTTTTATACAGGTAACAAGTTCAAACAGGTGCAATTAATACAGGTAAAGAGTGCAGAATATATATACATACAGTGGTCCCTCGCTATAACGCGGTTCACCTTTCGCGGCCTTTTTTTTTAGTGCAATTTTGCATGCTTTTTTTTTTTAACAGCGCATTGTGTTCTGCGTCCTTATCAGATGGGCCAGTCGCGCCACCGGTTGGCATCACCGTGATTGCTCTCACTGCCTCCGATGCGCTTACTGAGTCTGCGGGCTTGGTAAACGCAGCAGCAGGCCACTCACACCTCCCCACTGTCTGCTGTGCGGAGCTGCGCCAAATCTGGCAACAGGTCCAGAGACTACACTCGCTGTTTTGATACGGATGTTGACTGCAGCCACAGAGCTCTGTAGCCACCGAGGGAGGACTTGGATTCTTTGCGGGTCACGCATCCGTACCTCCGGAGGCAGTGAGCAAAGGGAGAGTTCTGCGTGTCTGTTTATAATCTTCTCGCCCAGAAGAAAAAAGAGAGTGTTTACACAGGAGAGAAAACAGAAAATGTTAATGCCTGTTTGAGAAAAGTGTATAAAGTGTGTAGTGAGGGGTTTTACAGCCTTAAAACATCTACAATAATTGCAAAAAATAGCGCTGACTACATCGCGGATTTCACTTATCGCAGGTTATTCTTAGAACGTAACTCCCGCAATAAACCAGGGACCACTGTATATAAATATTCTGGATGGATGAGATCCGTCCAGAAATGCTGAAGGCTCTGGGTGTGGAGGGATTGTCTTGTGAGATGTCTCTTCCATATTGCATTGAGGTCTGGGACAGTGCCTAAGGAGTGGCAAACTGGGGTGGTGGTCCCCATATTTTAAAAGGGGGACCAGAGTGTGTGTGCCAACTGGAAAGGAGGGTTTGGCCGATAGACGAACCTCTGATCGAAGAGGAACAATGCGTGCTCCGCCCTGTTCGTGGAACAACCGACCAGCTCTTCACTATCACAATAATCCTGGAGGGTACCTGGGAGTATGCCCATCCAGTCTACATGTGTTTTGTGGACTTAGAGAAGGCATATGATCGTGTACCCCGGGAGATACTGTGGGAGGTGCTGCGGGAGTATGGAGTGAGAGGGTCCCTTCTCAGGGCCATCCAATCTCTGTACTCGCAAAGCGAGAGCTGTGTTCAGGTGCTCGGCAGTGTGAAGCCACTGCGATGAGGATCAGCACCTCTAAATCTGAGGCCATGGTTCTCAGCAGGAAACCGATGGATTGCCTACTCCGCGTAGGGAATACGGCCTTGCCCCAAGTGAAGGAGTTCAAGTACCTCGGGGTCTTGTTCACGAGTAAGGGGACGATGGAGCGTGAGATTGGCCGGAGAATCGGTGCAGCAGGGGCAGTATTGCATTCGCTCTACCATAATGTTGTGACGAAAAGGAAGCTGAGTCAAAAGGCAAAGTTCTCGATCTACTGGTCAATCTTCGTTCCTACTCTCACCTGTGGTCATGAGAGTTGGGTCATGACCGAAAGAACTAGATCGTGGGTACAAGAGGCCGAAATGGGCTTCCTCAGGAGGGTGGCTGGTGTCTCCCTTAAAGATAGGGTGAGAAGTTCGGTCATCCATAGGGAGCTCGGAGTAGAGTCGCTGCTTCTTCCCGTTGAAAGGAGCCAGCTGAGGTGGTTCAGGCATCTGGTAAGGATGCCTCCTGGGTGCCTCCCTAGGGAGGTGTTCCAGGCACATCCGTCTGGGAGGAGACCCCGGGGATATACAGTATATATGTATATATATTTATATGTGTGTGTGTGTTTATTAGAATACAGCACATATTTCAGTTTGTCTCTGTTTTAAGAAAATACATTCTTTTGATCTTTTGTGGTGTACATTAGCTCTGTGGGAGCACCCCCAATTTCGTTGTACCCCTCCTGTACAATGGCAATACAGACTATTTTACAGCTAGTTTTCTTTCAAGAATTCAAGGAATGGATACAGTGGTATGTAAAAGTTTGGGCACCATCCATGATTTTCCTTTATAAATCATTGGTTGTTTGGATCAGCAATTTCAGTTAAATATACGAGGGCTGTGATAAAAGTATCCAACCTTATTATTTTTTTCAAAAACCATATGGATTTGAATCACATGTGATTACATCAGACATGCTTGAACCCTCGTGGGCATGCAAGAGTTTTTTCACACCTGTCGGTTACGTCATTCGCCTGTGGGCAGTCTTTGAGTGAGGAGTGGCCCACCCTCTCGTCGATTTTTTCATTGTTTCGGAATGGCTCAGAGACTGCTGCTTTGTTTGATAAAAAATTTTTCAAAAACTGTAAGGCACACCTGAGTGGACACCATTCGATAAATTCAGCTGGTTTTCGGTGAAAATTGTAACGGCTGATGAAAGATTTTGGTGTGTAAGTGTCGCTTTAAGGATGGCCCATGGCGCCTAACGGCGATCTGCGCTCCGAGGCGGCGGCGTCTCACTGTTTCAAGCTGAAAACTTCCACATTTCAGGCTCTGTTCACCCAGTAAGTCGTCAGAGAACAGAGAACTTTCAGAAGAGCTCGGGATCAGCAGTTTATTCGGACATTCCACTGTTAAAGGAGATTTTGTAATGAAAGAACGTGCGGGCAGAGTCGCATGTCGGGCCGGACCCGACTGCGGGGGGTCGCGACAGGAAAAACACCTCCGTTGGAAACCTTAATGGACAAGTTGGAAAATGCCCAGCTGTTAAATAATTTCTCAGATACTCACTTGCTGAAAGCCATCAAAAGCCGCCTGAATTTTACAAATGGTTTTCATCACGGAGGTGTTTTTCATGTCGCGGCGCAGACGGATTTGCCACGTCGTCACGGATCCGACTCGGCAAATTCGTCCGCACGTTCTTTCATTACAAAATCTCCTTTAACAGTGGAATGTCCGGGTAAACTCCTGATGCCCGGCTTCTTCTGAAACTTCTCTGTTCTCTGACGACGACCTGGGTGAACAGAGCCTTAAATTAGGATGGTTTCAGCTCGAAACAGCCAGACGGACGCCACCTCCGACCGCGCCGCGCCGATCCGCTTTGTGGGCTGTCCTTAAAGCAAAAGAAACTCCACAATCTCTCATCAGCCGTTAAACTTTTCACCGAAAACCAGCTGAATTTCTCGACTAGTGTCCACTCGGATATCCCTCACAGGTCCTGAAAAAATTTTGATAAAGCAACGCGCGCCATCTCCAGCGGCTTCTCAGACAAAGGCCTGCCCACAGGCGAATGACGTCACCGACACGCGTGAAAGAACTCACGCATGCGCATGAGGGTTCAAGCATGTCGTGATTCACGTGATTCAAATCCATACAGTTTTTTTTAAATAAAACTGCCGGTTAGTTTTATCACAGACCTCGTATCATATAGCAGATGAACACAGTGATATTTGAGAAGTGAAATGAAGTTTCTAGTATTTACAGAAAGTGTGCAATAATTATTATTAATCAAAATTAGGCAAGTGCATAAATTTGAGCACCCCGACAGAAAAAATACAGCAATATTTCGTAGATCCTCCTTTTGCAGAAATAACAGCCTTTAAAAACTTCCTATATAGTCTGGATTCTGACTGAAGGTATGTTTCCAAGCATGGACAGCCCGCATAAAATGACACCACAGATTTTCAATAATACAACCCCTGGCAAAAATTATGGAATCACCGGCCTCGGAGATGTTCATTCAGTTGTTTAATTTTGTAGAAAAAAAGCAGATCACAGACATGACACAAAACTAAAGTCATTTCAAATGGCAACTTTCTGGCTTTAAGAAATACTATAAGAAATCAAGAAAAAAAAATTGTGGCAGTCAGTAAAGGTTACTTTTTTTAGACCAAGCAGAGGAATAAATTATGGAATCACCCTGTAAATTTTCATCCCCAAAACTAACACCTGCATCAAATCAGATCTGCTCGTTAGTCTGCATCTAAAAAGGAGTGATCACACCTTGGAGAGCTGTTGCACCAAGTGGACTGACATGAATCATGGCTCCAACACGAGAGATGTCAATTGAAACAAAGGAGAGGATTATCAAACTCTTAAAAGAGGGTAAATCATCACGCAATGTTGCAAAAGATGTTGGTTGTTCACAGTCAGCTGTGTCTAAACTCTGGACCAAATACAAACAACATGGGAAGGTTGTTAAAGGCAAACATACTGGTAGACCAAGGAAGACATCAAAGCGTCAAGACAGAAAACTTAAAGCAATGTCTCAAAAATCGAAAATGCACAACAAAACAAATGAGGAACGAATGGGAGGAAACTGGAGTCAACGTCTGTGACCGAACTGTAAGAAACCGCCTAAAGGAAATGGGATTTACATACAGAAAAGCTAAACGAAAGCCATCATTAACACCTAAACAGAAAAAAACAAGGTTACAATGGACTAAGGAAAAGCAATCGTGGACTGTGGATGACTGGATGAAAGTCATATTCAGTGATGAATCTCGAATCTGCATTGGGCAAGGTGATGAGATTTATAAAGATGACTGCCTGAAGAGAACATGTAAATTTCCACAGTCATTGATGATATGGGGCTGCATGTCAGGTAAAGGCACTGGGGAGATGACTGTCATTACATCATCAATAAATGCACAAGTTTACGTTGATATTTTGGACACTTTTCTTATCCCATCAATTGAAAGGATGTTTGGGGATGATGAAATCATTTTCAAGATGATAATGCATCTTGCCATAGAGCAAAAACTGTGAAAACATTCCTTGCAAAAAGACACATAGGGTCAATGTCATGGCCTGCAAATAGTCCGGATCTTAATCCAATTGAAAATTTTTGGTGGAAGTTGAAGAAAATGGTCCATGACAAGGCTCCAACCTGCAAAGCTGATCTGGCAACAGCAATCAGAGAAAGTTGGAGCCAGATTGATGAAGAGTACTGTTTGTCACTCATTAAGTCCATGCCTCAGAGACTGCAAGCTGTTATAAAAGCCAGAGGTGGTGCAACAAAATACTAGTGATGTGTTGGAGCGTTCTTTTGTTTTTCATGATTCCATAATTTATTCCTCAGAATTGAGTGAGTCCATTTTTTTCCCCTCTGCTTGGTCTAAAAAAGTAACCGTTACTGACTGCCACAATTTTTTTTCCTGATTTCTTATAGTGTTTCTTAAAGCCAGAAAGTTGCCATTTGAAGTGACTTTAGTTTTGTGTCATGTCTGTGATCTGTTTTTTTTCTACAAAATTAAACAACTGAATGAACATTCTCCGAGGCCGGTGATTCCATAATTTTTGCCAGGGGTTGTATTCAGGTCTGAAGACTGAGATGGCCATTCCAGAAAGTTGTACTTGTTCCTCTGCATGAATGCCTTAGCAGAATCCGAGCAGTGTTTAGGGTTGTTGCCTTGTTGAAAGATCCAGCTCCGGTGCAACTTCAACTTTGTCACTGATTCATGAACATTGTTCTCAAGAATCTGCTGATATTGACTGGAATCCATGTGACCCTCAACTTTAACAAGATTTCCAGTACTTGCACTGGCCCCACATCCCCACAGCATGGAAACACCTCCAAACAGGTGTGTAGTGAGCGCCATACAAGGCGCTCACTACACACCGGGAGCAATAGGGGATTAAAGACCTTGACCAAAGGGCCCTTAGTGATTTTCCAGTGATTTTGAGCCATAGATCAGTGCAGAAACCACGTGTCTGAAGAAAAATCCTTGGAAATGTTTTTTGTTGTTGTTTTGTTACCTCAAACTTTCTGATTACTGTTTAAAAGTGTTTAGAACACTTGTAACTAAAATAGCTAAATCAATAAATGGTTCTTTAGAAACCTTTCATCTGTAAATTAAAACCACCTGTTATTTCAGATTAGATAATTTTTTGTTTAACATAAGGAACCTTGTACATTTATTTTTAGACAAATAAAATAACATGAAAATTTGTACATTTTTTAAGTCTGGTAGATTATTGTTCAAGCTACCTCAAGGAAGTGCACTGGCCACACAGCCCCACAGCATGGAACCACCTCCAAACAGGTGTGTAGTGAGCGCCATACAAGGCGCTCACTACACACCGGGAGCAATAGGGGATTAAAGACCTTTCCCAAGGGCCCTTAGTGATTTTCCAGTCAGGCGGAGATTTGAACCAAGGACCTTCTGGTCTCCAGCCCAACACCTTAACCTCCCCAGGATCCCATGTTGCCACACATTAGAAGAGATGCAAAGAGGAGAAACACTTGCAAATGGCCACCTTAAATACCCTTTCTCATGACTGGATTCACCTGTGTAAGGACGTCAAGGGTCAATGAGTTTACCAAACCAATTTTGTGTTCCAATAATTAGTGCTAAATGTATTCAAATCAGTAAAATGAAAAGGGTGCCCAAATTTATGCACCTGCCTAATTTTGTTTAAATAATTATTGCACTTTCTGTAAATACTAGAAACTTAATTTCATTTCTCAAATATCAGTGTGTTCATCTGCTATATGATATATTTAACTGAAATTGCTGATCCAAACAACCGATTTATTTGATTTATAAAGGAAAATCATGGATATCATCAGGGGTGCCCAAACTTTTACATACCACTGTACATAAATATTTACAAGTCAGTCCCTGAATACATCTTGGACTTCATGAAAATCAAACATTGTGAAATACAAACAGATGGTAAATCTATCTGGAGTACACAGCTCTCTAAAACTGACTGACTGCACAATAAGGAGACAAATGAGGGAAGCCACCAAGACCCCCATGTCAACTCTGAAGGAGTTTTGGCTTTTCTGACTATGATGGGTTATACTATATAGAGCAACTTTTGTCTGTTGCATCACCAGTTATACAGCTTATGGTTCCACGTTACCACTTATGGTGGTGGAACAGAGAAGGATTATGTTACATGAAAACAAATCAAGTCTAAGCTTGAGGCTCCTATGTGCCTTCTAGCAAACTGTAACAGATATTTCACATTTAAAAAAAAAAAAATGCTTCTTTGCACTCATTTATACTAGACCTAGTCTCTGAAACCATATCTTCATGTCATCTCCCTCAGTCCTAAATGTTTCAAATCTGCAGTGATTAAACCATTACTTAAGCCCTAGCGCATTGACAAACTATAGGCCGATATCAAATCTATAAGTTTGCTCTAAAATTCTGGAAAAGGTGGTTTCACTGCAGCTCATGGATCACCTTACTGAGAATAATCTGTTTGAGCCCCTGCAGTCTGCTTTTAGAAAATATCATTCCACAGAGACAGATCTCACTAACGTGGTGAATGATCTTCTGCCTGCAATGGATTTGGACACCACTACAGTTCTGGTGCTGTTAGATCTTAGTGCTGTGTTTGATACCGTTTATCATCATATTCTACTCGATAGTTCTCTGGCGTGAGCACCAGCTGGTGCATAAAGTTGTCCATCAGGTAAAGGAAATAATAATAATAATAATTTCCTCTTTTTTGTGGGACTAAGTGCACAGCTCCTAAGAGGTTTTAGTCAGAATTAATAACTTCAGAGCAAAACGCTGTTTTAAATCAAATGATACCTCTTTCCAAACGTTATAATACAAGCAATAAACTACAACCAACCAAAACATTTTTTTTTCCAAAAATCAGATGTCCTCCATTTTTTTATGAATTACATCCTGACGGCTGCAAGAGCTCAGCTCAGAGTCTATGGAGTTACATTTGTGTCATATTAATATCTGAAAGGAAATGCTTTTGACAAAAACTACAGATTTTGTTTATTTCTTTTCCTGTCCAGAGATCTAGGATCCATCATGTACAGATTGTATTTATGTCCAGAGATCTAGGATCCATCATGTACACCTAGGATCTAGTGACCATGTACAGATTTTGATTTCTATTTATCCAGAGATCAAGGATCCAGTGACCAATTTCATATTTATTTACTTTAAGACTCAATAAAATTTTGTTGACATAGAAAACCTGTAAAGCCTATTTTTAGTACACAAAAAAATCACAGGAGGTATTGATAAGGGAATCGATAAGGAATCAGATCGATAAGTGGAATCAATAATGGCATCTATATAGATAAAATCTTGTCAATACCCATCCCTAGTAAAGAGGTACAGTGACATCTGTTGGCTGGTCTCTCTGTGGCTCCTAATCCAACGCTCCAAAACTGTGCTGTTTCTGCGTAAATCTTACATGTTTCTCATATATTATGTAAAAGCTAGTGAGAAATAAATAGTTCTAAATCCAAAAATGTTGCTTAGCTAACCAGGTAGCACCTCTTAAGTGATTTACACAACATCTCACGGACATCAGCACACACACTATGTGCACATGCATCACCCACGGACAAAGGTCTTTTCAAAAGCTCATGCATGTGCACATGCACATCCACCTGCAAACGGCATTAAAAAGAAAATATTCATTATGGAATTCCCCCGAGATAAATATGTTCTCTTCATAAAAATGAACTGTAATTTTACAAGATGTTTAAAAAATAAACTTACATTACATGAGTCTGTGCTTGAAAAGGACTGCTGTCTCTTCCGTACATCATGTGGGCATGTCATACAGAGGGCAGACTGGGTCATGGTAGAGTCCCTTTGACTGTGACGATCCTATGGGCGTCACACAGATTAAGGAGCGGTACAACCGATTTAAAGACGGCCGCACAACGGTGGAGAGTGAGCCACGCTCCGGTCGGCCATCAACATGCTGAAATGACCAGATCATTGCCAAAGTGAATGCTGTGATAATGCGGGACTGTCGTGTGACTATCCGAGAAATTGCGGAAGAGGTGGACATCAGCACTTTTTTGACACATTCCACTGTGACAGAAGATTTGGCCATGAAAAGAGTTGCAGCGAAATTCATGCCGAAGCTGCTGACGGCGGAGCAAAAGCACCTTCGTGTTGAAGTCTCACAGGACATGCTGTGATATGTCCACCTCTTCCACAATTTCTCGGACAGTCACACGACTGAAAAGTCACCGAAAGCCGTCTGAATCTTCTGAATGGTTTCCACCTGGCTGTCGCCCAGTTTCTGGCAAAATTTGATGCAGTAGCCCTGCTCCAGTCGTTCCGTCATTTTCCTTGCAATGAAAATCCGACGAGAGCACTACACACGTCCTCACACAAAGGCTGCTTGCCAGCAAATGACGCAATCGACAGGTGTGAAAAAATTCACGCATGCGCACGAAGGTTCAAGGTTAGCTCATGCAAGCACACGTGATTCAAATCCATCAGGTTTTTGGAGAAAAAAAAAAAAGGTCTGATACTTTTCTAACAGACCTCATATAACAGATTTTGTTTAATGGATTTTTGCTGACATCGAATAAAAAATCCTGTCCAATCGCAATGTATTTCCATTAAAAACCCCTCGCGTGTAACCGGACAAATCAATCTGGATGTGCACAGTAACAGAGGCACAAAATTAAAGTTCAGCTCTCTGACATTAGCCGATTTGAGTAAAGTGGGGCCGGAGTCATTTCCCTGATTAAAAGCCTGACCACTTATTTTTTTCACACCGTGCTCAGACTCGGACCCGCAGCCTGGACGTGAATATGTTAAATCAGACACAGCAAAAGGCTGTGATTTGATACTTTTCTGCTTTCACTCTTTCCTCTCATATTTTAATAGTTTTTGCAGTGCGCACGCTGACTACATTTCGGAATCACATACGTTTGGCAGATAAGTCAGCAAATTTACGACACGGAGTTGAAAAAAGAGGAAATTGCACACCTTTAGCCCCTTTCACATTGGCGTATTCGTAGAGCAGCGTTGTGTTTCATTTAAATAGCCCGAAATGTACGTGTACTCAGCCTTTTTCCGTGTTCGTAGGTCTGCTTGCAGCTGCGTGTTTTCGCTTTTTAATGTGTGCACACAGTCACGTGTTTTATTTAAACCCAGTTCACTCCTGCCGGCTGTGCAGAACACATCACTGTGCTTGGAAAACAGTGGACTGTATCAGGAGGTTTTTACAGTTTCGTTACTGCCACATTAGGGTGGTTCAAAAAAAATAAAAGTTGGAAATTCATTACTCTCACCCCTTCATTTTATGATGCTTTGGAAAAAAAGAAAGCCTGCCAAATATTTTTGTCATACATTAATATTTAGAGGTAGCACATCATAGCTGAAGGTTGTAAATATATCAGTTATCGCTGCCCGAGAGCCTGTGCAATAGGTTATCCATTATCCAGTATCTAATCACATCACTTATAAAGAGGATAGAAGTTAATCACCTGAGTGTAACTAAAGTATAATTTTATATTCAATTTAAAACTATACCTGGGTTTAAATATTTCTCACAAACAACATACTTTCATACTTCAGTTCACAGCTTCTTTTCTTTCAGATCTTTGGTGATGGTGAATCTAACATGAGATAAATGTAAAAAGAGACACTTGCTGACTTAACATGCTTAACCATTAACTGGAAACTTCAGTAAAACATGTCAGCTACTAGAAGTAGAACATTTGTATACCTTATTGGTTCCACTGACTGAGATAAAGGGAAACAAATTGCCCTCAAATGGGCAAATACTCAAGGTATTTTTCTTCAAACACACTGATTTGAAGAAAACTGTCCATGATGCTGCTGTGACCTCTATAGACATGGCAATTCCTTTTTGGGAGAGAGCTAGAATCCCACTGAGGGCAAAGCAGCATCTGATCACAAAGTTAGAAAAGGTGTTCGGAAAATGGAAAACATTGAAAAAGACCAAGAATCGCAATACAGACAAGCAGAAGAAAGATGAAACAGTGTTTTGTGAATCTTTGGAGGACTTGTTTGACATGGAACATCAGGATGTCCTAACAATGATAAAGTTTGAAGATGACAGACAGTTCCTACTTGCTCAGCGAGAGAAAGGTAGAGGATGCATGACAGGCATAGATAAAATACAAACTGCCAAAGAACAAAGAGCAGAAAAAAGGAAAGCTGCAGAAGCAAAATACAAAGAGAAACTGGAGGAGCCTGGACCATCTAATGTCTCACTACCTGACACTGTCTCCAGCCAGAGTGAAGAGAACACAGAAAGTCCAGATGAAGAATTTGTTATGCCAGTGCCACAAAAAGCCAGTAAAATTAAAGCTGTTGTAACACCAGGACTTGCAGCAGCATTGGATCGGACCAAAACAACAGACAGAAGTGCCACCTATATTCTGACTGAAACGGCAGCAAGTCTTGGTCATGATGCAACTTAAATATCATTATCATGTAAAGGATGTTCTCTTATGTTACACAGCTGTATAATTGGTTCTTGTGCTGATTCATACATTTTTGAATATTAAGTACTGCAAGGCATAAAGAATATTATTGTTTGGAGCTAGATCAAAATATATGTGGAAATATATAAAGCATAGACTTATTTAAATTGATCAATAATGAAACAGTATTTCATCAATAAAATGAAAATGCAATGTTTGATTGTTACAAAATCTTCGCTACCCCAGTATGTAGGTATTGTAGGAGCATGATACATGTACGAGAAGAACTGCATCTCACAATTCATGTTTTAGTGTTAACTATTTTATGGGATATGAAAAGATTTGATTTTCCAATGTATTGCCATAATTTCTGTCCTAACATATCAATATTAAACTGACAGAAATAATTTGGAAATATCTGGAAATGACCATACTATATGACAAAGTTATTGCCAGCAAAACCTTTAAGGGCTGTGTGCTACCAGTAAAAATTATTAGAGTTTTATGAAATTGTACATGATGTGTTTTTATGTTAGGTACAACAAATTTAGAGGGTGAGACTTGAAGTTTTTTGAAAAAAAATTTTTGACCATTTTTATGGACCACATATGCCACATATGTAGCCAAAGCTGCTATTTTCTGCCTCTGTGGAAGTGCGCTCTGTTCTCTACTGCACGGTGTGATTCATGTCAGAAACTGAGTCATTTAACATTATTATTTATTTATTTTGTCTTGGTGGATCATTTTCATTGTGTCCATATGCTGCTGAGTCTGGCTGTGGTAAAGGCTGCTGTGAATGAAGCGCTGTGACTCATTAAACTTTTAAAGCTCCGGTTGCTCTGATCAGGTCCATTTATTTGATCAGACTTGATCAATCAGGTCGTCTGATGATCGCACCGGCATGCAGCAACGAGGCTTTTATTTTAAAGAGTCACAGCTCTTTTCAGGTTTGATCAGACCTGATCGATCAGGGTATTTGATGAGCGCACCGACATACAGTGACGAGGCTTTTATTTTAAAGTCACAGGTTTGATCAGACACACACACAGAGAGAGAGAGAGAGAGAGAGAGAGAGAGAGAGAGAGAGAGAGAGAGAGAGCGACAGAGCGAGAGACAGAGTGAGAGTGACAGAGAGCGCGCGTGAGACCTGCTGTTTCTGGATTTCTGAGTTGAGGTTCGATTCCCTGTTCTGAACACACAGGCGCTGTGGGCTGTGTGATCATGTTCTCATGTTCACCAGCTGAATCATTCTGGATGCAGCACTCAGTTTTTGGTTGTGTACAGGAGTGCAGTGTTGCACAGGCTTGCACGCAGTAACGCTGTGCTGCGCAGACCTGCTAAAAACTGTGTCCAGTGCTCTACACCGAAAAAAATTAAACATGTTTAATTTCTTCCGTCCTACGCACGTAGCCCTCAACATACTGCTGCGTAGGGAGAAAAAACTCGATGTAGAGCTGCTAAAAGTGGGCGTAGAGCTGCTCAACTCAGCGTGGACGATACACCACAATGAGCAGCTCTAGGAATAGGTTAATGTGAAAAGGGCTTTACCTTTGAATTGGAAGTGATGATTGTAGAAAGAAAAGCTTGTTGAAGGAATTAGTCCAGAATAATGCTAGCTAGCTGACTGAACTTAAGTTGGTAAGTTAGATCAACTCTAACTTACCAACTTAAGTTTAAACAACTTAATTCATATAGAATAGAATAGAGCCTTTTTAGTCATTGTATATATACATACATACAATTAAACGTGTCCTCTGCATTTAACCCATCCTAGTTAGTTAGACGCAATCCAACCACTAGGAGCAGTGGGCAGTCACAGTCCGGCGTTATGTTAGCAATTGAAACAATTCATTTAATATGGTTCAACTATTCTCTTTTTTCAGTGCAGTTGTCATCAAATTTTTAAGTTGAATAACCCTGATAATTTTTATAGTGCAGGTTACAGAGTCTTGCCTAACCACCACTTCTTTACCATTTATGGGCGTGGTGGGACTCAGGTGGCATTAGCTTTACCATTTATGGATGTGGTGGGACTCAGGTGGCATTAGCTTTACCATTTATGGGCGTGGTGGGACTCAGGTGGCATTAGCTTTACCATTTATGGATGTGGTGGGACTCAGGTGGCATTAGCTTTACCATTTATGGGTGTGGTGGGACTCAGGTGGCATTAGCACCTAGAGCAACACTTTTTAAGCTTCAAAATGGCTGTTCAGAAAACTTATGGATGATGTAATGGAGGGTTTACCTAGTAGATGTAGTCTATGGGTCTCACAGAATGGGGCAAATCTGTCAAACAAGAAATAGTCCCACTCTAGTCTAAAATGAGCTGTTTCAGGTTGAAATTTTGGTTATAGCAACACAATTTCTACATGCATAAGTCACAGAATTGTGGATATTTGATGTTTGACATTAAACCCAAAACATATTGTGTACAGGGTAAATAAAAGTAGATTTTGCGAATATGACCCCTTTAGCAATAATTTCAACAATAATTTTTCATGTGGTATTCTGACATTTTTAAAAATGTAAAATAAAAAAATTGCAAATTCTTCAATATGTTATAAATTATTGTTATTGATTAATTTTCAGTTTCAATTTATTTTCATTTATATAACACCAAATCATAACAAAGTTGCCTCAAGGCGCTTCACACAAGTAAGGTCTAACCTTACCATCCCCCAGAGCAAGCACACAGGCGACAGTGGTAAGGAAAAACTCCCTCTGATGATTTGAGGAAGAAACCTCAAGCAGACCAGACTCAAAGGGGTGACCCTCTAATTGGGCCATGCTACCGAAACAATTTACAAAACAATTTACAAAAATTAATATACAGGAAATTTTGCCGCTGCACAGGACGGGAGGGTTACAGAAACAGACACCACACCCATCTCTGAAAGGAGCCGCACCTCGAACAGAGAGAAAAAAACAGAATCAAGCATCAAAAAGACAACAACTACAGTATAATTTGTCAGCATTAAGCAACAAGAAAAACAGAAGAAATACCTGGGTGATCGCCGGCCACTAACCCTAAGCTTCACTAAAAGACTCAGACTTTAGATAAAGCTGAGGCCGCAGCACACTCTGTTTCCTAATAAAATGCATTTTAAAGAGTAAAAAGCATAGTAACATACTATGCCAGTATGCTACCCATATGAAAGTATTTTATAATTTTATTATTATTATCATTATTACCTCCGCCAAGGAGGTTATGTTTTCGGTCACGTCCGTTTGTTTGTTGGTTGGTTGGTTGGGTGGTTTATTAGCAGGATTACTCAAAAAATCCTCAATGGATTTCAATGAAATTTTTACCAGGGGTGTATCTTGGCCTAACTTAGAAGTCATTAAATTTTGGTAATGATCCGGAACACGATCCGGATCCAGTAATTTTTTTTAAGGATTCTTTATCATTGCAGGATAGGGCCAATTTCAACATTTTTGCATCTAACTTCATGAAGACGGGTCACAAAGGCTGAACAAAAATTAAGTTACGACACAACAATAATTTAGCATTCGTTTCTACTAATTGAATAAACTTGTTATTAGAAAATAAAAAAACTTGTGTAGTTCATGCAGTTTCTCTTTAAAAATACATTTGCTGAAGATCTAAGGGTTTAACCCTCTGGGGCCGACGCCGTCATACACAACGGCTAAGACCAAGCTTTACTAAATTATAAATAACTTTTTAATGATATGAGATAGAAACTTACTTTTTTTTATTTTTGCTGAAAAGTTAACTCCACGGACTTTCAAGCCACCGCCCACCATCTTTGTACTCCTCATAGAAGCTGTGTGATGACGTGAGCAATGTGAGTGTCCAATCAGAATTGGTTCACCGTCACATGGTTTTCCAAAATTCAATCATAGGGCAGATTCACCTCACGTGACACACCAAAGATTGTTTTTAGGAGTGATGTGTTACTAGTTGGCCCGTTTTAATAGCCCACTGGCTGCTCCAATGCGACCTGCGCCATTACGCACAGCGAAAGTGAAAGTGAGCAGATGAAGCAGACAGAGAGCCTCTCATACAATCTCACGTGCTCAAACAGTGTGTGAGTATCAGGATTGCGTGACTAGTTTTCCTGTGAATGTTACTGGATAAGCCTGAGGCAAGCTCTCTAGCTCCGGCATAAAGCACTGTTTACCATATCAATGGAGTGAGGGGGGAGGGGCCGCTCCTCAAACTGAATGAGCCTCAAAGTGTGAATGTTGCTTTCAGAGCAGGAGAGAACAAACACACAGTCAACTTCAAAGTAGAAGTTTGTGATGTGACCTTTGTGTAACAGCAGACAGAAATTGCTTTGAGATGAAGACAAACAAAATGCATAGACCATTTTGTATATATTGTTCAAAATATGCATTTGTTTATTGTTTGAACCTTTTTGTTGTACAGTCTTTCACACAAGAGCCCAAATTACCTTTATAAAGTGTCAAAACAGTTGTTTATTATAGTCTGCTGTGTGTTTTGAATAAATGTGTAGGTAAATTATTTTCCGCTTTACTTTTTCCTTTCTTATTTCTGATTGTAAACCTTTATTATACTTATAAAACACAGCTATAGCATATATATTTTGAAAGTACAGGTTGTCCTGAAAAAAAGAGACATAAAACTTGATTGTGAGATGCAGGGAGAGCTGTTAACAGCAATAATAAAACATTTATGCCAGGCAAGTGCACTGTCCAAAAAAATGCCCTCCGACCCGAGGGTTAACCACTGAATCTGAAACATGATGGTAGATGTGTGAAACAACATGGAATAAGTCTCTTTGCCAAAGGGTATTCCATGTGACTCCAGTGACCCTATGGCCTTGGCAGAGGTTTGCGCTGTCTGAGTGCTTCTAGTTTGATTATTATTATATAAATAACATTGGGCTGCAAATGTTACAAAATGGTGATAGGATATTTTTTAAATGTACAATTTAATATAGAAAAATTGCTTGTTATGATGCAGGCTGAATAATGATTGTGTTTTGCTCACCTTCTCCATCACTGCATATGTTTGAATAAGGTGAATCATTCAAAACCTTTGCTTACCAGCCTTAACTGACACTGCAGGACTGAGTGTTCACAAAACACAGAATAGCCTGTGGTTAAGGTGACTAGAGAGAGAAAAAGTATCCTTATAGTTCAGAGAGCAGCAAGCTTAGGAATGGCTTATTCCAAACTCTGAAGACAATATGTTGAACAGGGTGCAAAGAGAGAGAGAGAGAAAAAACACAACAATGAAAGCCTTTCAGCTGCAGAAGGTCAAAAGCATGGGTGTGACTGATTAAAGAAGGGTCGGTGTTTTACAAAAGCCAATAACGGCTTGGCTGTTCTTGCCATGAAAGAGAGGAAGTAATAAATAATGTTGATCCTGTGGTTGAGATACACATTTCTCAACAGGAATGGCCATTCTTTTCATGAACAGGTTTACTTTTTTGTTGAGGTGAATGAAGTTACACTGTGATTCATGTGGCATGTTGTGTTCCCTTTTTTCAAAGGAGTGATTTGCTTTTTCCCCTTCAGCTGCACAATGGAAAAGCTCCAACGTGAGTACAATATTTCAGAGCCATCTGCTCTCTTGGACCAAAACCTTAAGTAGTTCTTACACCTTTTCAGGTTTTCAGATCAGCAAAACTCGGGAACCCGTTTTGAATATTTTCTGGAGCTTGGTGAGATTTTGTGTTGCTTTGTGTTTGTTTTGGTGCAGGCTCGCTCCATGTCAGCATTCAGTGTTTACACAGAGCACAGAAAGATTCACTCTGTGATATCAGAAGATGAGGGCTGAGTGTCCTTTGCTGACCTAAACCAGGCTTGAATGAGGCTAGGAGTCCACTGAGCTCCAGAAAAAAAAAAAAAAAACACTTTCCCCGACTTTTAATAAGTGGTGTGCTTGCTCGGAAAGATTTGGTACCAAACGCACCAAAGTGGGCGCTGCTCTGGGGCAATCAGAGGAGATGTGCAGAGTTGTCTCTCAGCCTATTATTACACAAAATGATACCAAAATCAGCTGAGTATAAGTGCAGCTTTAGTGAAATTTACAGTGGTGATTAAGCTTGAAAAAAATAAAGAATGAAAGAGAGCACAACCATAATGAATTTGGTCCAACCTTTGATAGTTCCTGTCCAGCATCACACTGCTTGCAGGGTTTGCAGTTCCCGAACCGGTCCTTGTACTCCTGTTCTCTGCATTCTCTGGTCTCCTCCTCGGCCCTCACAGGAATCTGGCAAAGACAATCAAATTAAAAATTCTTGTATTTCATCAGTCTTTATTATTATTATTTTATTTACTTATTTATTTTTGTTTTAATAATACTTTAAAGGTATCCACCCACACCCCCACCTTGTACTCTTTTTGAAAACCTGTCTAATACTGTTGGAATGAGATAAGAGGAAATTTTTAATCCCTGTGGGGAAACTGCATGCTGCAGCAAAACTAAATTAAAAAGTAAGGAATCAAAGCATTATGGAGGCATTGCAGAAACCAGGGAAAAGACAGTGTTTATTAAGATGATATACTGTATAGGGATAAAAAAAGAGACTTTTACAGACACGGCAGTGTTAACAGAGGTACACAGTGAGATTCAAGTGAGTATGTGCAATGTGAGCAAAAGCTGAAGCAGTAGTTTGCAACAGTTTTAAACAGCAGGTCTGAGAATTTCAACATATGAACAGAACATAATCAACATCAGTGTTCACTGCACATCAATCTGAGTGTACACACCATAATTATTTCAGAAAACTGGGGCTGACTAATTTGGCAGGCCTACAGTCAGTTACAGAAGTATTTAGTCAGGGAAAAGTTTTCTCTGTTTCACTCCACCATTAAGCTGTATAACTGATGATTACAACAGACAAAAGTTGCACAATGTACGGTTTCTCAAATCACAGCCAAAGAAGACTAAAAGTCCTTCAGAGCTGTCATGGGTGTCTTGGTGGCTTCCCTCACTAAACTCTTTCTTGCAGGATGACTCCATTTTTTATAAGAACTTTAAGAAAGTGGCCAGTTAAACACCACCTTTGCATCGTTCCCCATTTATATCTGAGTCAGTAAGGGCATCCAGCATACAGCTTGGGCCAAATCTGCATGTGGCCCACTGCAGGAACCCCCCCCCCCCCCCCCCCCCCCAAAAAAATAAATTTTTAATACAAAAATCA
Organism: Thalassophryne amazonica; assembly: GCF_902500255.1. Taxonomy (NCBI): domain Eukaryota; kingdom Metazoa; phylum Chordata; class Actinopteri; order Batrachoidiformes; family Batrachoididae; genus Thalassophryne; species Thalassophryne amazonica. The sequence goes on along the minus strand of NC_047106.1, from coordinate 68,694,487 downwards.
GCAGCCAGAAGAAAAAGTATTTCTCCAGAAAGCTTTACCATACAAATATATACATACTGTATATATTTCTTAATGACTGATTAAGTCCAATACTTGAAAATGTGCATGTATCAATCCCCTGATGTATTTACAGAAAACTGGCTATAGAAGTGATGATTTGTACCAATAATATCTTTTATATTTGGTTTGCCCAATGACTTATGAGTTCTGGTTTGTGTATAAAAAATAGCGGTAATTCAGACATAATTCCTGCAATATTTTTGTTAAACCTCTTGAATTAAAGCTAAAACTTTAAACGCTACAAATGCATCTTGACTGTTTTAGTTCATCTCCATTGCAGTGATGTACAGAGACAACTTTAATTTAACCTTCATTTAACCAGGTTAGTCCCACTGAGATTGAGATCTCTTTTGCAAGGGAGACCTGGACAATTCCGAAGTTTCCAATTCACCTAACCCGCATGTCTTCAACTGTGGGAGGAAATCGGAGCACCCGGAGAAAACCCACTCAAACATGGGGAGAACATGCAAACTCCACACAGAGAGGCCACAGGTGGGAATCGATCCCATGACCTTCTTGCTGTGAGGCAACAGGTCAAACCACTAATCGTGGCAACCCAATTGATTATGGACCTAACTATCAAAACTCAGCGGGACAAAGTAAAATACCTACCAGATTGAAATGGATGATATACAAAGTGAGTAAAAGTGAAAAGGTGTGTTGAAGCTTCCACATCATTTTACTGGGACGCTTGTGGCCAGCGGCTGGAAAAAAAAAGAAACGAAAAATAGACACAACATAATCTGTTGAACATTTTAAATCACAACAACAAAGAATGATGGTTATCACAAGTAAACTGAGGTAACAACCCATTTTTTATAGCTCTACTTGGGAATTGATTTAATTTATTTTTCAAAGTACCTAAAATAACTGCAGTTCTTCGAAATTCAATACTTTCTCACACAACACAGCTGATGGTTTGATTATGGTTATAATAGTCCAACCAGCAGCTGTGCCAACCTCCACGCTTCACTGGACAACCCCAAAAAAACCTCCAAAAACCTCCAAAACGTCCCCACAGCGCCAGTGTCGGACAGTCTGTCTCAGCCCGCAACACAGTACAAACTTCTCGGTGCTTTTTGATCTCACACTCAACGCACAGCGTCATTTCAAAGCTCCTTTGGGACTAACATCTAATTAGATCCTGAAAATAACCACAAACCTTTTGGTCGGAAGAGCGCTCGCTGTGATACAAGACGGAGACTAAAATAACACCTAAAATAAATACGTGAATGTATAAAAATGAAGTCTCACCTGCTGAAAAAGCGGCTGTTGGTGAAAAGTGGTGTTTCCACACCGGTCTGCTCAGCATGTCCCTGAACACAACACGAACCAGCAGCGGCTCGAGAACAAACTCAGCGCCGAGATCAAAGGCGGGGGGCGGATCTGATCTGTGATCAGCCAGCACACACATCAAAGCCATCCAACCACACGAGCACACAGCGCACCTAAACCTAGGCACACTGTGAACAACAACCAGCGGCGTCCAGTTTGAAATAAGTTTTAAAAAAAAGTTGTTCTCTCTTTCATTTTAATCAGGATTTTGTCCCATTTCACCAGTCTGTGTGGGTACGAAACAGGAATCCGGCAGACCTTCAGTGGTCTGGAACAGTGTCCCTGAGGTCTTGCCACTGCACATCACTTTTTTTAATTTTTTTTTTTTTTTTTACAGCTACTTCTTAGTCAAGCCTCTGAATGCTCTACACATGTGAAAATGGCTTCATTTGCAAGAAATAGTTTTTTGAAAATTAGTTTAGGAAGGAAGGAATAAAAGTCAAAGGGGCAACCATCCCAGGAGCATAATTCTTCTTCTGTCTGTATATTCTGTAATTCTATTGAGTCATTTGAGGACAACCTTAACACTTGTTTTCTCCAATTTACAACTGTATGGTTTTAAATGTATGTGAATCTAATTTTGCATATTTGTATAATGTTATTTCTAATCTCTTTTTCTGGTGATTTAATTGAACCTTTGTGTTTCCGGATGACATACGTGCACTTTGTCTTGCAAATCTATCTTCTTTTTTTTTAAACTTAATTACAAACATATTGAACATGTAAATAATTTCCTTCCGGATGAATAAAGGTCTTTCTTATTCTTAGTGTAGAAATCAACAGCATAAATCTGAACTCATTTACTATAAGTAGTAATACACACACCCACGTCTTCAAACCCTTATCCAAGGGGGGAGCCTATCCCAGCAGTCATAGGCCGTGAGGCGGGGTACACCCTGGACAGGACGCCGGTCTGTTGCAGGGCCACATATAGACAAACACATTCACACCCGCATGCACATCTATACTGTAAAAACTTCAACTTAAAAAATTAAGTTTAATTGCTGCCTTAAAAACATAAGCAAACTCAACTCACATTGTTAAGTTATGTTGACACATTTAAATTTAAATATCGCTGAACTGGCTTACAACCTGAGTTGCAATGCCAGTAACTCACGAAGTTAAGATGAAATGTCATAACTCATTATGTTAAGGGTAAAAACAAGTTATAACACTGAATTAAGCTTATCACTTTTTACAGTGTACGGACAATTTAAAGTTTACAGTAACCTGCATGTCTTTGGATGTGGGAGGAAGCTGGAGGACCCAGACTGAGCCCACGCAAACATGGGGGGGACATGCAAACTCCACACAGAAAGGCCACAGGTGGGAATCGATCCCATCATCTTCTTGCCTTCTTGCTGTTAATAAATCCTCTAAGTAGTTACAAAATGCATAAGCAAGTTAGTAACCACACCATGCTATACGTATATACTAGAGCAGCAGAGCACTCAGAAGCTTGTTTATGTTTAATATAGATAAGGTTGTTAACAACCCACAGTGGCCACCAGGATCCTGTAGTTAATGCTACAGGTTCACCACTAGATGTCAGCATGTCATCACCATGCAGTCAGTCAAGGCTTAATTTTACATTATGTTCACATGTTCACATGTTAGAAGATGCCATCATGGCCCAAAATAGGAAGTTCACTGTTCCTCACCTGCATCTATTAGAATTTCACAATTGCAAGGCTGAATATGTGGTAGTTTTTATGGCATTGTTCTAAAAAAAAAACCCACTCACTGACTTGTTAAGTTGCATATTGGAAAAATATTTGGCTTCATTGTTGAATGGGAGTCAAACAACTGTAAGAACTTTAACCTCCTAAGACCTGGAGGTTCTCATGAAACAAAACTTAGTATTATGGTCTAGACAACCAAAAATGTCATGTCCACATGTGTGGATGCCAGGAGGATAAGCTTTTTTTATGACCTTCTGTTGCTCTGTATATTCATACCTTGCTAATCACATCGAAAAGTGAAATTGTCCTTTAATTTCATTATTTGCACAGTACAACCTGAAGAATAACTAAGTAAATGACAAAATACACAAGGTTTGTAGTTGTAGTTTGGTTTTAAACTCCAGCTTTTGCTGGCTTCTGTTATTCTTCTCTACAAGAGTCAAGACAGAAGTCAGACTACCAGAGCAAGAATTTTAGCTGAAGAAGCTTCTGTGATTAGAAGGAAAACGTCCTCACGTCAAGCAACCCAGTCCAGTCGAAGAGTCAAGCTTCTCTACTATGGAATAGAGGTGGGTGGATCAATCCTAATATTGATACCAACGCTGGTATTGATATTGAACAATCCTCGTGTTAAAAGATCGATACTCAAGCTTTTTTCTCTCCCGCACACACTGACTGCTGCACACGCAGATTCATCAAAGTCTACTCTCTGTCTGTAAGAGCAGTGCTGCACTGTGTCGCACAACACGGAGCAGCGCACCCTTGTATTCTGGTTTGTCATCCCTCTACCTCAGGAGATTTTGTTTTAAGTTGTGTTGAGTGATATTTTTTTAAACAAAAATGTTGATTGTGATAATAAAGTATTTTGTTGTCACGTACAATGTTTGGCGAAATTCTATCCTAGATCTTTTGGATCCTTTGGATCTATGAAGCTTAAATATGAAAAAGTATCGGTATCGATATCGGTGATACTGGGCCTGTATTTACTTGGTGTCGGATTAATACCAAAATTCCCGGTATCACCCACCTCTACTATGGAAACCACCTGGACAACTGAGAGCCTTCACAGAAAGGTTTGTAGTTATGAAATGGTAACAGTATGTAACAGTATGTGTGTATTGATGGTGTAGTGTTGATTTTTTTTTTTTTTTTTTTTTTAAATGGGTATAGATTCTGTGATGTTGCTGTTCCTGGATTTGCTGATTCTCTGGAGACTTGTTATTAGTTCAACTACTGGTGAAGAGCAGGGTTCATTGTCAGGTCACTGATTTTATTTTCATGCTGGTGGCACAATGGAATTTATTAATCGTAACAAATCAAACAGTTCAAACGTGAATTAAAATGTTATTTTGCTTAAAGTTACACAGTACACCACTTGTCATCTTTCCACAGCTGCAGCACATATTTTGAGTTTTTCCTGTAATCAAACAGGACACAGATTACAACATCTCATAGTTATCACAGACACAAAGAAACACTTCTTCTTTAAGGTAGGTTTTGATTCTTTGTAGTCTGTCAGAAAAAAATCCTACACTTAATCATTGAATTAGAGCAACTGTAACAACTACAAACATTTTTTCTGACCTTCTGTCTGTTGTTCTGTGCCTAATAGGTTTGGTGATATGACAGCTTTGACACAAACTGATGATTGCTGAAGTTTATGTGAACGTGTTGCCACATTGCATGATTGTATCCGCCACTGGGGGGAAATTTGTGCTGTGCAAATGGTCAGAGGGCAAAAGTTCAGCTGCAGCAAAAAAAAAAAGTGTACTGAACATGTCTGGGCATGTCAGTTTGTCAACAAAATGAAATCAGAATCTTCATCTTGTAAATATAGTATTAAATTATTGTTTAGTATGTCTACAAAGTATGAAACATGCAAACAAAAATGAAATTTATTCGTCTTATTTATTCTCTTATAACTGAGTAAAAGTCTGTTACAACACAGTGCCATTAGCGCCTTGGTTTTTAAATGTATGACTTGTGTCTAACAGCAATTTTACAATAACATGTATTAAAAACTCTCCATTTTGGACATTTTTATTGTAATACTTTTCGCTGCAGTGACCTGCACACACAGATGTAACTGGCGCCATCTGTCTGTGAGATGGTGGTAGTACGGGTAAACCCAGTCACTGAGGAGGAGATCAATGTTGTGGTGTTGCCGCCATCTGCTGAAATCTTGGTGTCATTGACTGTCAGTGGATCACAGGTGCAAAAATAAAACTCATTTCTGGCTAATCAGTCACATTATTGAGTATATGCTGCTGAAACCTAGATGATGTTATGTATTTTCCTTGATGAACTGTATAACATTTTTGATAAATGTAGGCAATGGAACTCAAGCAGGATGAGCCGGGTCAACTGGGCTTGAAGTCCAGTTAACCCGGCTCAGCCTACTTGGATTCCATGACCTGGGTGACTGAGAATCTCCACAAATGTCTTCAATGGAAATTCTTTTGACTTTAATACCTAACACATTCTGGCACAGACACCCTGATGTGAGTACGTACACATGATACATCAGATCTCAGAAGTGAAGCAGAGAAGGCTGATACTTGACTGGTTACTTTGGAGATGCAGGACCTGTGTGTGTTTCAAAATGAACAACTGGAGTTGGGCCAGCTGTGGACACCCTGAAAATATGAACAACAACAACAGCAAACTAACTCATTCTATGCTCTTCTATTCCCTGAACCCAACCACAGGGGGTTCATGATGTGTCCTCACCTTTGCACAAATATTCACAATATCCATTCTACTATTACATATTCCCTTTGTGGGTCACAGTTTGACAGGCGGGAACACTGTGCCTGCCTGTTACATTACATACAGCGGGTAAAATAAACATTGAACACATCACGTCACGACACGTCACCATATTTCCTCAGTAAATATGTTTCTAAAGGTGCTACCGATGTGAAATTTTCATCAGATGTCATTAACAACCCAAAATAATCCACACTTACAAAGAAACCACAACAAAATAAGTACAGAAATTAAGTTATATGTAATAAATGGAATGGCACAGGGAAAAAAATATATTGAACATGATTACTGAAATGTATTTAATACTTTGTACAAAACCCTTTGTTGATAACGACAGCTTCAAGATGCCTGTATGGAGCAACTAGTCACATGCAGTTCTTAGGTGTGATTATGGCCCATTCTTCCACACATACAGTCTTCAAATCTTGAAGGTTCTGTGGACCTCTTCTATGAACTCTGATCTTCAGTTCTTTCCATAGATTTTCTATTGGATTCAACTCAGGTGATTGGCTGGCCCAGTATTTTCATTCTCTGAAACTAATTAAGAGTTTCCTTGACTGTGTGTTTGGGATCATTGTCTTCCTGAAATGTCCACCCTTGTTTCATCTTCATCATCCAGGTAGATTTTTATCAAGAGTGTCTCTGTACATTTTTCCATTCATCATTTCTTCAATTATATGAAGTTTGCCAGTGCTGGATGCTGAAAAACAGCCCCACACCATGATGTTCTAACCTCCAAACTTCACTGTTGATATGGTGTTTTTGGGGTGATGTGTATCACTATTGAGAGTGTGTATTACGGCATCCAAAGAGTTAAATTTTGGTCTCATCTGACCAGACTATATTCTCCCAGTATTTCGCAGGCTTGTCTAAATGTTGTGCAGCAAACGTTAAAGGAGCGTTAACATGCTTTTTCTTCAGCACTGGAGTCTTGCGTAGTGAGCGTGCATACAGGCCATGGTGGGTGAGTGCATTACTTATTATGTTCTTTGAAAAAAGTGTTCAGTTGCTCTCTGCAAGTGATCCTTGGCTCTTGGACAACTCTTCTGCTAATTGTTCTCACTCCTCTGTCAGAAATCATGTAAAGAGCACCTGGTCAGGGCCAGTTTATGGTGAAATGTTGTTCTTTCCACTTCTATATTATGGCCCCAACAGTGCTCACTTGAACATTAGAACTTAGAAATCCTTCTGTAATCAATACGATCAGTATGTTTTCAACAATAAGGTTGTGAAGATCCTGAGTGAGCTCTTTAGTTTTACCCATCATGAGATGTTTCTAGTGTGACACCTTGGTAATGAGACACCTTTTTATAGGCCATCAGTTGGGACTATACCAGCTGATATTAATTTGCACTGACAAGGGGCAGGATTGCTTTCTAATTATTGAAAGATTTCAGCTGGTGTCTTGGCTTTCCATGCCTTTTTGCACCTCCTTTTCTCATGTGTTCAATACTTTTTCCTGTGTCATTTCACATTATTCCACAGCTTAATTTCTGTAGTTATTTGTTTTGGCTTCTTTAAGAATTGTGTGTATAAGTCTGTATTACATGGGTTGTGACATCTGGTGAACATTTCATGTCAATGGCACCTTTAGAAATATATTTACTGAGAAAAATGATGACGTGTTCAATACTTATTTTACCCGCTGTATATGACACCAGCACTACCTGCATTCAGTTACATTAATAACATTTGATGTAACCCAGACTTTCAAAAATGTAAGGTCTAAATATGCACAAACAATGCCTTACATTCACCCATTCACACACAGTCACACATCAATTTCAGGGTGCTGCCACAAGTCACCCCAAGACACTTCACAAGGGTAAGATTTAACCTTACCAACACCCATGAGCAAGCACATAGGGGACAATGATGAGGAAAACTCCTTCTGATGTTTATTTTAGGAAGAAACCTCAAGCAGACTAGACCCAGTGGGGTGACCCACTGCTTTGGCCATTCTAACATTAACAGAGATAAAATAAACAAAGTACAACAAAGAATTATCAAACATGCGAAACAGGAACAAAACACAAGTCCAATATAGGTTGTTGTAATTGTCCACATACGCGTTCAATGCCAGAGTCAAGGGTGAGTAAAATTAGTAAGTCTTGGCATCCTACCACAGATGGCGCCCAGTGCCAGGATCGAATGGTGGGACTAGAGCATGCTGGGATATATTTGACCTAATATCCTGTACTTTCTCTTCAAAATAAAGAATCCCTGAGCAGCATGGAGAGTGACTTACAGTTAGTGCCCTTTAATGAGTGTAGCCACAGTGTCAACAAGAATTCATATTAATATTTAATATTAACTGTCAGTTCATCTCTGGCCTAGACTGTATATATACATAATATTTATATGAAACCAATTCCTCAGAAAGCCGTTCTGAAAAACTCCTGTATAAGCATTTAGCCAAAATTTTGACCTTGATCTGTGACCATGGAGCAATTTTTTATTCATGATGCGTGTATTTGTATTATAGTCTGTATTTTTACAATGTTAATTTTATTGAGAATTCTATTCTATTCTATGTTCTAGGCTTGCTGGTGTATTGTCGCTGCCGCTTTAAGAGCACCGTTAAAATCTGCAATGTGAAACAGTCCAGATATGCTCCCGGCTGTTCCATGTCCTGTCTCGGAGTGACTTGTTCGAACCCTGTCTGTCATGCTCGGCTCATGCTCTGCGGTCACACAGGACTTTTTCCGCACAGAGGGCAGAGATGCCGCACTGATGCTGCTGTTCTCTTGATGTAAGTAATATGAGCTCCGATGCGGCATTAGGATGGAGTGTTTAACTTTTCTGACTAAAATGTCTTTGGCATGGAATAAAAAATTATGACCACGAAACAGTGGATACTTCTGATACCGAAGTCACACTTGGTCTGGGACAAAATGTAATAATAAAGAATTTGATGTATTTTTTTGTTGTTGTTGTTGTTCTCTCTCTCTCTCTCTCTCTCTCTCTCTCTCTCTCTCTCTCTCTCTCTCTGTGTGTGTGTGTGTGTGTGTGTGTGTGTGTGTGTGTGTGTGTGTGTGTGTGTGTGTGTGTGTGTGTGTGTGTGTGTCAGGCACAACTGTGTAGTCCTGCTACAGGCCAAAAAAAAATACATCAGAGCTTGTTCAGTGCTGAAAGTCCTTATAATTGATTATATTTTTATTTTGTACTTTTCGGTGGTCATATTATACACCTTTTCTGTAAGCAAATAGGTGTTTAAAAAAAAAAATCCCACAGAGACAGAACTGATACATCCTACACTCTAAGAAATAAAACGTTGAATTTAATTGATAAAGTTAAGGTAACTTTTTCCACATAACACTGTGAATTAAGGGCAAAACAATATTGTAGTTGAAATTAATTAAATCAAACGAAACATTATTACTTAAATCCCTAAAATTAACAATTGCAAGTATATTAAAAATAATAGTATTATTACATTTAAAACCCCTGTGTTTCATTTCTTAGAGTGTAAAAGAAAAAAGATAGCCAATTTTCAGCTCTGTTAAAAAGGCTATAACTGTTGCTTTAAATGGAAAAGACTTGTTGCTGCATCCTGAGATGGAACACTCCTCTTTCTCCTGTGGACAGTGGGTAGGTCAAAGAAGTCTAAAATTAGCAATTTTGTGCCTAAATTTTTAGTTCAGAAAGAAATCTGTGACTTTGAGGATTGCCAGATGTATGTGTAAAAGGGGTGTCATAGTGCACGTACTGTCATAGCCATATAATAAAACACATTATTATATGGCTGCAATGCTACGTGCGCTCTGATTGCCTGATTTCCGGTCTGATATTTTCCCATATCAGACAGGTTACCACGATAATCGGTTTGGAACGCGTATCAGAGTTGTTACAAACATGATTAGATAAACCAAGTCGGACAGAACATACTCCATAAATATTTAAACAGCATCAGAAAAAACACAGATTGAAAGCTTACAGCTAATTATGTTACCTATACAAGATAAATGGCATAGGTAACATAATTATTATGCAATTCAAACAATATACTGTATGTATTTTAAATAAATAGTCATTATTATTGATTTAGAGTAATTATATTTTATTAATACTAAATACATAAAGCTGAGGATTATGCATTTCAAATGAATAGGATTTATTACAGTAATGAATATGCATCATGTTAGGTTTATTTGGCAGGTTTGTATTAAAATTATCTAAAAAAAAGTAACAGGATTGGATTCGAGGCTCAGACCTTCTCACTGTGAGACAATAGTGCTAACCACTAATCCAACAGGCTGCCTAGCTTGCAACTGTATTAAAGAATATGTTCCCTTTTTTAACAGCTGTATTCATATTCAAACATCAGCAATCAAACCTCTGCATGGCCAAAACAGAAACTTACAATTACTGGTCTGTCGGTCACCCATTGAGCATGTTTGTGATGCTCTGGATCGGCGTATATGACAGCGTGTTCCAGTTCCTGCCAATATCCAGCAACTTCACATAGCCATTGAGGAGGAGTGGACCAACACTCCACAGGACACAATCAACAACCTGATCAACTCTATGCGAAGGAGATGTGTTGCACTCTGTAAGGCAAATGGTGGTCATACCAGACTGACTGGCTTTCTGACCCCTCTTATAAAGCAAAACTACACATTTCAGAGAGTGGCCTTTTATTGTGGCCAGCCGAAGGCACACCTGTACAATAATCATGTTGTCTAATAAGCATCTTGATATGCCACACCTGTGAGGTGGGATGGATTATCTCTGCAAAGAAGTGCTCACTAACACAGATTTTGACCGATTTGTAAACAATATTTGTGAATAATATTTGAGAGAAATATCTCTTTTGTGTATATAGAAAATGTTTTGGAAGTTTGAGTTCAACTCATGAAAAATGGGAGCAAAAACAAAAGGGTTGCGTTTATATTTTTGTTCAATGTATATACTAAAAAATAATACAATGCAATGATACAAATATAGTGAATAATACAATGAATAAGTACCACGAATAAATAAACACAGCTGCAGTTGTAGATTATAGATTAAAACACAAATTCAATTTAACATTAAACATTGATAAAGTGCTATTGTGCTATCATAGCCATTGACCTAGAATGTTGTGTCTATTCTCAGCAACATAATACAGGTCAGCAAGTGTCTTCAAACAAACTGAAAGACTGTCACTACAAAATACACCATAGCTAGTAAGGTAGCAATGTGGGTCCAATGTAGGTGTGTCATACAGGGCTCAGTCCAGTACGGAGCAAACAGGACTCCATATATGGACTTCCGTTACATACGTCATCGACATCTAAACTGAGGCATTTCAGATATAAATATTTCTTACAGCTGGGTAATGTCCACACACACACACACACGTAGATATATGTGACTGAGGGTGTTAAACATGAAACCTCAATTATTTTTCTTTACTGTGAAAAGTAAACACAAAACAACTTTGCTCTTTAACAAGCAGTTATTTAAGGATGTTTCATAAATTTCACAAATATTATAAATATACACATGGGTAACAAGAATTATACTTTCCTCAACAGGCTGTAGTCTAACAGGAGCTTAGAAATAAACCTGCTGAAGAAAATATATGTTAGAGAACTGTCGACCTCTGGCCAAAGACGTCGATTTGCCTGACGGGATTTACGACGAAGCGGAAGTAACCCAGAGTGAAACCTCTTGCCTCATCTCTGTGCGCATTGTAATTCATTATTATTATTAGAACATAGCCTTTGAAGGAGTCACGGTGTCGAAGTTGCATTGACACTGGCTGCTGTTGTTCTTGCTGGTTCCAGGGAAGCAGCGTGTGGGAAAATGCCCGAGCTTTTTCGGCGAAATGTCCTGTGTTTTTGACGCGGATGTGAACCGCGCACCCGGGCGGAGTGGTGTGTTTGCGGACGCAGCGGGATAACGGCCCACACAACGCTTTTAAAAGAAAGCCTCTTATGGCTACAGCCACGTCTATTATTGTGCAGTACTGTTTAGTCAAGGACGTGTTTTATTCTTCACAATGAGAACAGGCAGGTGCTGAGAGGAAAATAACGTTTTTATTTTTTTATTTTTTCCCCCTGCGGCAGTTTGCCGGGTGTTTTCCTGCGCTCACTGCAGAAAATAGTCCAATGAATGTGTATGTGTTGGCGCACAAAGAAGAAACGAGATGGCCAGCTGTCCGAACCCGTGGTAAGTACTGTCAAATATTGTGTCCATTCATGAGTAATAACGCCTTTTATTAACATGTATGATATATCAGCAAAAAATAGTTCTGGCTGCCACACCTAATAGAGTTACAGTGAAGGCACCACTGTGGATTTGTACTGTTTTTTTTTTACATTAAACAAACACTTACTTTTCTTCCCCTTTAAACAACAGCACAGCCTATTTTTAGAGTTCCTTACATACAGTCTGTGGTTCATTACAGCCAGTGCAAGGCTTTGTTCACATTACAGGTTGAAGTGAGGAAAATCAGATTTTTTTTTCACTCCATTGTAAATCTTAGTTGTCTGAGTAGTGTAAATTTTCACTTTTTCATATCTGATCTAGAAGACTTGCATATATTTTCCAATAACTAATTTATATTTAAACTTTAGTGATGTTAATGCTGTGAGAACATCACATCATATACAGGCCACTTTTGACTTTTGCAACGCTCACATTACTGACTGAACTGAACTGAATCATTTTTTTTTATCTGTTTGCGCCCACCCTACCCACCCTCAGCACTTAACAGTCTTATTTGTGATTGCTTGTTAACACAAGTCACATCATTGGAAAACTTATACAAACCACATCTGAATTAGCGACAGGACTACATATATAACTAGTTTAAATCAATCCCAAAAAGGCTCCATCTGATTTTTCTTGTCCACACCATTCAGAAAAGATCAGATATGCAAGCAGCTAATATAAGATATGACGCAGGTATGGGATTACATAGGTGTGTGGCCAAAATCTGATCTGAGAAATCAGGTCTGGAGTGTTTGGAGTACACAAAATGAGTGGAGTTGTTGGATCCACAAGTCCTCGATAGGTCCTGAGGCCCATTGGTGTCAGTGCTTTTCTCCAAAACCAGTAGCAGGGAGTCGATGACTACTCCTGGGGTGCAAATCCATCACAGGCTGCAACCTCAGCCAAGGCCATTAAAGCTGTGTGGGCGAGGATAATGCTGATGTAGTGTTTTGTCAAGGACACAGGAATGCGGCATATTGGTAGTCCCACTTCTATCCCATGTGATTCAGGTCACCTGAGTCTATAATATGAATGTGGCCTTTCAAATATGACTTTGAACCATCCAGAAAATAAAGAAATCAACTCATTCAACCAGTAATGTAAATAAAGTCCATCACCTGGGGGAGTTTGTGAGTTAATCAGTTTATGATCTGACACCTGACTGTCGATATCAAACATTGATAATTAAGTGAAAATTAGTTGAGAGTTAATTATTGTTTAATTAGGTAATTTTACAAGTTCTAAAATACTGGTGAGCAGACAGACTCAGTCCTTTTTAAACATTTATATGCTAATTCAGCTGTCATCACTTCAGCACCAAGCTTTAGGGTTTTTTGTTGTTGTTCCCGTATTTGTTTTTGTACATTTTTAATTAGACCTGCACAGATCATTTTCAACTGAAACGGAAAAGAAATTCAAGCCAAATGTGATATTTTATTGTGCAAATTGTTGTTTAAAGGGGCCTTCAAAATTTTCAACATAAACACATTGCTTGGAGGATGTTTAGCCTTGAGCCCTCCCACATGTGTTATTTTAGCTCTGTCCTAATTGCTACTGAACCAGAGCGAAAGCATTCATAGCGCTTCACTTTTTCCACATTTTGCTATGTTACAGCTTTATTCCAAAATGGATGAAATTATTTTTTCCTCAAAACTCTACACACAATACCCCATAATGACAATCAATCAATCAATCAATCAATTTTTTTATATAGCGCCAAATCACAACAAACAGTTGCCCCAAGGCACTTTATATTGTAAGGCAAGGCCATACAATAATTATGTAAAACCCCAACGGTCAAAAGGACCCCCTGTGAGCAAGCACTTGGCTACAGTGGGAAGGAAAAACTCCCTTTTAACAGGAAGAAACCTCCAGCAGAACCAGGCTCAGGGAGGGGCAGTCTTCTGCTGGGACTGGTTGGGGCTGAGGGAGAGAACCAGGAAAAAGACATGCTGTGGAGGGGAGCAGAGATCGATCACTAATGATTAAATGCAGAGTGGTGCATACAGAGCAAAAAGAGAAAGAAACAGTGCATCATGGGAACCCCCCAGCAGTCTACGTCTATAGCAGCATAACTAAGGGATGGTTCAGGGTCACCTGATCCAGCCCTAACTATAAGCTTTAGCAAAAAGGAAAGTTTTAAGCCTAATCTTAAAAGTAGAGAGGGTGTCTGTCTCCCTGATCTGAATTGGGAGCTGGTTCCACAGGAGAGGAGCCTGAAAGCTGAAGGCTCTGCCTCCCATTCTACTCTTACAAACCCTAGGAACTACAAGTAAGCCTGCAGTCTGAGAGCGAAGCGCTCTATTGGGGTGATATGGTACTACGAGGTCCCTAAGATAAGATGGGACCTGATTATTCAAAACCTTATAAGTAAGAAGAAGAATTTTAAATTCTATTCTAGAATTAACAGGAAGCCAATGAAGAGAGGCCAATATGGGTGAGATATGCTCTCTCCTTCTAGTCCCCGTCAGTACTCTAGCTGCAGCATTTTGAATTAACTGAAGGCTTTTTAGGGAACTTTTAGGACAACCTGATAATAATGAATTACAATAGTCCAGCCTAGAGGAAATAAATGCATGAATTAGTTTTTCAGCATCACTCTGAGACAAGACCTTTCTGATTTTAGAGATATTGCGTAAATGCAAAAAAGCAGTCCTACATATTTGTTTAATATGCGCTTTGAATGACATATCCTGATCAAAAATGACTCCAAGATTTCTCACAGTATTACTAGAGGTCAGGGTAATGCCATCCAGAGTAAGGATCTGGTTAGACACCATGTTTCTAAGATTTGTGGGGCCAAGTACAATAACTTCAGTTTTATCTGAGTTTCAGACAGCTGTCGGTGGTTTTTCCATCGAGTGATTATCCGAGAAATTGTGGATGTGCCTGGACATGCCAGAACATGTCCCGTGAGGCTTCATCATGGCGTTCCTGTGCGCTATGCGGCACCGCCGCAACGAGCGAAGCCTCCGCTCCTCTTTCCATGACAAAAACTCCTGTAACAGTGGAATGTGCCGTTCATTTCCAAACTGGACGCTGTGTTTTATCTGGGACGTCGTCTGACTAGCACAGGAATTGTGAAAAGACGTGGCCATCAGCACTTTTTTGGCATTTTGAGACAGACATGCGGAGGAATTCCGTGCGTCGCGGCGGTGTCGCATGGCGCACAGCAACGCCATGATGAAGCCTCACGGGACATGTTCTGGCATGTCCAAACACATCCACAATTTCTCGGATATTCACTCGAAAAACCACCGACAGCTGTCTGAACGCCATCTCAAAGCCGTCCTGTGAGACCAAAACTGAGATGGTTTTGTCTCGCTCCAGTAGCAAATCCATCGTGACGCGCAAAGCCTCCGCTCGGCTTTCCATGACAAAATCTCTTGTTAAAAGTGAAATCTGCTGGAAAATGGTTGATGTCCAGCTATTGTGATAACCAGAGAAAGTGCACACGACGGTCCCGGCTCCACAGAGCCATCCGTTTAGAAATGATCCGGTGGTTTGTGGCTCTCGATGGCGGCACGGAGCGCGGCGCGCCGAGTGTCCTTAAAGCCGTCCTTAAAGCTGTAGTAACAGTCCTTATTCTCTGTGAAGCCTGTAAAATTTTCACCGAAAGCCAGATAAATTTTTCGAATGGTTTCCAGCTGCCAGTCTCTAACAGTTTCTGAAAGAATTCTGATGGAAAAAAAGCCCAAATCATTCTGCCATTTCCTGACAATGAAAATCCGCCGAGGGGGTGGACCACTCCTCACTCAAAGCCTGCTCACAGGCGAATGACACAACCGACAGGCGTGGAAAATCTCATGCATGCGCACGAGGGTTCAAGCTTGTCTGACGCAATCACACGTGATTCAAATCCATATGGTTTTTGAAAAAAACAATAAGGTCGAATACTTTTCTAATAGACCTCGTATGTAAGCATTCACAGCCTTTGTCATGAAGCTCAAAATTGAGCTCAGGTGCATCTTGTTTCCACTGATCATCCTTGATTTCTATTTGGAGTGCATCATTGTGAAGAGTCAGAACAAATCATCCTGTAAACTAAGAGGTTTTATGAGTCACTGAATAGTTGTTTTTGCAGTCGATTGAATCTGTACACACTGACAGCTGATCTGAATCTGCATCATGTTGCTGAGAACAACATCAGTAAACATGACTTTATGCAGTGTTTTAAATAAAGCCTTTACTTTATAAAAGTGTTGGCCTTTAGCTCTTCACTGTGATGATCAATTTGATCAGTGAACACTGAAAATCACGACATTGTCCTCATTCCTCTGATGGAGCAAAAGCAGATGGATGCTGTGAAGCGTCCATTCTCACATTTCCTCCGAACCTTAACCTTAATCATTAATGACTGCAAACCGGAACTTAAGGTCTTCTGGAGCAAACATCACATTTTGATGCACCCTCATCACTGCTGGTCAATGCACTCGACTCCACTGCAAATGAAGGCTTTCATCAAAAGATGTTGCACCATGTCAGTTTTACAAAGTCACCGCTAAATGTTGTGCAATGTAAACGTTGTTCTACCACTTCAAGAGTCACTTGCTTTCTTTTCAGTATACACACAAAGGTTTATTTAAGGTTTTCTGTCTGTGATTTTAGGTTGCCATGGGTGACAGTGTGCCATGAGTACATCGGTCAGAGGTCGTACCAGGTGTCTCCCTTTGAATGTGTTCGACATATCAAAGAGCTGTTCTACGAGGAGACAAACCTGCCTGTCAGGGAACAACGACTGACACACAGTGGGAGAGCGGTGAGTGCAGAGCAGCTGGAAATATATCAAAATGTGCATTTGGTAAATTCTGCAGACAAGTCTGAGTCGGCTTTTTTTATATGTCTCATTTATGGTTTGCTTATTGATTGTTTTCACACAAGTCAGAGTGTGACACCTTTGGAAATTTGAATTTCTGTACACCAGGTCCAGATGGCTCATCCCGGACCTGATGAATTATGTAGGGAAACTGTAGCCCAGGTTGATGGTTTGATCACAGACTACTTCTGGTTTATGTTCTTGAGCATGATTAAGCTAAGCCGCTGCTGGTCAAAAGCTTAGATAAAATGATTACAGTCTAGCTTTTCCTGATCATTTCAAACAGAGCTGCAGTCATCTGTGAAGATATACCCCATCTTCTCAAATGAAGTGTATCATCGCAGAGAGGAGGCCAAAAAAAATCTAATATTATATAGACGATCCCTGAAATAAACTGATGGTCTGTCCAAGGTGTACCCCACCTTTCATGGAATGACTCTTGTTATGACCCTTCACAGGAATAAACTAGTTCAAAAATGAATGAATGAAAGAATTACATAGAACAAGTACTGTAAGCCCTCTGCAAACCCTGAGGTCTATCGGGTTGGTGCTTATCCACAGATACCATAGTGTAAAGAGGATGAGCGTCTACAACTTCCCTTTGATTGGGTGCCAGTTTTTTGTGGGTTACTCCATCAGCCAACACTGGTACCCCTTTAACTGCTGGGTGGAGTGGGACAATGTAGAATGTCCAAGGACACAGACAGGTAGTGTGAAGCAGACACTGGGACTCAAACCACATCTATATATTGGTCACCTAACTACCTTCTCTGCAACATTATATAGAGTCTGTTATGATAATTAAAATTCACATCCCGTAGCAGATCTGGCTGATGTTAGAGGAGGTTTGAGCCGTGGTGACTCCCTACCTTGTGTAGTGTTCAGATTGACTGGAGCAGTGTACAGATCCACAGTGTCAAATATGACAGTAATCCAGTTGTTTGAGTCATTTAACAACTCAAACAACTGGATTACCGATTATAATAAAGATCAATCAATCAATCAATTTTTTTGTATATAGCGCCAAATCACAACAAACAGTTGCCCCAAGGCGCTTTATATTGTAAGGCAAGGCCATACAATAATTATGTAAAACCCCAACGGTCAAAACGACCCCCTGTGAGCAAGCACTTGGCTACAGTGGGAAGGAAAAACTCCCTTTTAACAGGAAGAAACCTCCAGCAGAACCAGGCTCAGGGAGGGGCAGTCTTCTGCTGGGACTGGTTGGGGCTGAGGGAGAGAACCAGGAAAAAGACATGCTGTGGAGGGGAGCAGAGATCGATCACTAATGATTAAATGCAGAGTGGTGCATACAGAGCAAAAAGAGAAAGAAACAGTGCATCATGGGAACCCTCCAGCAGTCTACGTCTATAGCAGCATAACTAAGGGATGGTTCAGGGTCACCTGATCCAGCCCTAACTATAAGCTTTAGCAAAAAGGAAAGTTTTAAGCCTAATCTTAAAAGTAGAGAGGGTGTCTGTCTCCCTGATCTGAATTGGGAGCTGGTTCCACAGGAGAGGAGCCTGAAAGCTGAAGGCTCTGCCTCCCATTCTACTCTTACAAACCCTAGGAACTACAAGTAAGCCTGCAGTCTGAGAGCGAAGCGCTCTATTGAGGTGATATGGTACTACGAGGTCCCTAAGATAAGATGGGACCTGATTATTCAAAACCTTATAAGTAAGAAGAAGAATTTTAAATTCTATTCTAGAATTAACAGGAAGCCAATGAAGAGAGGCCAATATGGGTGAGATATGCTCTCTCCTTCTAGTCCCCGTTAGTACTCTAGCTGCAGCATTTTGAATTAACTGAAGGCTTTTCAGGGAACTTTTAGGACAACCTGATAATAATGAATTACAATAGTCCAGCCTAGAGGAAATAAATGCATGAATTAGTTTTTCAGCATCACTGTGAGACAAGACCTTTCTAATTTTAGAGATATTGCGTAAATGCAAAAAAGCAGTCCTACATATTTGTTTAATATGCGCTTTGAATGACATATCCTGATCAAAAATGACTCCAAGATTTCTCACAGTATTACTAGAGGTCAGGGTAATGCCATCCAGAGTAAGGATCTGGTTAGACACCATGTTTCTAAGATTTGTGGGGCCAAGTACAATAACTTCAGTTTTATCTGAGTTTAAAAGCAGGAAATTAGAGGTCATCCATGTCTTTATGTCTGTAAGACAATCCTGCAGTTTAGCTAATTGGTGTGTGTCCTCTGGCTTCATGGATAGATAAAGCTGGGTATCATCTGCGTAACAATGAAAATTTAAGCAATACCGTCTAATAATACTGCCTAAGGGAAGCATGTATAAAGTGAATAAAATTGGTCCTAGCACAGAACCTTGTGGAACTCCATAATTAACCTTAGTCTGTGAAGAAGATTCCCCATTTACATGAACAAATTGTAATCTATTAGACAAATAGATTATAATAAAGATTGGTTATAATAAAATAACATAATAATAACATGATAATAATAAATCCATAATAATACTAATAATACTAATAATAATAATCCATAATAATATAATAAAATAATAATAAAAGATGGATTATAATAAAGATCTGCAATCCTGATGATTCCAGGAGCACTGAGTCTGAAATTCAAGGTCTGGGCTGTTCACAGTGCCCTCTACCCCACTCTTTGGCACAGCAAAGATAACAAGAAGGCCTTTCTTTGTTAACAGGGTTTAAGTGAGAGCACATTTGTGTTGAGTTTTTCAAGCCTAAATGTCTAAGTATTTATGCTCTTCTTCACTTAACTCAGTTTATGAGACACAATAGTGCCAACATACTTAAACATAAACTCCCAAACTATAATATGTAGCCCTAAAAACTATATATATATATTCTGAATCCTCATGACATGGGGAACAAACTGGTACCATTTTTTTTTTAAAGTTTAACTGAAAATTACCCCAAAATAGTCGGCTGTGGGTATGACCAGGCAGATTCAAATTTCCAGCCCTGTATATGTGTTGGCCATCTCTGTTTATTTAATCCCTTTCTTCAGCTACTTTATGTTCTCAACTGTTAAGCACCTGACTGTCCTGTGCAACCCAGTTTGCCTTCCTGTCTGAATACATTCATTTTATGTTTGTAAAATTGCAATGTGAAATAGTGAAATACACCACTACTTGATTCATTGATATTTACATTTACTGTTACCCACCTTTTGTGTGTAATTTTGTTATAAATTTGATTGCAAAACAAAGTGTGCATCAAGGAAATGTGTTTGTATTTTAACCAAGTATTTCCAATTAGTTTGGGGAGTCCACCTCTTATAGTTCTGCTAGACAAACTTTAGCCCATTAACTAATATATTTATAAGACATCAGCATTACAAAAACAAATGTTGGGAAATTGTTTTGATTAAAATGATTGGCATTTGGCTTATGTCTAAAACAGGTTAATCTGGGCAGTGCCGGGTACCCCAGCTAGTGTATATACTGTGTATATACAGTGAGGAAAATAAGTATTTGAACATCCTGCGGTTTTGCAAGTTCTCCCACTTAGAAATCATGGAGTGGTCTGAAATTTTCATCTTAGGTACATGTCCACTGTGAGAGACAGAGAAATCTGGAAATCACAATGTATGAATATGTGTATGTGTAAGCAAGAATTCTGGCTCACACAGACCTGTTAATTTTTCTTTAAGAAGCCCTCTTATTCTGCACTCTTTACCTGTGTTAATTGCACCTGTTTGAACTTGTTACCTGTATAAAAGACACCTGTTCACACACTCAATCAATCACACTCCAACCTGTCCACCATAGCCAAGACCAAAGAGCTGTCTAAGGACACCAGGGACAAAACTGTAGACCTGCACAAGGCTGGGATGGACTACAGGACAACAGGCAAGCAGCTTGGTAGAAGACAACAACTGTTGTGATTATTTATTAGAAAGTGGAAGAAACACAAGATGACTGTCAATCTCCCTCGGTCTGGGATTCCATGCAAGATCTCACTTTGTGGGGTAAGGATGATTCTGAGAAAGCTCAGAACTACACAGGAGGACCTGGTCAATGACCTAAAGAGAGCTGGGACCACAGTCACAAAGATTACATTAGTAACACATGATGCTGTCATGGTTTAAAATCCTGCAGGGCAGCAAGGTTCCCCTGCTCAAGCCAGTACATGTCCAGGCCCGTTTGAAGTTCATCAGTGACCATCTGGATGATCCAGAGGAGGCATGGGAGAAGGTCATGTGGTCAGATGAGACCAGAATAGAGCTTTTTGGAATCAACTCCACTTACCATCTTTAGAGGATGAGAACAACCCCAAGAAAACCATCCCAACCGTGAAGCATGGGGGTGGAAACATCATACTCTGGGGGTGCTCTTCTGCAAAGGGGACAGGACGACTGCACCGTATTGAAGGGAGGATGGATGGGGTCATGTATTGTGAGTTTTTGGCAAACAACCTCTTCCCTCAGTAAGAGCACTGAAGATGGGTCATGGCTGGGTCTTCCAGCATGACAATGACCCCAAACACACAGCCAGGGCAACTAAGGAGGGGCTCCGTAAGAAGCATTTCAAGGTTCTGGAGTGGCCTGGCCAGTCTCCAGACCTGAACTCAATAGAAAATCTTTGGAGGGAGCTGAAACTCTAAACCTGAAAGATTTGGAGAAGGTCTGTGTGGAGGAGTGAACCAAAATCCCTGCTGCAGTGTGTGCAAACCTGGTGAAAAACTACAAGAAATGTTGGACCTCTGGACTTCCGGGTGAGCGTTTCAAGATGGCGATCTAATGCTTTGGTGGTCCTGATCAGATGTGAAAAAACTCCACAAAACTTGATAAATTGATTATGTATGTGTCCAAAATGACATATTATGCGTGGAGTTAGATCAAAGAAGAGACAAGGAGTCCAAAAAGTGACAGTCAAGAGAAGACTAATTCTACAAACGCTGAGGACCAAACTAGCACGATGCAGGTCACAGAGCCAGACAAGGGAAGCGAGCTATCTACCGCTAAAGCCATACAGAACTTGTGCGGCAGTATAAAAGAAATGCAAAACGACATCAGTGCAATGAAAAGGGATATCAAACAAGACTTGAACAATTTTAAGGCTGAAGTGAACCAGAAGCTGGAGGAGGTCAGTGCGGATATTCGTAACCAGAGTACAAGGCTCACTGAGACTGAACAGCGAGTGGACGAGCTCGAGACAGTGAACGTGGATCTGAGAGACACACTGCTTTATTGTCTCAAACAACAAAAAATTCTCCATGACAAAGTCACTGATTTAGAAGGGAGATCTCGTCGCAATAATATCCGCATTTACGGTGTTAAAGAAGGGGCCGAAGGGAGCGCTATGCTAGCGTTCATTACAGCATTTTTAAAAGAGCAACTTTCCTTTAAGGAAGACATGGATCTGCAGATACAGAGAGCACACCGGTCACTTGGCCCGAAACCCCGAGATAACACGATAACAAGATCGATCCTGGTTAATTTTCTCAGGTACGACATGAAAGAGAAGATATTAAAAGCGGCATGGGAAAAAAGATAATATTTGAGCACGACAACACGATCTCATTCGGGCACGACTTGCCAACGGAGGTAAACAACAAGCTTAAAGAATACAAACACATCAAGAGGATCCTTAAAGAGGAAAAGATTCATTTTCAAACACCGTACCCGGCTAAGATGAGGATTCATTGGGAAGAAGGTCCACGCGTGTACAAGGATGCGGCAGAGGCGGCTGAGGACATGAAGAAGAGGGGATACTCCGTGCAGGTGCCGCGCTCTGGTGCTGAGGACGAGCCTCCGCTTTCCCGAGGCGCACACTGGAATAAAGTGAACAGCTCGCACACTGAACGCGCCCGCGAGAAGCTCCGTGAATTTCAATGACAGCAAGTATAATTTATTTTATAATGAGGCCTATTTTTTTTTTTTTCCACTAAAGAAGACGCGGACTGTAACATGAAGGTACATAAGACGCTTTTACTTATGCATCTCTTCTGAATTTAAGATAAGGACAATGTGACATACTAACTGCATGTTCTGTTGCGTTCACACGTTCAATAATTGAAGACAGAACTGGTGACGTGTGCCATGACTGAAAAATACAAGATACACAGATATATATTGTTTTTGTTTTTTACTAATTTGAGGTTTATTCTTTTTGACTCCCTGTCAATTAAACACATTAATGGTGATTAGGACTAATGGACAATTGTTGTTATGCTCAAAGGAGAAGGAACTTTGCTTCAGGTGGAGAACGAGTCCCTATCTTGGATAGGACTGTTCCTCCTACAAGGTTGGAAAGGACGTAGTGGGTGGATAGGGCAGAACGAAGCCCTAAGGTTGGAAGTCTTTTTTGTACTTTTATTTGTTCTATGTTCTAATGGTTCTTGTTCTTATTGTGATGTCAGCGTAGGTAAACAGGCATACTGGTATGACTAATAATAATTTTAGAGCAGCTTCATGGAACATAAACGGCATGAACAACCCTGTTAAGAGGAGTAGAGTAATGTCCAAAATAAAAAGGGAGAAAATTCAAATTATGTTTCTCCAGGAGACTCATTTGTCCCAAACAGAACACGAGAAATTAAAAAAATTTGGATATAGAAATACTTATTACAGTTCCTTTAAATCAGGTCACAAAAGAGGGGTTGCGGTGCTAATACATAATTCCCTACATTTTGAATTTATTAAACAAAAACGGGACAGAGAAGGCAGGTATATATTGGTTCAGGGGAAAATAGAGGGTAAATTGACTACTCTTCTCTCTGTTTATTTTCCACCACACTATGATCGGCATTTTTTGGAAAAAATTCTAGAAATAATATCTTCAGAGTCACAGGGTATATTAATATGCACAGGTGACTTTAATACAATATTGAATAAAAATGATACATCTAATAATAAGAGGATAGTCACACCACAAAGTAAATTGTTAAGGAAGGGCCTGGATGACCTACATTTACTGGATGTATGGCGGGAGATGCATCCAACGGAAAAAGATTTTACCTACTTTCCCCCCCTCACGCAGTATACTCACGGATAGATCTCTTCCTGGTATTCAGGAATGATAGACATAGAATAGAAAGCTGTGATATAGGTACTAGGGATATATCAGACCATTCACCAATCTATTTAACGCTTCATTTGGATATAAGACCTAAAAAGACAATATGGAGACTAAATACAAGTTTATTAAATAATAAAAACATTATAAAAGAGGTTAAAGCAGAAATAGAAAAGTTTTTGCAATTAAATAACAATAAACAAGTCAATCCTAATATTTTATGAGACACTTTGAAAGCTGTTATAAGAGCTATTAAGAGAGCAAAAGAAAAACAACTTAATGATCTGGAAAATACATTAAAAAGCTTGGAAAGTGAACATATTAGGAATCAATCTAGTCAGACCCTTGAATTAATCCCACAGGTAAGGACAAAAATTTTAGATATTCATAAAGAAGAGGAAGAAAAGAAATATACATTTTTGAAACAGACATATTACGAAACAGGACCAAAGGCAACAAAATTACTTGCTAGGAAAATTCGTAAAAAACAAATGCAGCAATCAGTATGCGCAATAGTTGACCCCAAAACAGGGAAACTAGAAAACAATTTAGAAGGAATCGATAAAGCATTTCAAACATATTATAAGATATTATATACACAACCTGAACAAAGTAATCTAGAAGATGTTAAAATATTTTTAAATTCATTAGATTTACCATCAATTGGAGAAACTCAGAATGAAAGTTTAACTAAACCAATAGACATGAAGGAACTGAAGATGATGTTAAGAAAACTAAAAAACAATAAAACACCAGGTACAGACGGCCTGCCAGCCGAGTGGTATAAAACGTTTGAAGAGTTATTACCGGTATTATTAAAATCACTGAATTGGACGCTAGCGAAAATAACCACACCACCATCATGGACAGAGGCGATTATAACAGTTATACCAAAGGAAGGCAAAGATAAAATACTGTGCAGCTCGTATAGGCCAATATCAATTCTAAATCAAGATTACAAATTATATGCATCTATAATATCCAGTAGACTGAACTCATTTGTCCCAGACTTGATTGAAGAGGATCAGACCGGTTTTGTCAGTGGCCGACAAACTCAAGATAACATAAGACGTTCTCGTCATATAATTCACAATATTCAGGCAAAAAAGGAGAAAGCAGTACTGGTTAGTTTAGATGCTGAAAAAGCCTTTGACTGTGTTAGCTGGGAATATTTATTCTTAGCCTTGAAACGATTTGGTTTTTCTGAAAGATCATTTAATAGTATTAGGACACTATACTCAGCACCTACAGCAAGAATTAAGATAAATGGACGTTTAACAGACCGAATAAATCTGGAGAGATCTACCCGTCAGGGCTGTCCATTATCCCCTAGTCTATTCTATTCTAGAGCCACTAGCCCAGGCTATAAGAGGAAATAATAATATCCAAGGCATAGAAATAAATTCAAGAGAACACAGAATAGCGTTATACGCTGATGATGTTCTTTTATACCTCTCTAATCCAGAACAATCCATTCGGGCCATTCTAGACTTACTAGATATATTTGGTACTTATTCAGGATATAAATTAAATATAGGTAAAACCCAAATGATGACTTTTAATTATTCCCCTTCAAAAGAGATTAAAAAATCAGAACACCAAGTCACCTGATGATTATAAAGAAATACTTAAACTTAAATATGAGTACAACGGAATTTTGAGTGACCAAGTGAAAAATACGCTTTTGAAATTGAGGAAGAATCACTTCAAGCTAGGAGACAAGCCTGGTAAACTACTAGCACAACAGCGTAAAGATGCACAAGCTTCCAGAGCAATTCGCAATATAAAATCAAGAGCTGGCACAGTGTTAAGCAATCCTGTTGACATAAACAATCGTTTTGCAGAATTCTACAGTGATCTTTATTCGTCCAAAAATGTTGTTTCACAATCAAATTTTGATGACTTTTTTAACTCTCTCCAGTTACCCAGCCTGAGTGACACCGCTAAGGAGCACCTTGACTCTGACTTTACTCTACAAGAGGTTGCTGCTATAAAATCACTCCCGTCAGGTAAAGCAGCAGGTCCTGATGGTTTTAGCTCTGAATTTTACAAGAAATTTTCTGACATCCTGGCGCCACTCCTGCTCAGGATGATTCGTGACTCGAAAAATAATGAAGAATTACCAAAAACCTTATATGAAGCTAACATTTCACTTATTTTGAAAAAGGGCAGAGATGAAACTGACCCTGCAAGCTATAGGCCAATAGCGCTACAGAATGTTGATCGTAAAATAATAAGCAAAATCTTGTCGACTAGACTGAACAGACATTTGGCTTCGATTATACATCCCGATCAGACTGGATTCATTCCAGGCAGATTTTCATTTTCCAATGTTAGGCGATTACTTAACACTGTTTACTCTGATTATAGTAACACTCCAGGTGCCTCCATCTTATCCCTTGACGCACACAAAGCCTTCGACCAGGTTGAGTGGCCTTACATGCTAGAGTCATTATGCAGGTTTGGATTTGGTCAGACTTTTATATCCTGGGTGAAACTGATTTATGCAAAACCAATGTGTTCTGTACTGACAAATGGAGACTGTTCGGCCCCGTTTTCTTTGCAGCGCTCAGTACAACAGGGCTGTTTGCTGTCACCGGCTCTCTTCGCGATTGCTCTGGAACCGCTAGCTGAAACAATAAGAACCCACCCACAAGTGAAGGGACTTCAGATCGGAGACATAGAAACGCGCATCAGCTTGTACACCGATGACGTAATTCTGTATTTGCGTAATTCTGAGGACTCTATTCCGGTTGTACTCAATTTAATTACATCTTTTGGTAAAATATCGGGCTACATGATCAATTGGTCCAAAAGTGAGTTTATGCCTCTTTCCAAGGTGTATTCGCCAGGTTTTCTGCAAGGGGTTCCATTCAAAATAATTGACAACTATTTCACTTACTTAGGCCTGTTTATACCTAAGGACGTAAAGTTGATATTTAAATTGAATTTTATGGAATTTATATCAGGCTTAAAGCAGAATATTGAATGCTGGAAACTTCTACCTCTGTCTATGGTGGGGCATATAAACTCCATAAAAATGGTCTCTCTTCCTAGATTTTTATATTTATGCCAGAATCTCCCAATCTACCTTACTGCTGCCTTCTTTAAAGAGTTAGACTCAATTACCTTATCTTATATCTGGAATGGCAGAAATGCCAGGATCTCAAAAATACATTTACAGAAACCTAGAACGGAGGGGGGACTGGGCCTCCCGGTGTTTAAATACTACTACTGGGCTGCTAATGTTAGAGCGTTGATTTTTTGGCGACAGGGCCTGCAAGATACTCAGACCCCAACAACACCAGTGTGGGTTAAAATGGAAGCCAACTGTGTTAACAATTCCTCTCTGCCAGCTATGCTATTTTCAAAGTTTGAGAATTCAGAGATTCATAAGAGTCTATCTTTTCCCTTAAGGCAGTCAATAAGAATTTTAAACCAAATTAGGAGCTTTTTGTCATTACCAGAAACATCAGTACAGGTTCCTATATATTTTAATCATGGTTTTATGCCTCCTTGGCATGACAAGTCTTTTTGTGTTTGGAGACAGAGGGGCTTGGTGTCTATCAAAGATTTATACATTGACGGTAAATTTGCATCATTTGATCAATTGAAAGAAAAGTATACTTTGTCCAATTCACAATTTTTTCGGTACCTGCAGGTCCGGCATTATGCCCAAACAAAATTTGAAAATTTAAAAAATTTCCCAATCGAGCATGATTTTTTTGACATTTTTAATAGCCCTTCTGACTCCAAACACTTGATTACAAAAATTGTGCACCTGCTTGTTGACCGCACTGTTGCACTAACTGGAAAAATCAGGGATACCTGGTGTGGTGAACTGGGTATAGAGTTGTCTGATTCCAGGTGGAGCGTATGTCTGTCTAACATTCATACTTGTTCTTTGAACAGTAGGCACCAATTAATCCAGTTCAAAATTGTTCACCGCTTACATTACTCAAAAGCCAAATTGCACAGAATCTATCCCTCAGTTTCTCCAGTGTGTGACAGGTGTAAGGTTTCTGATGGTACACTATCTCACACTTTCTGGTCCTGCTCTTCTCTGACAGTGTTTTGGTCAAAAATATTTGACTGGTTTTCTCGAGCATATAAAACGAACCTGCAACCGGAACCTGGACTGGTTATTTTTGGTTGCACGCAGACTCTGAGATCTCTGCCTGCCAATATTCGAAAATCCCTGGATCTTGGATTGGTGGTTCCTAAAAGACTGATACTGAGAGATTGGAAGTCCCCTGTTCCTCCTTCATTTCAGCTTTGGGTCAGTGAAATGATGACCATAATTCAAATGGAGAAACTCCGTCTTAGTTCGGTGGACAACTTTTTTAAAATCTGGGGTCCATTTCTGCATCATTTTGACATTGTGAATCTGTAATCATTTGTAACTGTCATGCATCTGAGCCTTGTTTGTTTGTTTGTGTGTTTTCTTGTATTATTTGAAAAAAATTATAAATAAAATATTAAAAAAAAAAGAAAAAAGAAAGATTAAAAATAAAATCACCATTGACTGGTCTAAGAAAGCAATTAGATATTTGGGGGTGTGGCTCACCCACAACCCAGGTGACTTGTATAGGAAAAACTTTGATAATGTAAATAGGAGGATTAAAGAAGAGTTCACACAATGGGCAACATATATATTTGATTTTAGTGCAAGAATTGAGGTGATAAAGATATCAGTGTTGCCTAGGTTATTATACTTATTTATGTCATTGCCTGTTAAAATTCCTCACTCACAGTTTCATGAATGGGACAAACAAATATCCTGATTTGTTTGGAAAGGACAAAAACCTAGAGTTAAATACAGTACACTGATGATCAAAAAAGAAAGAGGAGGATTTTCCCTCCCAAGTCTATATGACTACTATCTTGCGTCTCAACTTAAAACAGTTATACAGTGGTGTGACGATGCTTGTGAGGCTAGATGGAAGGAAATAGAAAGAAAATGTGGAAATATTCCAGTACAAGCTTTGATTGGCGATCAGAAACTAACAGAGGCATGTCAAAAGGAGTTAAATCCACTGGTTTCCTTTACACTATCGACTTGGTTTGGGGTGGTGAAAAAACTAAATATGAGCGACCAGATAAGAGTTTTAAGATGGGCTGCATTTGACTCAGAGTTCAAACCTAATCAAATGGATTCAGCTTTTAAAAACTGGTCATATAAAGGTATAACTGCATATTGTAAACTATTAGCCCCTTAACGCCCGAATTTATATAGCTGTATATAAAAAAATGTTTTGTGTGTGTTTTTGCCTTTAAGTAGATGGTAAATAATGTTGAGATTATTAATTTCACTTTTGCACAAAAACTAAATAGTAATATTGGGTATTCTGGTAATGACTTTATGTTATAATGTTATAATAATAATGATGGTATGTTGCAAATTTGCGGCAACAGGCATACAGGTCAATTTGGTAAGTTGCATATTTGAGTCAGAGATTGTAGCATATATGCGACAATGGGCGTTAAGGGGTTAAATGAGTTTCCAAAACCTGCAGCAAAATTTAATATAGAAAACAGACATTTTTTTAGGTATTTACAATTACGTCAATATATATTTTCAAAAGTAGTGAAGGTGTCAGAAAATAATGGGATAATTAATCTGGTTATACAAGCTTACCATAATCAATGTAAATCGATCATTTCTAAACTCTATCAAGGCTTGTTGAATGGCAACTGCAAATCAACAGATTATATTAAAAAAAGATGGGAGAAAGAACTAAATATGGATATTTCAGATGAACAGTGGGACAATATGTGTGAATCTGCAATGTCAACTTCTTCCTCAACTTACTGGAGAGAGTTTTGTTGGAAAAGTTTGGTCCGATTTTTCATAACTCCAAAACAACAACAAGGGAGAAACTTGGGTGCTGTTAAGTGTTGGAGAGGTTGCGGGGACAAAGAGGCCAACCACACTCACATTTTCTGGTCCTGTCCAAAAATTACTGGATTTTGGAGTGGTGTTAAAGTGGAAATAGAACGGATTTTGGGTTTAGAATTGCAGCAACCCATTTTGACATCATTGCTAGGAGATCTCCCTGAGGAAATGACAATAAATGATAGATACTTATTTAAAATCTTTGGTGCTGCAGCCAAAAAAACAATTACCCAAAAATGGCTTCTGCCAGACTCTCCAAAGCTGGAGGACTGGCTGAAAAGAGTTGAAGAAACTCACAAAATGGAGAGATTAACATTTATGCTCAGACTGCAGCCAGATCTTTATGTAACAAGGTGGGGGAAATGGACTAAATTTACAGGAAACTGATGTGTGGCTGGTCTCAAGTTCCCTCAGAATATTAAATTCATTGCTGCTCTTAAAATTGTTTTGAATATGATCATGTTTATACCTGTTTACTTTTAATGCCTATTATAGGACTGAATTTGATTTTAGTAGGCGACTGATATATTGTTATTTTGTTATTGTTATATTGTTTTGTGGTGTGTGTATAATTAAGTGAAAAAAATCAATAAAAACTAAGTGTCAAAAAAAAGAAACGTTTGACCTCTGTAATTGCAAACAAAGGCTACTGTACCAAATATTAACATTGATTTTCACAGGTGTTCAAATACTTATTTGCAGCAGTAACATACAAATAAGTTATTAAAAAATCATACATTGTGATTTCTGGAAAATTTTTTTAGATTATGTTTCTCACAGTGGACATGCACCTAAGATGAAAATTTCAGACCCCTCCATGATTTCTAAGTGGGAGAACTTGCAAAATTGCAGGGTGTTCAAATACTTATTTTCCTTATATATATATATATATATATATATATATATATATATATATATATATATACTCGTATATACATCTTGCACCAGGATACCAATTAAGCAACTGAAAATTATAAAGAAGACAATGCTGACAAGGGTATTTTAGCATTGCGTTATATTGTCAGTTTGCAAATGGAAGGTTGCCTTAAAATAGTGGGAATGGTTGCTTTGAAACAGTATGCTAATATGGGATGTAATCTGACAGAAAAAAAAGTCAGACTTGAACAGAGACCACGTAGGCCATTTTAAATAAATGTTAACTTAATTACAGCTATTTTCTGTCTCATTTGTTGTTATTATTAAATTCTATCGCATGCAACCCCCATCACCCCAAATGCCTTGCTGTCAAAACACTGGGCTTAGCATTGATCACTTAAGATCTCAAAAACCTCTATCAGTCGACCACCAGCAGTAACATTTGTGTTATGCTGTGTGCTTGGTGCATTGGTCAGAATACTGAGCCAATATTTTTTATATGCAGGTTTAGAAATTAAGGCATTCACATTGCTGCGGTAATTGCTTCTTCTGTATGACTTTCAACTGGTGATTTTGCAGAAAAATCTACAGAATGTGTCTTGTGATGATTCCCTAACATTATAGAGTAAATGCTGTCTTGGGGCTCGGCTGATGGATAGCACCAGGTGGTGGCCACTGCTCAGTACCCCGCCACCCCCCAGCCCCAGATCTCATACGCAGGTGTAACCTAAACCAACAACCTACGATACAGTACAAGGTCAAGGCCTACAGCACTGTTCAGCAATTTTGAATGACAGAAACCTTGATGTTTAAACTGCATTTAAATTAAATATTTTCAATAATTTAGTTTTACTAGAACCAAAAAAGACACTACCTATATGAGCTGTTGCATAGAGGAATGTTGCAGTCAGCAGAGATCATGATGAGGATGATGACTGCGGTCTCATTTTGCCAGGCAGCATGTGCTCATGTGAGTTCAACTGAGTGCAACGGGTGAAATGGTTTCACCTTGGAGTACCACAAACATTACAACTGCAGTGTCACAACTGACTCAAGGTCAAGCTTCCTGCTGCATTGATTCAGTGTCACTAATATGTGCAGTAACACTCCCCAAAACACTTGATAACTGTTGGGTTGAGCGACAGTGGTATACATGTGTTTTTATGGTAGGCACCTATAGGTCTGTTCAAGGGGTAATTTTGTGGAAAATCACTTTATTCCCTGAACTTTTACAGCTAACAGTTGTAGTTTCATGATAAATATCCTCAAAGTGCCACAATTCCATGAGTATGCATGTAGAACTTCACTTGCTATAAACAAAACTCAGGGCTGTAAAGGTTCAATTTAGACTTACGTGACAAAATGTCACAAAATTCCTTATCTGGGCATCTGTTTTCTTTGTCAGATGCGCTCACTGAGCCAGTCCGCTCTATGTACAACACGCCAAACGGTAAGAGTCAATGGGCTCAGATGAAGCCCATCTGGAAGAAGAAAAAGCTGCAGTTCCTTGACTTAAGGCTGGCTTCAAAAGCGAGCAGGTTTCCTTTCAAGACCTTGTTGCAATGTCCAGCTTTAGAGCAGAAATAAACATGTTTATGTAACCGGGGCTCAGTTGCACTGTACTACAACTGGCTGGTTCAAGCAACCCTTGGAATCTGTGTTGTGTATTTTTTAAGAGGTGAGCAGGAGGTGGGATGGTCTTTGTGCCGGGGGGTTTATTCTGTATGGAGCAGAGTAAGTACTGGTCAGTGCTGGGGTATGTCTTAATATAACTGGCACCAGTTACAGGCTGCCAGTTGCACTTATATACTCTGGTTACTAGAGGGTGCCGTGGAGACACAATTGCACAAATCCTTAAGAAAATTTTAAAAATTATGGCAAGCGGAATTAACATACAGCTAGTACAGTACCCGCAGTAAGTTTGTACTCTTATAAAAAATTGGGAACTTAAGTAGATTTATCATGGATGGTGATATGAGGCTGTGTTTGAAGGAAGGATGTAGAAAGATGTGTACTTATATTATATTATTATATGAATATCGTATTTCATGTTGTTTAAAAAAAAATCAGTTTTATTATCAATTATATGAAAATTAAAGGATTCCTATTAAACAGGTTATTGGAAGAGAGTCAGACAAAATTAAACAGAACCTTTAGAATATTTGAGTACCTGCTTTGCGCTGTACAACGCCACATTTCACTCCCTCGGCTGGCGTGATGCTAAGCTACTCTGCAGCTGAGCTACGAAGCTTGAACAACAATAATGTCCCTCGGGACATTCTCGCTATCAGAGAGCTTGGCTTGTTCCGCTGACGTCGCTGTATCCACAAAGGCTCCCGGAGAAAGTTTGTGTTCCATCGAACTGGGTCGTCTGTGCCGGTCATCTGGTCAGCTGAGCGCATCGGTGCTCGGCGCCCACGTCATCAGAGCGCTGCAGCTTCTGGGAATTGTAGTCCTGATGTGACGACAGCGGTTCCTGACACTCTCCGGGCGCTGGATGGAAAACGTGGAGTGGATTTTAAGATACTCAGGCCTATTCAAAGATGTCATTCTGTCAAACCGACAGAAGTCTTCAGTTTGGGTCTTATTAACATCAGATCTTTGTCCTCAAAATCCCTGTTGATTAACGATCTAATTATGGATCATCATTTGGACATGATTGGGTTATGTGAAACCTGGCTCAAACCCACAGCTGTTCTTCCTCTGAATGAGGCCTGCCCACCAGGGTACACATTCAGTCACATGTCTCGTTGTGCGAAGCAAGGCGGGGGTGTTGCTTTTATCTATAAATCCAGGTTTACCTTCTTGACTGTCGGGGGGCGTAAATATAATTCGTTTGAGCATCTGACTCTCCGCTCTGCCCATGATGCTACATATTGTCAGGGTCAGAAGTATGGAAATCAGTCATGCCATGTTGTCACAGTTTATAGGCCTCCTGGCCCATATTCTGAATTTTTAGATGAATTTGGTGCATTCATCTCTAGCCTGTCAGCTAGTGTGGACAACATTTTGATTATTGGTGATTTTAATATTCACATAAATAAGCCCTCTGATCCCCTTTGCAAGTAATTTATGGAACTTGTGGATGCACTGGGATTCCAGCAATGTATTCAGGATTCAACACATACTAGTGGAAATACCCTTGATCTGGTACTCACACGTGGCCTTGCTGTCACAAACATTGACATTTTGCCTCTTGCCTCGGTGATCTCTGACCACTCATTTGTTAGGTGTGCATTTATGTTGCCGCGCCTAGTGGATCGAAAGCCTTGTCTTTCTTTGCGGCGACGCATTACTCCTTCAATTATGATAGAACTCGAAGCCAGACTGCCTGAAATTTTGGCCTCTGGGTTAGAGAATATTCAATCAGTAGATAGTCTTGCGGATGGCTTGAACTCAGCGCTCAAGGCCACACTGGACAAGGTTGCACCTCCTCTCTTGAGGACACGCCTTCCCAAGGCATACTCACATTGGTTTAATGGTTACCTGCGTGACCTTAGGCAGAAGGCTCGAGGTTTTGAACGGAAATGGCGTAGTTCTAAGTTAGAGGTGTTCCATCTTGCATGGCGAGATGCTGTCTTGGATTATAAGCAGGCACTGCTGGCTACAAAGCGTGCCTATTATTCTGATTTGATTAATAAAAATAAGCATAATTCCAAGTTTTTGTTTGAAACTGTAGCACTTCTTATTCATGGACAGCCACCTGTTATTCACTCTCCTTTCTCAGCACAGGACTTCTTGGATTACTTCGAGAAGAAAATTGAGGATATTAGGTTGAGTATATCTCAGCAGGCTTTGGCCCAACCACTGCATACTGCTGTGGAGGTGGATGCGCCCACTGAGGTGGTATCCAGATTTACAGATTTTGATGGTATCTTGCTAGGCGCACTGACGAAGCTCGTGACGTCTACTAAAAGCACAACCTGTTTAATTGATCCTATACCAACAAAACTGTTTAAGGACCTGTGGCCCATTCTTGGACCAACTGTGCTGGAAATTATAAATCTCTCATTAACTTCTGGATCTGTTCCTAAGTGTTTTAAGTCTGCAGTGATCAAACCATTACTTAAAAAATCTAATCTCGACCCTAGTGTATTGAAGAATTATAGACCGATATCAAATCTGTCATTTTGTTCTAAAATCCTGGAAAAAGTGGTCTCGCGACAGCTCGTGGACTACCTCACTGAGAATAATCTTTTTGAGCCACTGCAGTCTGCTTTTAGAAAATTTCACTCCACAGAGACAGCACTTACTAAAGTAGTGAATGACCTTTTGCGAGCAATGGACTCAGATATCACTACGGTCCTGGTGCTGCTGGATCTTAGTGCTGCATTTGACACTGTGGATTACCATATTCTACTCAATAGGCTGGAGAATCACTTTGGGATTACTGGAACTGCTCTTGCATGGTTGACGTCGTACCTGTCCAGTCATTCCTACTGTGTATTGTGTAATGGAACCTCCTCCGATCGTAGAGACATGAAGTTTGGGGTTCCTCAGGGATCTGTTTTGGGCCCCTTGCTTTTTTCTCTTTATGTAGCACACCTCGGGAATATATTGCGGCGTTTTGGGATTCCCTTTCATTGCTATGCTGATGACACTCAATTGTATATGCCAATAACTGCTGGTAATCTTACTCACATAAAATCCTTGGAAGATTGTCTTGCATCAGTAAGAAGTTGGATGTCTAGTAACTTCCTACTTTTAAATTCTGATAAGACTGAAGTTATGGTTTTTGGTCCAGCGAGATATCGGCATCAATTTGATCAGCTAGCATTTAGCTTAGGTCCGTGTGTTATACATCATACGGATAAAGTGAGGAACCTTGGAGTAATTTTTGATCCTGCGTTGTCCTTTGATCTCCACATTAGAGACATTACAAATGACTGCCTTCTTCCATTTGCGAAATATAGCGAGGATTCGTCCTATTCTGTCTATGGCTGATGCTGAGACTTTGATTCATGTGTTTGTCTCTTCTAGATTGGACTATTGTAATGCTCTATTCTCTGGCTTACCGCAGTCCAGGATCAGGGGTCTTCAATTGGTTCAGAATGCTGCTGCCAGACTTTTGACACGGAGCAGAAAGTTTGACCATATTACGCCAATCTTGGCGTCCCTGTACTGGCTTCCTGTTTCTGCAAGATCGGATTTTAAAGTACTGATTTTAGTTTATAAAATTGTTCATGGACTTGCACCTCCCTATCTGGCTGACTTGATAAGCCCCCATGTACCAGCTCGGGCCCTGCGTTCTCAGGGTGCAGGACTTCTGTGTGTTCCCAGGGTGAATAAAAAGTCTGCCGGTCACAGAGCTTTTTCCTATCGTGCCCCAGCTCTGTGGAACGATCTGCCGGCACACATTCGGCAGTCGGACACTGTGGAGACCTTTAAATCACGTTTAAAGACTCATTTATTTTCCCTGTTTTATCATTAGTGGTTAGTTAGTGGTTAGTAGTTAGAGAATCTCGTCAATAGTTTTACATCCTCATTGAAGACAACTTTGGATGCTGTAGCTCCTCTGAAAAAGAGAGCTTTAAATCAGAAGTGTCTGACTCTGTGGTATAACTCACAAACTCGTAGCTTAAAGCAGATAACCCGTAAGTTGGAGAGGAAATGGCGTCTCACTAATTTAGAAGATCTTCACTTAGCCTGGAAAAAGAGTTTGTTGCTCTATAAAAAAGCCCTCCGTAAAGCTAGGACATCTTTCTACTCATCACTAATTGAAGAAAATAAGAACAAACCCAGGTTTCTTTTCAGCACTGTAGCCAGGCTGACAAAGAGTCAGAGCTCTATTGAGCTGAGTATTCCATTAACTTTAACTAGTAATGACTTCATGACTTTCTTTGCTAACAAAATTTTGACTATTAGAGAAAAAATTACTCATAACCATCCCAAAGATGTATCGTTATCTTTGGCTGCTTTCAGTGATGCCGGTATTTGGTTAGACTCTTTCTCTCCGATTGTTCTGTCTGAGTTATTTTCATTAGTTACTTCATCTAAACCATCAACATGTTTATTAGACCCCATTCCTGCCAGGCTGCTCAAGGAAGTCCTACCATTATTTAATGCTTCAATCTTAAATATGATCAATCTATCTTTGTTAGTTGGTTATGTACCACAGGCCTTTAAGGTGGCAGTAATTAAACCATTACTTAAAAAGCCATCACTTGACCCAGCTATCTTAGCTAATTATAGGCCAATCTCCAACCTTCCTTTTCTCTCAAAGATTCTTGAGAGGGTAGTTGTAAAACAGCTAACTGATCATCTGCAGAGGAATGGTCTATTTGAAGAGTTTCAGTCAGGTTTTAGAATTCATCATAGTACAGAAACAGCATTAGTGAAGGTTACAAATGATCTTCTTATGGCTTCGGACAGTGGACTTATCTCTGTGCTTGTTCTGTTGGACCTCAGTGCTGCTTTTGATACTGTTGACCATAAAATTTTATTACAGAGATTAGAGCATGTCATAGGTATTAAAGGCACTGCGCTGCGGTGGTTTGAATCATATTTGTCTAATAGATTACAGTTTGTTCATGTAAATGGGGAATCTTCTTCACAGACTAAAGTTAATTATGGAGTTCCACAAGGTTCTGTGCTAGGACCAATTTTATTCACTTTATACATGCTTCCCTTAGGCAGTATTATTAGACGGCATTGCTTAAATTTTCATTGTTACGCAGATGATACCCAGCTTTATTTATCCATGAAGCCAGAGGATACACACCAATTAGCTAAACTGCAGGATTGTCTTACAGACATAAAGACATGGATGACCTCTAATTTCCTGCTTTTAAACTCAGATAAAACTGAAGTTATTGTACTTGGCCCCACAAATCTTAGAAGCATGGTGTCTAACCAGATCGTTACTCTGGATGGCATTTCCCTGATCTCTAGTAATACTGTGAGAAATCTTGGAGTCATTTTTGATCAGGATATGTCATTCAAAGCGCATATTAAACAAATATGTAGGACTGCCTTACGCAATATCTCTAAAATCAGAAAGGTCTTGTCTCAGAGTGATGCTGAAAAACTAATTCATGCATTTATTTCCTCTAGGCTGGACTATTGTAATTCATTATTATCAGGTTGTCCTAAAAGTTCCCTAAAAAGCCTTCAGTTGGTTCAGAATGCTGCAGCTAGAGTACTGACGGGGACTAGCAGGAGAGAGCATATCTCACCCGTGTTGGCCTCTCTTCATTGGCTTCCTGTTAATTCTAGAATAGAATTTAAAATTCTTCTTCTTACTTATAAGGTTTTGAATAATCAGGTCCCATCTTATCTTAGGGACCTCGTAGTACCATATTACCCCATTAGAGCGCTTCGCTCTCAGACTGCGGGCTTACTTGTAGTTCCTAGGGTTTGTAAGAGTAGAATGGGAGGCAGAGCCTTCAGCTTTCAGGCTCCTCTCCTGTGGAACCAGCTCCCAATTCAGATCAGGGAGACAGATACCCTCTCTACTTTTAAGATTAGGCTTAAAACTTTCCTTTTCGCTAAGGCTTATAGTTAGGGCTGGATCGGGTGACCCTGGACCATCCCTTGGTTATGTTGCTTTAGACGTAGACTGTGGGGGGGTTCCCATGATGCACTGTTTCTTTTTGCTCCGTATGCATCACTCTGCATTTAATCATTAGTGATCGATCTCTGCCCCCCTTCTCGGCATGTCTTTTTCTGGTTCTTTCCCTCAGCCCCAACCAGTCTCAGCAGAAGACTGCCCCTCCCTGAGCCTGGTTCTGCTGGAGGTTTCTTCCTGTTAAAAGGGAGTTTTTCCTTCCCACTGTGGCCAAGTGCTTGCTCATAGGGGGTCGTTTTGACCGTTGGGGTTTTTCATAATTATTGTATGGCCTTGCCTTACAATATGGAGCGCCTTGGGGCAACTGTTTGTTGTGATTTGGCGCTATATAAGAAAAAAGTTGATTGATTGATTGATTGATTGATTAGTGTTATGATGTGTTTTTAATCTTGTATTCTTTTACTGCTGTCTTTCTTTTCTGGTTGTTTTTATTGTGTTTTAAATTTTTAATTGTTTTTTATGTTGTGAAGCGCCTTGGGACGATTTTGTCATGAATTGGCGCTATATAAATTAATACATTTGAAATTTGAGTA
This sequence comes from Thalassophryne amazonica, assembly GCF_902500255.1. NCBI lineage: Eukaryota > Metazoa > Chordata > Actinopteri > Batrachoidiformes > Batrachoididae > Thalassophryne > Thalassophryne amazonica. Next base: position 68,655,721 of record NC_047106.1, on the reverse strand, counting down.
CAGAGATTGGATGGCCCTGAGAAGGGACCCCCTCACTCCATGCTCCCGCAGCACCTCCCACAGTATCTCCCGGGGTACCTGATCATACACCACCTCCAAGTGCACAAAACACATGTAGACTGGATGGGCATACTCCCAGGCACCCTCCAGGATCCTTGTGAGAGTAAAGAGCTGGTCAGTTGTTCCACGACCATGACAGAACCTGCATTGTTCCTCTTCAATCAGAGGTTCGGCTATCGGCCAAACCCTCCTTTCCAGCACCCTGAAGTAGACCTCACCAGGAAGGCTGAGTAGTGTGATGCCCCTGTAATTGGCACACACTCTCTGGTCCCCTTTTTTAAATATGGGGGCTACCACCCCAGTTTGCCATTCCTTAGGCACTGTCCCAGACCTCAGCGCAATGTTGAAGAGACATCTCATCCAAGACAATCTCTCCACACCCAGAGCCTTCAGCATTTCAGGATGGATCTCATCAACCCCCAAGGTTTTTCCACTGTGGGGTTGTTTGACTACCTTCAGTGACTTCCACCAGGGAAACTGAAGATAATACCCCATCAGCTTCCAGCTCCGCCCCTAATATAGAGGGCACTCCAGTGTAATGCAGGAGGTCCTCAAAGTGTTCCTTCCATTGCTGAATTACATCCTCATTTGAGGTCAACAGAGTCCCATCCTTACTGTTGACAGCTGTTGACTGTTTTCCCCGCCTGAGGTGCCTCACAATCTGCCAGAAGCACTTTGGTGCTGACCAAAAGTCCTTCTCCATGGTTACTCCTAACTCCTCCCACACCCGGTACTTTGCCTCCCCCACAACAGAGGCTGCTGCCCTTCTGGCCTGTTGGTACCTTGCAACTGCCTCCAGAGTCTTCCGAGACAACACATCCCAGAAGGACTCCTTCTTCAGTCATACAGCTTTCATGACCACCGGTGTCTATCATGGTGTTGGAGGGTTGCCGCCCCTTGAGGCACCTATGACTTTCAGGCTACAGCTCCCTGCTGGAGCTTCACAGTGGCAGCTTTGAACATTGCCCATTCTGATTCAAAGCCCCCAAACCTCCACAGGGATACTCGAAAAGCTCCACCCGATGTGTGAGTTGAAGATCTGTTGGACAGTGGGCTCCTCCAGACATTCCCAGTTCAATCACACTATCTATTTGGGCTTACCAGGTCTGTCCAAAGTCCTCCCCCACCTTCTGATCCAACTCACCACCAGATGGCGATCAGTTGACAACTGTACCCCTCTGTTCATCCAAGTGTCCAGAACATGCAGCCTCAGATCAGATGATACGACCACAAAATCGATCATGGATCGTTATGGACAGTCCATGACTAGCACAGAAGTCCAATAACAAAGACCGCTCTGGTTTAGATTGGGGAGGCCGCGCCTCTCCAGGTGTCGCTATCATTGCCCACATGTGCTGTGACGTCCCCCAGCAGAACAGTGGAGTCCCCCACCAGAGCCCCATACAGGACTCCAGTCAGGGACTCCAAGAAGGTTGAATACTCCAAACTACTGTTCAGTGCATACTCACAAACAACAGTAAGAGTCCCCACCCCCACCCAAATCTACCGGGGTAAACTCCAATGTAGTGGCGCTCAGCCAAGGACTTGTGAGGATCCCCACACCTGCCCGACTTTCGCTGCCACCCATGGGACAGCGCATCCGACACCAGCGGTTCCCCCTGCTGGTGTTCAGCCCACAGGGTGGAGATGGAAGGTCCACATTGCCTTTTTGGGCTGTGCCCAACCAGGCTCCGTGGCAAGCCCAGCCACCAGGCGCTCACTGATGGGCGCTGCATCCAGGCCTGGCTCCAGCCGTGGACCATGGGCTTCCTCTGGGCTGAGTCACGTTTTCTCTGCATCATTTTGTCATGGTGTCATTGTGAACCATTCTCAGTCTCGCCCCTCGCCTGAGACCAATTTGCCATGGGAGACCCTACGAGGAGCACAAAGGCTCCAGAAAACACAGGTCCCAGGTTCATAGCGGCACGCAAAGCTCTCCACCACGATAAGTTGATGATTCCTGGAGAGGACTTGACAGTTATCCAGAAGAAACTCACTGACACCCTACACAAGGAGGATAAGCCACAGAAGGTCATTGCTGAAAGGGGCTGGCTATTTGCTAGAGGTGGGTATTCCTAGCTTCAGTGAGTAAAACTGCTATCCTGGATTGTTTTCTACCTGTGCACCTAAAACAGGTGATTTCACTCATGAACTCATCTACCTACCTGAGTTGAACTAATTAGAATCAGCTGGTTTAGTGGGTTAATGAAACAAATATGTGGTAGGACTTGCACTGAAGCCAGGATTACCCACCTCTGCTATTTGCAGAGTGCTGGATCAAAGAATACTCATGGAGTATTGCTGGAAGAGAAAAGTGTGGTAGGACAAGATGTTAAAGCAACAGGGATGGTGGTAGCCTTAAGATTATTGTTAAGCAAAGCCAATTCAAGAACATGGAGGTGCTCCACAAGGAGTGGACTGAGGCTGGACTCAGTGCATCTACACATACACACACATTTACAAGAAATGGACTACAATTGTTACATTCCTATTGTCAAACCACTCCTGAAGCAGAGACAATGAAACAGAAACAGAAGCTTCTTAACTGGACTACAGAATAAAAGAATTGGACAGTTGCTCAGTGGTCCAAACTCCTCTTTTCACATAACATTTTGCATTTTTTTTTTTTTTGGAAATCAAGGTCCCAGAGTCTGGGGCTAGCAGAAAGACACAAAATCCAAGTTGTCTGAAGCCTACTGTGACATTTCTGCCATCAGTGATGGTTTGGGGTGCCAAGTCATCTGCTGCTGGTGTTGGTCCAGTGTGTTTGATCATCATTTTCTTTTTTATTTGCAAAATGCTTTCTTTATATCCTGTTAAAACAAACAACAACAACAAAAAATAACAATAAAATATTCTGTGTCTCCACATTAATTATTAGCTGGATGACCATTTGCAAATCTGTACCTTGGTGCCTGCTGGAAGTCCTGAAGTATCTGTTACCGTGGAGGGAAGAGGCCTGAAAGGAGGAGGTAGAGTAACAAGCATGATTTTTCTGAACTGAATGACTACAGAGAGTGAAGCTCATCCAGCTTTGCTTTTACAGGGAGGTTTGGACAAACTACACCACCGCTTGTAGAATTTTTGAAAGATATTCTGAGGAGGTATCCTGAAGGTGGACAGATTCTGAAGGTAAGTATAAGACCGTGAACATTGTGCACTAACTCCATTGCTGAAAGACACAGGGGTCTGGTTGCTGCAATTTTTTTACAGTTACTTTTTAACTTTGTTCTGTGCATCTTTTCTTTGAAGGAGTTGATTCAAAATGCTGAAGACGCTGGAGCCACAGAGGTCAGGTTCATGTATGATGAGACAGAGTATGGAGTGGAGTCACTGTGGTCACCTGACATGGCTCAGTATCAAGGTTAGTAGTTAGTAACCAGTGAAGTAAAACAGAATTGTCCTGCAATCAGTGAGACTTGTGCATGGGGATCGCCCGAGTTGAGGTCTTCTTATTAGCAAGTACCTGTCCTGCTTTAGTATCACTGAGCATCTGATCTCCCTCTACACCTTTTCTCATATTGTCTGAAGTTGCAGTGATTAGATTTTAAACTGCTCTGCTGCAGGGACTGCGCTGTACGTCTACAATGATGCTGTTTTCACCACGGAAGACTGGAACGGGATTCAGGAGATTGCAAGGAGCAGAAAGAGAGAGGATCCTTTGAAAGTTGGTCGATTTGGTATTGGGTTCAATTCTGTGTACCACATTACAGGTAGGAGTCATCTTGAAATGCACATTATAATATCTGTTAACAAATGTTTACTTACAGCCTAATTTGTTCATGTTCATGTCTGTGCAAGGTAGAATTTTATGTTCAGTTATTTTTTTAACAACTTTTGTTCATGGCACCCACTAGCATAGGGGTCGCCAATCCTGCCACTGGAGATCACCTGCCCTGAAAAATATGCAGGCCATGTGTACCTGCTGCACACACAGGTGATTAGTCAAGGTGGATTTTCTGCACTCTTGACTGGCTGAGCACACCTGACTTAGTGAATTATCAGAGGATGCAGCAGGGGGAGTTGGAAAACATGCAAACCAGGTGATCTCCAGGAGCAGGGATGGTGACACACCTGAATTCCTGTTACATTTTAATGTTATGAACTCTTATGAACTGTGAAAGGTAGGGCTGAAACAATTAGTCGAGTAACATCAAATAATTCGATTACAAAAAATGTTTGAGGCAAATTCTGTGCCTCAATGCTCCATTTAACATTGTAGTACATACGCCAGGTCTGTGTGTGGCACTGTAACCTCCCCAGACAAAAAACAGAAGAAGACTAGAGCATGCGCATAAGCCCTGTAAGAGCTAATCAATGTATCACAAAAAGCTACAGCTTTCCAACGCGATACACAGAGTAAAGTAAAGCCTTTTAAGAGAAAGACGGTCCACGCTGATCATCTGAAATAGCTTACTGCACAGTTCAAGCGAAGCAGTGTGTTTGTCTGTTTTTAAAAACACACACAACGTTTGGTCCGCTGGCTGCGCTCTGCTTTACGTGGGGACTGGTTATTCTCCCAGCGGCCGGCTGCTGTCTTTCTCTGCCTGGTGTAAGGGGCTCAGCATTCCTCTCACAACCGGGAAGTCACAGCTCCATCCTCGGCCACACTGACAAACAGTTTCGGAAAGAAGATCCTCTCAGCAGAAGTCCACTCTTTCTTCTGTGTTTTGCTCAGACTCGCACCGAGGGTTTCACTTTTTAATTTTCACTTTTTTGAGCAACACACTATGCTTCTCAAACACGGTAACTTAAATTTGAAAAAAAAATGACTGCAAGGCTTGCATGTTCAACCTCCAGCGGAAATGCATCCACTGAATTGCAGAGAAAGAGAAAAAAAATCACGTAGGGACCCAGTTCACCAACCTTTAAAAAAAAATTAAAAATGGTTAAATTTTACAAATTGGGGGAAAAAAAAACAACAAAAAAAAGAAAGCCACATCCCATCGCCATGGTCGGGCGAATAGACTTTGTACCTTATTCAGCCGACGATCGGGCGAATAAACATCTTGACACGGCGAATAGAGTCGGCCCTCTACGTGCACTGTAAGTCAAGTTTTCATCAACAAGGTGCAGAGCAAATTTATCACAGTGGCTTTTGTGGAAAAGCTGCACTCCAGAGCCCAGTTTTTCACAGGCTGTGCTCATGTTCACATGCAGCCTACACCGACCACCAACTCTTACAGTCCAGTGTCAGGGGGTGCCGAGCTGAGCTCCTGACATCAGGAAAAATCCAAAAAGAAGTGAAAAATAAGTAACTATTCAGTAAAACAGAAAGGGATACACTAAATTTGACAGTCTGAGTGATGGTGCAGCAACATTGTGCCATTGCTTAGGGAGAGCCCTGGACTGTTGATGTTTAAAAATGCAAAAGTTCTTTTTATCCAATTACTCAGTTAATCACCAAAATAATCGATAGATTCCTCAATTACTAAAATAATTGATAGCTGCAGCCCTAGTCAAAGGTGAGATAACTGTCTCTTGGCCCAGGAGCCTCAAATTATATCTGACAGTTTTCACTATGAGATCATGCACACTGTCAGTTAAATAACTGGCAATATCTGCTGAGTTTGCTAAGGGTTTTTTAAGTGTTCCCCCTCTCTCTCTCTCTCTCTCTCTCTCTCTCTCTCTCTCTCTCTCTCTCTCTCTCTCTCTCTCTCTTATTGTTTTAGATGTTCCTAGTATATTCAGTGGAGACCAGATTGCCATGCTGGATCCCCATCAGACCCTATTTGGAATGCATGAGTCTGGTCAGTGTTGGAACTTGAAGACAGATATTAAGGAGATCACCGAACTCGCTGACCAGTTTGCTCCTTACACTGGAATTTTTGGGAGCTCTGAGAAAACCATCAAGGACGGCAGCTTTCCTGGAACCCTGTTCCGGTTCCCACTCCGCATGACACCATCTCAGCTCAGTGGTAACATTTACAACAAAGAGAAGGTTTTGGAGCTCTTTGAGTCATTCAAAGCAGATGCAGACACGGTACTCCTCTTCCTCAAGAGTGTTCAGAAGATCTCGTTGCATGTGCGTGAATCTGACGGCACAGAACGCATGCTGTTCCAGGTTACGGCAACAGAGAATACCGACAATGAGATGGAAAGATCCAACTCACTGAAGGCATTGGGTCAGGCAATAGACAGCTACAGTAATGGTGTTCCAATTGATACCATCACATGCGTCACCTACCAGGTCAACATTGAGACTCAGGATGAAACAGTTAAAGAAACACAGAGAATGACTTGGCTAGTATGTAATGGCATTGGCGGTAGAGGGATGTGTGCTGAGTTGGACTGTCTTGCAGATGACTTGAAGTTTTTCCCCTCCATCGGCATCGCTCTGCCTCTGACACTCGTCAGTAAAGATGACAAAGGTGCCATGTCGGGTTTCTCAGGACGAGCTTTCTGCTTCCTTCCTCTTCCTCTCGGGGAGGAGAGTGAGACAGGGCTTCCAGTTCATGTCAGCGGCTTCTTTGGACTCACAGACAACCGTAGGAGTATCAAATGGCGTGAAGTGGACCAGTGGAGGGATCTAGCAGCTTTGTGGAATGAACTACTTATAATCACTGTCATCCCAAGAGCTTATTTTACTCTTATCACTGAGACTATCAAAAGGGTACAGACAAAAAAGGACCAAGAATTCCCAGTGTCACCTCAAGGGACCTACGAGGCGTGGCCAGACCCGAAACGGGTCAAGTCTCGATGGAAACCCATCCTCCAGCCGCTGTTTGACGATTTGCTGCGGCAGCAAGTCATTTACTCCCTCAGTGAAAGCTGGATCCGGGTGGACCAGGCCGTGTTCTCAGAGCTGGAAACAGATACGGACATTTTAGAGACTGTGATCAACTACCTCCAAAGCTCAGGTTTTCAGGTGGCCAAAGTGCCTGCTGCTGTGGACTCTGTATTGACAACTTATGTTAGAGAACCCACTGAAGTGAAAAGGGTGATGCCATCATTGTTGCGACAGGTGATCAGGAAGTACAAACCCAAAGGTTCCTCCCAGGAGAAGCTGCTGCTGCTAGAGTTTGTACTTAGTGACAACAGTCACAATGAACTCATAGGACTGGAACTGCTGCCGCTGCAAGATGAGAATTTCACAACATTTTCATCTCCTGTCACTGAAAAGGATATCATTTACATCCCATGTGAAGAATATCCAAGGTACAGTTGAGTTAAAACTGTTTTCATTTACAACACAAGGGGTCATCTATATTATAATGGCCAAGTGGCCTCTGTGTGTGTGTGTGTGTGTGTGTGTGTGTGTGTGTGTGTGTGTGTGTGTGTGTGTGTGTGTGTGTGTGTGTGTGTGTGTGTGTGTGTGTGTGTGTGTGTGTGTGTGTGTGCAAAAACCGGGGAGAGTTGACATTTGCTGTTTGGCATGTTTATGTATTTTGGGTTGAAGATGAATGGCACCAAAACAGAATGCTGATAGGACTAATAGTTTTGGAGAAGCTATGAATATTAGCTAATGTTGCTAATTACATTTTGGACTCACACGCCTTTCCAGCAGGGGGCCATTAATCATCTTTATATTAAAAGCATTACTGTCAGTGCATATAACTGTAAATACGTTAAAAATACATGGGTGACACAAGAAAGTGAAAACACTTATTTCCATTGTGGTCCATTTAAAAATCAAATGACAAAATAGAAGTAATAATAAAATAAAACAAAATAATAATGATAATAATAGTGTGTGTATATGATAACAACAACCTAAACAATGTATAAATACATTAAGACAGTACATTAACATTAAAAATAACATAATTAACAGGAAATAAAAGGGTAGCGTTTCTCTTCTAAAAACTGTTGGGGTCTAAAGTTCTAAAAACTTTCTGGACTCACACACCATTCCAACTTATTGCTTAATTTATTACCACCCTTGAAAAATCTCAGCTACCTATTTTATAAACACTACCCAATCTAGAGCCCATGGATTACCACGGGCAACACGCTAGTTTTCTCTTAATTTGTTTATCTTTACGTGGAGTTCCTTGGACTTTTATTTTTCTCCCCTCCATGGGGGCCTGGAACGTTTCCCAGTTTATACATTCTGTGAGTGTCTGCGTACAACCAGGTCAGGTTGCCAGCATGGAGAGAGCAGTTTTTTGTAATATTTTGTAACACCCTGGGCCAGATTTAAACAGGTGCAGTAACTGCAAATGGCAGTTTACCTGTTGTTTGACACTCTGTATTATCAGGGTAGTGCTGCACTCTGAGAGGGTCACGCAATCAGAAGTGTTTCAGAAGCACGACTGAGTGTCACTCTAAATTTGAAATGGTCCCTGAAGTTTTCAACGGCCAAATGGAATAATTATAAAGGAATTTTGTTACTAGGAAAGGGAAAATTTAAATTGACTACATGTTCATTCATTCATTTTCCCTACCTGCTAACTCCAATTAAGGGTCACAGGGGCAGCTGGAGCCTATCCTAGCAGTCCCAGGGCGAGAGGCGGGGTACATCTTGGATAGGATGCCAGTCTGCTGCAGTGCTAGAATATATATATTTGACTGTATTTTATCTCTAACTAGCAGGGACAAGAGATAAAAAATACTGCAATTTTATGAGAGGTTCAATTTCAGAAAGTTGACGTGTAGCCAGGGGTGGCACAGTGGTTAAGTGGTTTGCACTGTTGCCTCACAGTTGAAAGGTCTTACGTTCACATCCATCCTGGTCCTTTCTGTGTGGAGTTTGCATGTTCTCCCCATGTTTGCGTGGGTTTCCTCCGGGTGCTCTGGCTTTCTCCCACATTCAAAGACATGCAGATTAGGTGAATTGGTGAGTCTCTTGTTTTTCAGTATCATAAGTACATGATTTATTAATTCATGTAACGTATTGTTTGCCTACATTACTTTTGTTTGCCTGTGTCACTGATATGGGCAATGACGATATTGTTCTTGATGTGGACATGTAGTAACAATTAACCACATGTCCTACTTCTCCTGTTAAATCTGCTGAGACATACAGTTAGTCATATATAACTTTTTTATGTTACTCAGGTGCCTGTACCCAGGACTTGAAGGTCGATTCCTATTAGAGAACATTAAACCTTCAGTAATGGACAGGCTGAAGACTGCCGCCAAAAGCCGAGGTAATGGGCAATGTTGCACAATCTATTTTCCTGTAAAGTTATCAACTTAAAACTGAAAATTAAAATGTAAACAAAAAAAAAAAATTGTTTTCGTAATAATTGTATTTTCTTTGTCAATGTAACAGTAAGAGAGTGTGCGCTACAGTACCTTTTAAAACATTATTTAAGATAATACAAGTGCAAAAACATGAAATGGGAACTGTAAAAATTTGTCACTTCAATTACAGTGCAGCAGTATCTTTGGGGCTGCTCAGGTAAACACAGTATATGAGTGTGACTTAAATGCTTTGCTGTTATCTCAAATCAGTGCATGAGTTTATATGAGGACCTTGAAAATGCACTCCAAGAATTCTGCAGGTCCAAACATTCACTTGTGTATTAATATTTTGTGTCTGTCCTATAACCATATTTCCTCAATGACATTAAGTTGGTTTGTTATTGTGTTTCTTGGTGTGCATTATAGTTTGCAGTCTTCTGTCAGTATAATCTCTAAAATGGTTTCTCCAGTACTAAAAAACAGATATAAATTTTACAGGATTGTAAATTTAAAGGACATACTGCACAGAACTCATAACAACTTAGATTTTGGCTATTTGAGGTCATGTGATGATATATACAGTTGTATGTAAAAATTTGGGCACCTCTGATGATTTCCATGATTTTCCTTTATAAATCATTGGTTGTTTGGCTCAGCAATTTCAGTTAAATTTATCATATAGCAGTCACACAGTGATATTTGAGAAGTGAAATGAAGTTTCTAGTATTTACAGAAAGTGTGAAATAATTCTTTAAACAAAATTAGGCAGCTGCATAAATTTGAGCACCCCAACAGAAAAAAAATACATCAATGTTTAGTAGATCCTCCTTTTGCAGAAATAACAGCCTCTAAATGCTTCCTATAGCTTCCAGTGAGAGTCTGGATTCTGGTTGAAAGTATTTTGGACCATTCCTCTTTACAAAACATCTCAGGTTTGTTGGTTTCCGAGCATGGACAGCCCACTTGAAATCACACCACTGATTTTCAATAATATTCAGGTCTGGGGACTGAGATGGCCATTCCAGAACGTTATACTTGTTCCTCTGCATGAATGCCTTAGTAGATTTTGGGCAGTGTTAAGGGTCATTGTCCAGCCCTGGCGCATCTTCAACGTTGTCACTAATTCATCAATCAATCAATCAATCAATTTTTTTATATAGCGCCAAATCACAACAAACAGTTGCCCCAAGGCGCTTTATATTGTAAGGCAAGGCCATACAATAATTATGTAAAACCCCAACGGTCAAAACGACCCCCTGTGAGCAAGCACTTGGCTACAGTGGGAAGGAAAAACTCCCTTTTAACAGGAAGAAACCTCCAGCAGAACCAGGATCAGGGAGGGGCAGTCTTCTGCTGGGACTGGTTGGGGCTGAGGGAGAGAACCAGGAAAAAGACATGCTGTGGAGGGGAGCAGAGATCGATCACTAATGATTAAATGCAGAGTGGTGCATACAGAGCAAAAAGAGAAAGAAACAGTGCATCATGGGAACCCCCCAGCAGTCTACGTCTATAGCAGCATAACTAAGGGATGGTTCAGTGTCACCTGATCCAGCCCTAACTATAAGCTTTAGCAAAAAGGAAAGTTTTAAGCCTAATCTTAAAAGTAGAGAGGGTGTCTGTCTCCCTGATCTGAATTGGGAGCTGGTTCCACAGGAGAGGAGCCTGAAAGCTGAAGGCTCTGCCTCCCATTCTACTCTTACAAACCCTAGGAACTACAAGTAAGCCTGCAGTCTGAGAGCGAAGCGCTCTATTGGGGTGATATGGTACTACGAGGTCCCTAAGATAAGATGGGACCTGATTATTCAAAACCTTATAAGTAAGAAGAAGAATTTTAAATTCTATTCTAGAATTAACAGGAAGCCAATGAAGAGAGGCCAATATGGGTGAGATATGCTCTCTCCTTCTAGTCCCCGTCAGTACTCTAGCTGCAGCATTTTGAATTAACTGAAGGCTTTTTAGGGAACTTTTAGGACAACCTGATAATAATGAATTACAATAGTCCAGCCTAGAGGAAATAAATGCATGAATTAGTTTTTCAGCATCACTCTGAGACAAGACCTTTCTGATTTTAGAGATATTGTGTAAATGCAAAAAAGCAGTCCTACATATTTGTTTAATATGCGCTTTGAATGACATATCCTGATCAAAAATGACTCCAAGATTTCTCACAGTATTACTAGAGGTCAGGGTAATGCCATCCAGAGTAAGGATCTGGTTAGACACCATGTTTCTAAGATTTGTGGGGCCAAGTACAATTCATGAATATTGTTCTCAAGAATCTGCTGATATTGACTGGAATCGATGTGACCCTCAACTTTAACCATATTCCCAGTACCTCCACTGGTCACACAGCCACACAGCATGATGGAACCACCCCCAAATTTTACTGGAGGTAGCAAGTGTTTTTCTTGGAATGCTGTGTTCTTTATCAGTCATGCATACCACCCCTTGTTTGTGGTGTGTACGCAGAAAAGGCTTCCTCTGCATTACAGCATCTCTTTGTGCAAAGTGCACTGTATAGTTGAACAGTGAACTATCTAACACTATCTGCAGCAAGATCATGTTGTAGGTCTTTGGAGCAGGTTTGTGGGTTGACTGTGACTGTTCTCGCCATCCTTCGCTTCAGCTTATCTGAGATTTTTCTTGGCCTGCCACTTCGGGCCTTAACTAGTACTGTGCCTGTGGTCTTCCATTTCCTCACTATGTTCCTCACAGTGGAAACTGACAGCTGAAATCTCTCAGATAGCTTTTTGTATCCTTCCCCTAAACCATGATGTTGAAAAATCATTGTTTTCAGGTGATTTGACAGTTGTTTCGAGACTACCATGTTGCCACTCATTAGATGAGATGCAAAGAGGGGAAAGGGTGAAAAGGGTGCCCAAATTTATGCACCTGCCTAATTTTGTTTAAATAATTATTGCACACTTTCTGTAAATACTAGAAACTTCATTTCACTTCTCAAATATCAGTGTGTTTGTCTGCTATATGATATATTTAACTGAAATTTCTGATTAAGACAACCATCCATCCATCCATCCATCCATTTTCTTCCGCTTTATCCGGAGTCGGGTCGCGGGGGCCGCAGCTCAAGCAAAGCCGCCTAGACCTCCCGATCCACACACACCTCCCCCAGCTCCTCCAGGGGAACCCCAAGGCGTTCCCAAGCCAGCCGAGAGATGTAATCCTTCCAGCGTGTCCTGGGTCTTCCCTGGGGCCTCCTCCCAATGGGACGTGCCCAGAACACCTCTCCAGCGAGGCATCCAGGGGGCATCCGGAAAAGATGCCCGAGCCACCTCAACTGACTCCTTTCAACGTGGAGGAGCAGCGGCTCAACTCCGAGCTCCTCCCGAGTGTCCGAGCTCCTCACCCTATCTCTAAGGGAGCGCCCAGCCACCCTGCGGAGGAAACTCATCTCGGCCGCTTGTACCCGCGATCTCGTTCTTTCGGTCATGAGCCAAATCTCATGACCATAGGTGAGGATCGGAACGTAGATCGATCAGTAAATCGAGAGCTTTTACTCAGCTCTCTCTTCACCACGACGGTCCGATACAGCGACTGCATCACTGCATACGCTGCACTGATCCATCTATCGATCTCACGCTCCATCCGTCCCTCACTCATGAACAAGACCCCGAGATACTTAAACTCCTCCACTTGAGGCAAGGACACTCCACTGACCTGAAGAGGGCAAAGCACCTTTTTCCGGTTGAGAACCATGGCCTCGGATTTGGAGGTGCTGATTTTCATCCCGGACGCCTCACACTTGGCTGCAAACCGCCCCAGTGCACGCTGAAGGTCCTGATTTGATGAAGCCAACAGAACCACATCGTCCGCAAACAGCAGAGACGAGATTCTGTGGTTCCCAAACCAGACCCCCTCTACACCCTGGCTGCGCCTAGAAATTCTGTCCATAAAAATAATGAACAGAACTGGTGACAAAGGGCAGCAAAAGGGCAGCCCTGGCGGAGGCCAACGTGCACTGGAAAAAAGGTTTGACTTACTACCGGCAATGCAAACCAAGCTCCTGCTGCAGTCGTACAGGGACCGGATAGCCCTTAGCAAAGGACCCCGGACCCCGTACTCCTGGAGCACTCCCCACAGGGTGCCCCAAGGGACACGGTCGAACGCCTTCTCCAGATCCACAAAACACATGTGGACTGGTTGGGCGAACTCCCATGAACCCTCGAGCACCCGATGGAGCGTATAGAGCTGGTCCAGTGTGCTGCGACCAGGACGAAAACCACACTGCTCCTCCTGAATCCGAGGTTCGACCATCGGTCGAATTTTCCTCTCCAGTTACCGGGGAGGCTGAGGAGTGTGATCCCCCTATAGTTGGAACACACCCTCCGGTCCCCCTTCTTAAACAGAGGGACCACCACCCCGGTCTGCCAATCCAGAGGCACTGTCCCCGATCGCCACGCGATGTTGCAGAGGCGTGTCAGCCAAGACAGTCCCACAACATCCAGAGACTTAAGGTACTCAGGACGGATTTCATCCACCCCAGGAGCCTTGCCACTGAGGAGCTTTCTAACCACCTCGGTGACTTCTGCCTGGGTAATGGATGAGTCCGCCTCTGGGTCCCCAGTCTCTGCCTCCTCTTCGGAAGACATGATGATGGGATTGAGGCGATCCTCGAAGTACTCCTTCCACCGCCCAACAACATCCCCAGTCAGGGTCAACAGCTCCCCACCTGCACCGTAAACAGCGCCGGTGGAGAAACAGTGCCTTGCTCCGGTAGAGACAGCAAATGGACTGCATTTATATAGCACTTTTCCATCTGTATCAGACGCTCAAAGCGATTTACAAATAATGCCTCATATTCACCCCAATGTCACGGTGCTGCCATACAAGGCACTCACTACACACCGGGAGCAATAGGGGATTAATGACCTTGCCCAAGGGCCCTTAGTGATTTTCCAGTCAGGCTGGGATTTGAACTGAGGATCTTCTGGTTTCAAGCCCAACACCTTAACCACTAGACCATCACCACCCCTCAGCAGACTCGTCACACATCTGGATCCAAAATCTGACAGACTCTCTCAAAAAGTTAAGAGCTGGGGGTGAAGTGTGTTGTCTCCTATCTGTACAGAGTGCATTGAATTAACCAAGCAGTGTGCGCAATGCTTGTACACATCCGTGAGCTGGTAGAACATCTATATCTCCTGACAATAACATATCCCCAACTTTTTCCAGTGTACGAAATACAGCTGCAGCCTGTAAAAACAGCATCATGGTGGAATTTCAGATACATGTACATGCAGCCGGGTTAAAACATCGTCATGGAGAGTTCCACATGTGCGTTCACACCGCCAGTTATTACGAGATTTAAACAACGTCCTGCCAGAGTAGGACGTTGTTTAAATCTGGCTCCAAAATCTGACAGACTCGCAAAATATTAAAAGCATTGGGAGTGGTGTGTTGTCTCCTATTTGCACATAGGACTGAACCAGGCAGCACGCGTGACGCTCATGCACATCCGCAAACTGGTAGAAAGTCCTGAAGCTCCTGAAATTTATGTATTCCTGACTTTTTACAAGCGTCTGCTCGCAAGTTCACTGATCTGAATGAATGCTGAGCCATCACTTTCATATGAATGGCCAGTAGTTTCATGATCTGATGTTGCAGCATTTGTTTCACTGTCGGTTCGCCATTGTGATGTTTCTGCGTTTGCTCGGACTGACGTCACCTGTTCAGAAATGATGAGTAAAACATTTCCAGAAATATACCTGCTGACTTGCCAAGCAAGCTGTTTAATTAGCAACAAAGTACGTCAGCGGCCACTGATAATGACTACATGTGCACAGATAGACTTACAATCACAAATACTTTGATTTTGTATTGTTGAATGGCACGTTAAATAACATGTGACATGCCCTTCAATAAACTGTATGTGTGTATATGTGGTTGCTGCATGCCTATGCACATGACTAATATTGTGCAATGTTGCTGTAAGTCTTGAACCTTCAGTATGAACATATTGATTATTTCAGTTTTGTGTTTGTCTTGATTTTAACATTGTTTCCAGTTTAAAAATGGACTCAAAGGGAAGACAGCTGACATTAAAACTGATTTTATATTGAATTCTAAACAGTATGTTATGCAGAAATTAAAACCTCTTAAATCATTCTAAAGTCAGTTTTAAGCAGAATCGATAATCAGAAAATCAGCGCTGATGCTCCGAAATGAGGGTGCAGCAACAACAAGTCAGACTCAGATGTGCTGCTGCTGCGCTCTAATCGCTCCTCCATCTTTTATTATGAATTAATGCTGAATTTATGTGGAAGCAATTGTTGTACAAAAGCTTCAGATATCTGTCGCTGAAATAGATGATGACTGGAGTGTAGTTTTAAGCAGAAACGAAGTGATAATTGGTGAAACGCTGCAGACGCTCAGAAATTATGCTGAAATTACGCATGCCCAATGAAGGCAGGGGGATCAATTTTGGGGGGGACCATTCAGTCCGTGACACCGGCAATGAGATACTCAAATGATACTTGAATGCCGATCAATTTAATGGCCCATTGAAAAACAATGAAAACCAGGACATTGTCATCACTTTCTAAAAAACAACCCAGGACAGCCAGGACAGGACATGAAAGCAGGACATGTCGTGGGAAAACAGGACATTTGGTCACCCTAGATTAGGCTCATGTTAAGTTCGATCAAGCTTCGTGAAACAACAGTTAAACAACAAATATGTTTTAGGCAGGTTCTATCGAGCAAAAGAAATATGAGTCACCAATTCATTCTAAGGTCTTGATATAAGAAAAAAATCACTGGAGGCATATTCTATACTCAGATTTATTGTGGAAAATTAACTTGCACTTTTGTTTTTTGCATTGTGCATGATAATCCTATAATTTGATCACTACTCAGTGATATTTAATAACACATACAAGGGAATTATAATAATTTTTTTCCTGATGTTTTAACAGGAAGACCCTGCACTCAGCTACAACTATTGAACGCTGATCGATCAGCTCGACTTATCAAAGAAATCCTA
This sequence comes from Thalassophryne amazonica, assembly GCF_902500255.1. NCBI lineage: Eukaryota > Metazoa > Chordata > Actinopteri > Batrachoidiformes > Batrachoididae > Thalassophryne > Thalassophryne amazonica. Next base: position 68,639,529 of record NC_047106.1, on the reverse strand, counting down.
TCAGCAGCCTGGCCAACTAGAGACTTCACTGTCCAATGGGAACCTGGAAACAAAGAGCTGAAGCATCCTACAGTCTTCTGGCTAAAAATGATTTGGAAACACCTCTATATACATTTTGCTGATGACATAAGTACCTTTGAAGATATGCCTTTGATTCCGCTTGTGCCACTTGAGGAAAGGATGGACCCAGTTAAACTCCTGCGTCTCAAAACACCATCTCCCATTATTCTTGTGGACAAGGAAGAGACACCACATTCTGAAAGCCTTCTTAGCCTCATGGAAAAACTTGGAGCAGTAGTGATTAAAAAGTTGGATTCCTGTTTGCAGCACCCTCTGCTAAAGAACTACATCCGTCTTTCCTCTCCTAGTGTTCTCCTGCAATTTATGGCTAGAATGTCAACACAACGATTAGCCAGTCAAGTCTCTTCTTTCTCAGACAAAGAGAAGATTGCACTCAGAAACTTTCTTGCAGGACTGTCTGATATTACAGAGAAGGAAAAGCAGACCATGCTTGAGCTCACCATCTTTGAGAAAGTGGGAACTTGTTCTGATGATACCTCAGCATTTACATCACTCCGAGGAGCCAGAGCTTTACATCATACTGCCAAGTATCCACCAGGTGTGAAGTTAGCTGTAAACCTTGTGAGATGCTGTGACGAGGAATCAATCCGCCTCATCAAGATGTTAAATGTAGAACAGGTAAAAACAACAGAATGTTTGAAGATGATCATTCAGGATATACAGAGGGGTTTCTACACAATGGATGAGATGACCCAAATCATACTTTGGGCGTTGAAGCATTTGGCTTTTCTAAAAAATGAAAATCCATCTGTGATTGGATGGCTCTCAACTCTAAAATTCATTCAGTTTCCTTCTGGAAAGCAAGTCACAGCTTCTGATCTATTTGATCCTGACCTGGAGATTCTGCAGAATTTGTTCTACATGGAAGAGACAACCAGGTTTCCCACAAGTACCTTCACTTCATCCCCTGATATTCTTCACTCACTCAGACAGCTGGGACTAAGAAATGAAGTGCAACTCTCTGAAAAAGATGTGCTTCAAGTGGCAAAGAAGATAGAGGAGTTACGGAGCAATAAAGAACCGCAGTGGGACTTCATAGTCAAAAAGGCAAAAACCCTGTTGCAAATACTCAACAGACAAACAAAACTAATAAAATCTGCTGAAGCTCAGGCAACACTGTTAAAGCTGAAATGGGTACCTGTTTGCAAAGACAGACCTTTAACTTACCCTAAATCCCTAGCTTGGGTTGGAGATACTGTCAATATCTGCACTCTGTCTGAGATGTGTGATATATCCCATGCAGTGCTTGTGGGATCGTCAGTAGCACTGGTTGAGTACACATCTGCAGGTATGAAGAAAGCGCTAAAGCTAACAATAGCGCCACAAGTGGATCAGGTATTACAGCACCTGAAGGCAGTGAATGAGTGGCATAAATCTCAAGCATTCACCACAGAGGATTGGTACCAGTTCCAACAGATCTTGTTTGAGATCTATGGCTTCATGCAAGCTCATCTTGAAGATGCAAGAGAAGGTATGAAGTCACTGCCTTTTGATTGGGTGTGGACAGGGAAGACTTTCTCATCACCTGCCCATACTGTCCTAAAACCTATGCCTGATCTGGATTTGCAGCCTTACCTCTACTCTTTACCAAAGACAATTAGAAAGTTTCATAAGCTCTTCAAGTTTTGTGGCTCAATTGAAGAGGTTGTCCCAAGTCACGTGTTTGAAGTAATCAACACAATCCAACAAAGATGTGAAGGAGATATTACCACAGAGGAAAGCAAACATGATATCCTGCTTTTGATTAATATTCTGAGATGGTTGTACAACAATCAGATACCAGTGGATACGAAAATGCATGTACCAATTCTGTGCTACAAGAACCCCAAAAAACTGTCTATGAAGCCTATTCATGAGTGCACCTACTGTGACATCAAAGTAGATGATTTAAATGACTTGCTTGAAGACACAACAGAGCCCATTATTTTAGTCCATGATGACATCCCCATGAAAACTGCAGAATGGCTGAAGGTGCCATGTTTGAGCACAAGGTTGATAAACCCAGAGAACCTTGGCTTTGAACAATCTGGACAGCAAGAACCTCTTACACTGAGAATAAAAAACATTCTGGAGGAATATCCATCTGTAGCAGATATTTTTAAAGAGTTACTCCAGAATGCTGATGATGCAAATGCCACAGAGTGCAGTTTTCTTATTGACATGAGAAAGAACACAGACATTCGAGAAAATCTCCTTGATCCCGGAATGATCGTTTCCCACGGACCGTCCTTGTGGTCCTTCAACAATGCCGTGTTCTCAGACACAGACTTTTTGAACATCACACGATTGGGTGGATCAGTGAAAAGATGTGAAGCAGACAAAGTTGGGAAGTTTGGTTTGGGTTTCAACTCAGTTTATCACATCACTGATATTCCCATTATAATGAGCAGGGAGTTCATGATCATGTTTGATCCAAACATCAATCACATCAGCAAGCACATTAGAGACAAGTCTAATCCTGGCATCAAAATAAACTGGAGCAAACAACAGAAACGGTTAAGAAAGTTCCCAAACCAATTCAAACCTTTCATCAATGTCTTCAATTGCCAGATTCCTCTGGCACAGGACTCCCCATATAAGTACAGTGGTACACTGTTCAGACTCCCATTCAGAACAGAGCAGGAAGCCTCACTAAGTGAAATCAGTAGCCTCTACTACAACACCACAGACATCTACTCCCTTGTTGATGAGTTCAGTATATGTGGACATCGTTTTATTTTGTTCACTCAACATGTTGGAAGTATGGTTTTGAAATACCTAAAGTATGAAGAACCAAATCCTGCTGCAGCACAAGATGTTGTCACCATTAACAAAAGTGTGTGGTCAAGCAAAGCTTCATATGGACCTCTCAGCATCCTGAAATCTGCAGCAAAAGTAATGAAGAAGGTAGGAAGCACCAACAAGGTTCCTGCCGATGTTCCTAAGTCTGGCTGTATCATTCGCATTGTGGTGGAGGAGTTTCACAATGTTTTCAAGCGCATTGTTGATCTCCACTCTCCACTCTTCCGAGGCTCAGAGGAAGATCCTAACCAGTACTTTGAGATGGCAGCAAAAGGTGTACAGACAAGACGACTTACTGATGAAATGCCCCAAAAAGCAGTTGAGACCACCAGCTGGCTCATTTGCTCATGCATGGATGTAACTGAGGCTCTGAAGTTTTCTTTGGGCGAAAGCGGAAAAAGGCTAGGACTCGTGCCTTGTGGAGGAGTGGCAGTTCTGCTTTCAGAGGAGAAGAATTGTAAATGGATGGTAACAGCAAACACTACACCAATAGGAGAAGTGTTTTGCTACTTACCTCTCAGAATTAAAACGGGCTTACCGGTCCACATTAACGGTTGCTTTGCTGTGACGTCAAACCGCAAAGAGATCTGGAAGACTGACACCAAAGGACAGTGGAATTCTCTGTTCATGAGACATGTCATTGTCCAAGCATATTTGGCAGCGCTCACAATGTTACGTGTAATGGCTGAAAGTGGAGAACTTCTTGACTACTGCTATTATGCAGCATGGCCTGATCCAAGTCAGGTTCACGATGACTTTATATTGATCAGTCAAGGGGTCTACCAAGAAATAGCCAAAGGAAGTGACCGTGAACATGCAAAGGTTTTCTCAGATGGTACAACCTGGGTATCAATCAAATATGTCAGATTCCTTGATGACTCTTTGCTTTGTAGGCCAGATGTGGGTCCTGCTGCTTTCAAGATATTCTTGAAGTACCTCAGGAAGACTGGCTCACAAAACCTCTGTGCTGTTGAGCTTCCTGATTGGGTGAAGGAGGGATTTGATGATGCTGGCTGCAAAGGGAAATTGATGGAAAACACGTTGACTGAGAAGCAGTTCTTCTCAGATATCTTCTTCCCTCATATCCAGGAAATTGACAGAGAGCTGCGAGATCCATTGATGCATTATGTCTTGAATGAGAAACTGGAGGATTTTGCAGCCATCCTCAGAGTTACTCAATGTATCCCATGCTGTGGTCCAAATAAGGAACTGGTTTTACCTTCCAGACTCATTCACCCAGAGGGAAGAGTTGCTAAACTATACAACACTGATGATGGAAGATTTCCTGAAGGAACTTCTAAAGACTACCTAAACCCTGTGTGCTTAGTGAAGCTACTGCAGCTAGGCATGGTGAAGGACGATCTATCATGGGAGGATCTGATTGAACGTGCCAGATCTGTTTTTGATCTTAATGAAAGTGATCACACCGCTGCATGCTTTCGCAGCAGTATAATACTTAGCCTCATTGATGAGAAACTGAAAGTAAGAGATTCAGGTCCAACTGAACTCATAGAAAAGCTGCAAGACATCAAGTTCCTTCCATTCCTAACACGACCCGCAGGATTCTCACTTCCATGGCATGGGAACAGTTTTTCCCCAACAACCATGTTCTCTGCTAGAGAGCTCTTCACCACTGAACATCAGGACACAGTGTGTCTAATGAAACCAATCCTAAATGAAAACTCCCCATCATTCAAGGGTTGTGGTGCAATGTCGCTAGCTGTGAAAGACTGTCTTGGCCTAATAAGGAAACCCACAGTTGGACTAGTTGTCAGTCAACTCAACAAATTGTCTCAATCATTTGATGGTGTGACGCTGTATCAAGAAAACATAACCAATGCCTGTTACAAGTATCTACATGAGGAGATGCTAAAGGATGAGATTGCCCAGGGCCATATAAGCAAAGAACTGAAAGCATTCAACTCCATTCTGGTGGAGAACACCTATGTTAATCCCTCCAAAGTGGCATTCCACTTGAATTTTGATGCAGCCCCACATCTTTATCAGCTCCCCAATAAATACAGAAACAGCTGTCGTGAGCTCTTTGAAAGTGTTGGGGTGCAGCCCCACTTCACAGTTGAGGACTTCTCAGCTGTTCTCGAAATTGTGAAGCAAAAATGTGGAAGAAAAGCACTCACAGAGGAGGACTTTCAGCTATGTCGCAGAATTATTAGCGAAGGAATATGGAGCATGATACGCGACAAACACCAAGAATACTGCCAAGCAAATTTTGGTGGGATTCTTCTACCTGACTCCAATCTGACACTGCAGCCATCAAAGTCTCTATGCTATAATGACTGTCCTTGGATTAAAGTCAGAGACTCCTCTGTGAAATACTGTCATGGAGACATACCAAGAGAGGTTGCAGTGAAATTAGGAGCAGTTCCAAAACGTCACAAAGCCTTGGAAAGGTATGCTTCGAATGTCTGCTTCACAACACTTGGGAGTGAGTTTGGGCAGAAAGAGAAACTCACCAGCAGAATAAAAAGCATTCTCAATGCTTATCCATCAGAAAAAGAAATGTTAAAAGAGCTGCTTCAAAATGCAGATGATGCCAAAGCCACTGAAATTTACTTTGTTTTTGATCCAAGAACTCATCCTGCAGACAGAATATTTGATGACAAATGGATACCAATGCAAGGACCTGCACTGTGTGTATATAACAACCAACCTTTCACAGAGGATGATGTACGAGGTATACAGAACCTCGGAAGAGGAACAAAAGAGGCCAATCCAGGAAAAACTGGTCAGTATGGCATAGGATTCAACTCTGTCTATCACATCACTGACTGCCCATCCTTCATCTCAAACAATGACATTCTATGCATCTTTGATCCACATGCCCAGTATGCACCTGGTGCAACGTCTTTGAGTCCTGGAAGAATGTTTAGAGATTTAGACTCTGACTTTAGGTCTCAATTTTCAGATGTTCTCAATCTTTACTTGGGCAAGCACTTTAAGTTGGAACGCAGTACAATGTTCAGATTCCCAGTCCGGTCTACAGCAATGGCAAAGACATCAGAAATCAGCTCTATCCCTGCATCAGACAGAATGGTGCACAACTTAATGGAAAAGCTAAAAACAGATGGCGCAGAACTTCTGATGTTCCTCAACCACATGGAGAAAATATCAATCTGTGAAATTGATAATGGAACTGGAGAACTTAAAGTCCTCTATTCTGTGACTGCTAAGATAACAGATGGTGATCGGCTCAAACGCAAGCAGTTTCATGCCTCAGTAATTGATAACGTGACCAAAAAGAAGCAACTCACTGCTATCCCAGTCCAACAGATAACTTACACAATGGACATAGAGGACACTGATGGCGTATCAACAACATGGATGATCTGCAACCGATCTGGCTTTTCTAATATTGAAAATGTCTCAAAAAGTGTGATCTCAGCCCATAAAAATGAAGACATAACTCTGTTTCCACGTGGAGGAGTGGCTGCCTGTGTAAGTCACAACTATAAAAAAGCCCACAGGGCCTTCTGCTTTTTACCTCTATCACTGGAGACTGGCTTACCATTTCATGTCAATGGGCATTTTGCACTAGATTCTGCTCGAAGAAACCTGTGGCGAGATGATAATGGAGTCGGGGTGAGAAGTGACTGGAATAATAATTTGATGACATCACTGATAGCCCCTGCTTGTGTGGAACTACTGGTTCAGCTCAAACGACGATACTTCCCCGGTCCTGATCCTACTATGACCGTACTACAAGGAACACCAATTCATGTCGTTAAAGACACTTTACGGAAATTTCTCTTCTTCTTCCCGGCCAACAGACTTGATATACAGCCAGACTGGTATTGTCTGGTCAAAGCAGTGTACAACTGCATTCATGCCGACCTGAAACGTCTCCTTCCTGTAGTCAGAGCACCACAAATGGACAGTTCTGATATGCACTTTGTCATTTACATCTCATGGGTCAACACATCCACTGCAAACAAAGGCAGAGCCTTTTTTGACAATCTCCTACAAGATGAGCTTCATCACTTGAAGAACACAGAGAACAACATCACCTCAAGGAAATCTGTGGCTGAAAATGTTTACAGGCTGAAAACCTTGCTTCTCGACATTGGCTTCAACCTGATTCACAGTTGCGATGAGACTGCAAATCTTTATTTCTGTTTGCAAGATGCAGGGATTCCTGTAAGCTACGTGACACCAGAGGATGTTCGCAACTTTCTTCACACATTCTCATCACCAGACACATCATGCCACATAGGAAAACTTCCTTGCCGTCTCCAACAATCAAATTATCGCCTGATTCATAATTTGAAGCTTCTAGTTGACTACTGTTTCAAAGATGTAGAGGTTGATGAAGTCAAAATCGAGGGCTTGCCTCTGTTGATAACAATGGACAATGTGCTTCAGGTGTTCGATCCCAAGAAACCAAAGTTCCTCACAACACATCACGAACTAATCTCTGCAAGGAAGGAAATGTTCATGAACACATTGTACATAAAGTATAGCAACATCATGATGAAAGCCGGTGTTGCAAAGATCTTTGATATTAGCAGCTTTGGTGACCTGTTGGGGTCCACTCTTCCAAGAGAGTATCGAACAAAAATTCCAGTGAAGTGGAGAGACAACTTTGCAAGTGAGTCCTGGCTGAAGACTGTCTGGAATTTCGTCAGTGAGAATACTGACATTAAAGAGGATCAGGTGGATATGAAACCTGGTTTTGACGCAGTGATTGACATTCTGAAAGATTGGGCATTGCTACCTGGAGTAAAATTCATGGCAAGAGAAAAGTTAGTTGTGCCTGAGCATGATGTTCTTTTGCCCCTGAGTTTGATGAATGTAGCTATTTTTCCACAAGGCCAGAATGACAAAGTATTTCACTCCCTAATGAAAGCTGGGTGCATTCAGCTTGCTGTGAATAAAATCTGCACCAAAGACAATCTGATTATACATTTCTTGGCACAAAAAACAGCAAATATTGATAATCCATCAAGCATTCTGAAGGCTTTAGAATACATGATTCAGACATCATCATTTAAAGCCACAAATCTGACTGACAAAGACTATGAAGCTCTCCTGTTGTATTTCACTTGCAATCTGGTTAACCTCACGCAAGAGGATGCGCAGAGCCTAAAACTCCTCCCATGCTTTAAATCAGTTAGTGGGAGATACATCAGCATTGCAAACTACGGAGCATCCTATGTTCTTGCTGAAAGTATTCCTACTGCAGATATAGAAAAATGGGCACACACAACATCCTTTGCCTTTCTTGTGGACAGTGCTCAGCTGAGGGAACTGTACAGTTTTCTTGGCTGCATTCCAATTGATGACTTAGAAATCTACCTTAAACATCTGCTGCCCAAGTTCGACAGTCTTTCCTATGACGCAAAAGTTGAACACATTGTCTATTTGAAGGAGAGGCTTTTGTCAATGGAAGAATCATGTGAGATGAAGGGTCAGCTCTATGAGAAATTGGAGGGTCTATCATTCATCTATGATTATTCAAACAGACTCAAGCCAACCAAATTTTTCCATGATGAGACAGTGAAGGTGTTTGAAGTCATGTTACCTTCAAAGTCATTCATACCCGGTGACTTTTTTAAGAAAGTTGAACAAGTATCAAAATCCAAGAATGGGTTATTGTTGCTTACCACATGGATAACATTTCTGAGAAAAATTGGTCTCAAGCATGAAGTGTCACAACAACAAGTTCTTCAGTTTGCAAAAGAGGTAAGCATCAAAGCCCAAACAGAGAGCTGGACCAAAGAAAAAGTGCAAACGATTGTTGATGTTCTCTTGAACCATATATTCAAAGACAGGACTGATCTTTTGGTTGGGACTTTTCTCAAGGAGCTCTCTATGATACCATTCCTATGTCCTGAAATAGCCCCAAAAGAACTCACCAGACTTCATTCACAATACCAAGAAATGAGTGGCACCCTTCCATTAATTCGTTTCAGTGGATCTCAAGTAAATCCAAAACTCAAGCAAACAGATGCCATCTACTTGCTTTGGACTTCTTGCCCAATTCTACCTGAAAATGCTACACCATCGACTATCAATAATCAGGAGGGCAGTGCTCTTACTGGACAAGAACAACTGGACCAAGTGCTAAACATGTTGGGTGTCAACTTGGAACCACCTCTGGAAAAAGTAATAAGCAACTGCAAGAATATCTGTAACATATCTAATCCAGATGATGAAATGGTGAAAACCAGGAACAAAGTTTTAAGGTCCACCTATGAGTTTCTCAATGCAGATAAAAGAGAGTTTCATTTTCATCTACGTGGCGTGGCATTTGTCATGGTTGAAGATGGCTGGAAATTGTTGAAACCTGAAGAGGTTGTCATTAATCTAGACAATGAATCTGACTTCAAACCCTTTTTGTACAAATTACCTCTTGAGCTGGGTACCTTTCACCAGCTGTTTAAACTTCTTGGCACAGAGGATGTGGTATCAACCAAACAGTATGTTGAAGTGCTCTGGCGAATTTATAGAAGCTCTGAGGGAAAACAGCTTGACCCAAATGAAATGAGAACCGTAAAACGGGCAGTTTCAGGATTGTTCAAATCTCTCCATAATGACCCAGTGGAAATTCGTAAAGACCTTGACAGTCTCAGAGATTTGGCATTTTATCTTCCAAGCCATGACGGTAGATTAGCCAAATCCAATAGCTTGGTGTTTGACGATGCACCACACTACAAAAGCAGGATTCAAGGCAGTGTTGGTGTTCAGATGCTTGTGGACATGAGCCAGTGCTATCTTGGCAAAGACTATGCTTTCCATACAAAACTGATCATGCTTCTTCCACAGAAGCTAAGACCAAGACTTCTTAGTAGCATCCTAGAAGAGCAGCTAGATGAAGATTCTCCAAAAATGTGCCAGTTTGGGGCTCTGTGTTCACTTCAAGGTCGTCTTCAGCTGTTGCTGTCGTCAGAGCAGTTCATTACAGGACTAATCAGAATAATGAAACATGAGAATGATAACACTTTCCTTGTGAATGAGGAAAAAGCGATACGTCTCTGCAAAGCACTTTGTGAAGGACTGAAGGTGTCTTGTTTTGAGAAACTCCAGACAACATTAAGAGTCAAAGGATGTAGTCCCATCCCACACAGTCGTAGCGAAACTCTGGCCTTCCTCAAGAGGTATGGGACAGCTGTTATTCACCTCTACATCCAGCATTCTGACAGCAAAGACATAAACTTTCTGTTAGCACTGGCAATGACACTGAAATCTGCTACAGACAATTTGATTTCTGACACTTCCTATCTAATTGCAATGTTGGGTTGTAATGACATCTACAGAATCACAGAGAAGCTGGACAACCTCGGTGTAAAATATGATTCAACAGAGCCTTCCAAACTTGAGCTACCTCTCCCTGGAACACCGATACCAGCTGAGATACATCATACACTTCTCATGGATCCCACAAATGTATTTTATCCAGGGGAATATGTAGGCTACCTTGTAGAATCTGAGGGTGGAGACATATATGGGTCCTACCAGCCAACCTACACATATGCCATCATTGTTCAAGAAGTAGAAAGAGAGGAGGAGGAAAACACAAATGTCCTTGGGAAATGCTTCCAGATTGACATTGGTTACAGTGAGTATAAAATAGTCAGTTCTCTTGACTTGTACAAATTCTCAAGACAAGACGAAAGCAGCAATGTGCGAGACAGCAGTTCCCCATCAACTCCAACAAGCCCAGAGAGCCGTTCGTGTGGTCTACGAATGGCCCCTCCAGTATTTACTGGGAAGGAAAATCATCGACCTCCTCCTCAAAACCAGTCACCAAAAAAGATCAAGTTGAATGCACTACCTGACATTTTGAAAGAAGTGACTGCAGTAGTTGAGCAAGCTTGGAAGCTGCCAGAAACAGAGAGAAAGAAGATAATCCGCCGATTATATCTCAAGTGGCATCCTGACAAAAATGCTGAGAATTTGGACATTGCCACAGAAGTCTTTAAGCACTTGCAGAATGAAATCAACAGGATGGAGAAACAGTCTTTAGCTGATCAACAGAATGCTGACAGAAGCTCCAGGAGATCCTTCTCTACATCATCAGCACGTTTCCAGTCAGAGAAGTTCTCATTTCAAAGGTTCTATTCATCATGGAATCAGGAAGCAACAAGTCATAAGTCAGAGAGACAACACTTTAGGGAACAGTACACTAGCTATGCAGGTTCTTCACATTCTCACCGTTTCTTTGTGCCCCCCACTTTTAAGACAGTCGGGAACCCTGTGGAAGCTCGCAGGTGGCTAAGGCAAGCCAGAGCAAACTACTCAGCTGCTCGGAATGATCTTCACAAAAATGCCAATGAGTGGGTTTGTTTCAAATGCTACCTGGCCACCAAGCTTGCACTGATTGCTGCTGACTATGCAGTCAGGGGAAAGTCAGACAAAGATGTGAAACCCACAGCTCTGGCACAAAAGGTGGAGGAGTACAACTCCCAGTTATCAGGTCTGGCTAATGATGTCCAAATCATGGAAGGATATGGTGTGGACAGTTTAAGAACTCGTTATCCTGATCTTCTGCCCTTTCCGCAGATCCCCAATGATAGATTCACATCTGAAGTGGCAATGAGAGTAATGGAATGTACTGCACGGATTATTATAAAGCTTGAAACATTTGTGCAGCAAAAAATATAATACTGCTGTAAAAAAAAGTTAATTCAGCTAAAATGGAGTATGCATGGAGCATCTGTGCGACAGAGGGCAGCCGCGACAGTGTGCAGTACAAATCATGTACAGATGAGTGACAAATTGAAAGAAAAACCTGAATAAATGAAGACACTGAACAAGTGCATTTGGTTCCATTGAAGTGCCCCGTGTGATAAAGCAAAGCTGTTAAAATCCTGTACTAGTTTGTCTTCTTCTGTTGCCCATTGGTAGTCTCACTGCAAATCAAGTTATTCTGAGTCATTATCTGATGAGGCATCATTTCTACTCTAACTCATGTGGCCTGTTGAAGGATAACAGCAGGTCTTCATCACTGCTAGTATATTAACATGTCATAGGATGAAAAGCATGGGTCTGATCTGTAAGTACAGTCTTGGTTCCATTCAGTTTAGTCGTGCCAGTTCCAGGGCCTTGCATTTGTGCATGCCGTCTTCTCGCCATGTTTTAAACCCCTGTCACACTTCACACAATTTGGGCCATGATCACTGGCATTGGGCACTGAACTCCCAAAACCTGAAAATATTACTGCATGCAGTGATAATTCCTGTGCATTCAGTTACTTCCAGATGTTGTGGTAATCACATTACACAACTCTGCCATTTCATAGCATATCCAGAACATATTGGCAGTGCAACTCCTGTCCTACTGAGCTACTTGCTCTAGACAGGTAGTGTGACCAGGTATCAAACCAACCAATCATATTTCCCGTCATGCTTCCTGTCTGTGTCCTTGGACAAGACACTTAATCTGCATTCCAGTCCACCCAGCTGTACATAGGTACGAGCTTTGGATGGGGAAGTAACCTGGATCCTGTCCAGGGGGTCATAGTCTCTCAGCTTCACACTACAGAATCCAGGGATAAGCACAGGCACTAACTGGCCTCAGGGCCGACAGAATTTCCTTTTCTTCCATCACTGTGGTCCTGCTTAAGTACTCATGTTGTGTTCTCGTAGCCATTCATGGTGCTTCATGAGAAATGTATGGCTACGGGGGAGTACAGATCTGTTACAGGCTCACTACGAGTTCCTACCTGTTTTCAAAAACTGTCATAATGACAACAAGCAGATTTTACAGTTGCTCATGGTAACTCAGGGCCACCCACGACATATGACGAGCGACAGTGACTTGTATGAATGGCCCAGACTGAACCTACGTCACATCAAGATTTAACACTAATTAACTTGTGTTCCAAATCCTGAAAAAGTTGACAGCTATTGTAGTGATACACCTAAACAGAGTAGAGCTGTCTTGAATACTGCTGTAGTTCCACTTGTGTTTTACCAGTTACAAGTCAACATGGAAAATGCTTCATTCCCGTAGGAGAGCTCTACGGACTCGTGGAGTTCATGCCATCTTTCAATGACACTTTTGTTTTGCCTCAAGTTTTTTTTTCTTTTGATTTGTCACTTGTCTGCCAGTTTGAGCAAAATTGACTTATCCAGCTTGCAGCTTATAATCAAACATCTGTAGTTTCAATCTGTGATGACCATAATGTGGTTCATCAACAGTAAATGTATGGCTCCAGTAACCTGTTAGAATGTATCAGTATAGATTTGCTGTAATGCTGTAGATGCTGTACGTATGTATAGATGCCTCAGTAATATCCTATATCATTAAAAAAATCCCTACATTCAATGTACAGTATAGTCTTTCAACTTTGATTCAAAGTATATTAACATGCTGATTTTTTAACTTTATCTTTTATAAAAAAAATTATTTTTTCTTGCCACAGATTGCCAGTGTACTTTAGTTTGTGCTTAAAATGAAGGATAAACTAAAATATTACCATTAATGTAATGCAGTGTCTCCTATTTGCACAATTTCAGCAAATCTAGGAAATTGTAAGCATCCTTGTAAATTTTATTTATTTATTTTTGTATTTGTTTCCAGTTGAGTTGATGTAATTTATGCAATAGTTGTAAATTTTATGTAACATAAAAGTCACTTGTTAACGGACAATGCCTACAGTCATGCTCTTTATGTGTGTGCACAGTGTGCACTTGTACACAACAGTGTCGTCCCAACAACATATGAACAATTCTTATATTTATTACATTTTTTAATGCTGTCTTTGTTTGTTTGGCCTTTCCATGGTTAATTATTTGTTGTAACTCATCTATAAATATGGTAAATTTATTACTACTGCACTGGTTTTTCATGTGAAGAATGTATATGTAATATATACAGTAGGGCACTGTGAAGACAAAATGTGATGCTTTGAAAATGAAAAAGTTTGGACAAACTACTGTACGTGTAGCTCAATTTGTTTTTGAAAAAAGTCTTCCAAGAGTCATTGAGACTGTTTTGTAATACTCAGTACTAAGACAGTTTGATCATACAAAAAGTCATTGTCATGAAGTACTGTGGGCACAACATATTCATGTATTTTATTTTATTTTTTTTTTATTTCAGCTTTTCTGATTTGTAAGGAATATATAACTACACCACATTTTAATCTTTTTTTTTTTTTTTACTGATTTACTGACTTTGTGTTACTGTTTTAAAAGTTCATACGTCCATTTACATTTTAAATGTGCTGTTTGACATTAGTGTTGCTTTACTCCTCAAGACTGAGGTTACTGGGCCAAGGGAGGCTCCTTTAATGTTTTGTGTAACATACATTAATGTACATTGTGCCATAGGTAGGACTAATAAATTCCCCTGAAATAAGTGGTGTACTTTTTTCTTTTCTTTTCCTAATGTTGTTGTTAACATCAGAGCTCAAACTTCTAAATGGCCATCCACCCTTTTCAGGTTTCAAATCCCGCAAAACTTCGAAGAGGTCATCGCGCTGCGAGATCTCAGCAACATTGAGAACTGCATTGAGACAATCTGATCAGGCTGCACTAATTAATATCGCAACATAAAACTATTTTTATATTGTGCCTAAAACTCTCATGAATATATTGTCTGGGTTTATAGATGTTGTTATTGCATTTATTTTATGTAAACATGCGAGAATCACAGGCTGTCTCTCCGTTATTTTCAATGGGAGCTGCTGTGAGCTACGCTCGCTTCCTGATCATGTTGTTCTGGGGGAAAGTGAAGTTTGTTCTTTAACGTCTTGATTATTGTTCTTTACAACACTGTCCTCTGTAGCAGAAAGCTGTGATCAAACAGCCAACATCTTAAGCTTGCTTTAAGATGAGGCCATTGGGTTTCTTCAAAGAAAGATAACCTCCATACAGCAGGGCCTGGTATATCTCCAGGTGTCAAAGAGGAGACACTAAGCCATGCACAGCTTGGATCTGTCAACAAAACCCACCATACTCAGGATTTAAAACTCCCCCAAAGTCCATTCCATACGTAGCTGTGAATTCTTATCAATTCCCCAAACCAGACACAACTCAGCACCCCTTTCGCAGCTCTGCTAGATAAATATCAAATCTAACCATGGAACAAGAGTGACCCCTGTGGGATGATTTGGGAAGGACAGGATTGATTTCCTGCAAGACTCCAAACTCCTAACCTCATTTTAAAAAGGAAATTTCATTGTATTGTAGCAAAGAACAAAGAAAAAAAAAAAGGAAACATGTCACTCTTTTCTATTTATGCATGAAAGTATTTGACATGTTATACTCTGTTCATTGGGGAATGTTTACTTAGTGTGTTATATATATGTGTGTGTGTGTGGTATATAATTCCAGGCAAACCAGTTACAAGATTTATTCTGCAGGACTTGGTTTGGTTTCAAAGCAGAATGTTGGAACCATGCTGATTTATATATATAAAACTAGACAAAGGAAACTCCAGAAACTACGTTACCCAGAATTCTTGGGGGTGGAGCTTATTAAACCTTTAAAAGAGCTCGTGCCCGGGAATTCGCTCTCTTACGCTTTTGGCTCTTACTCTTACACTCTTCACTCTTCTCCTCTCTCCACTTTTCCTTGAGTCTAAAGACGCGCCTAGCTGTCAGTAGAAAAAGATTTATGATCCTTTATCTAAAGCCACGTGCTACTTAAGACTCATTCGTATTTGGCGTACCGACAAGAATTTATTTTTCCGACAGATAACTTTTGCAACCTTTGTCAAGTTAAATGCGCCGGCGCATTTAGCTTCCTTTTTTGAATTTTCAAATTAAAACCTTTTTCTTCTTCAAACTCCAAATTCCTTTCATGAACATTTTTCTTCTAAAGTCAGCTATTTTTGCATTGAATTCTGATTTGACCAAGCTTCCAAAAGGCGACGACGAAAGACGAATTTTTGATTTTTGATAGAGAATAAAGATGCTCAAACCTTTGTTCTGACAAGCCAGATTCCTGAGCACTGCAGAGAAAAACATCCAGGTCAGCTGAGACGTTCAACAGCGACTTGAACTGCCGCCGTGAAACCACAGCACAATAACAAATCCCTGCCACTGACGAGACCGAGCGGGATCATATAATCATTGCTCATTGACGGTTGTCATTAAATTGATCACTGTGATATGTCCTGTTATTTAACTCCTGCCAGGGTTAAATAAATATCTTAAACGTGTGAAGCTGTCAGTGATTTTTGCATGGTTTTACAGAGGGTGTCGGATCTGACCTGCGGAGCTTATCCTTTAGAAACTGAGACTGATTAATTAAATTGAGACTAATCAATTAATGAATGTTTAAACTAAAAAGTACTTATACTTTGAAATAAGTGGTGCCCCGAGGTAAAATTATCCACAAGTGATAATTTTCAGTATTCCAAAACATTATTATATTCATCCTGTGACTCTTTTCCCTACAGTATATTGGTGCAAGCCCGTGTGAGGCGCACTTATCAGGTCTGAACCTCTGTGAGTCATACAGAAAATACGGTCAATTAAGTTGGAAGCGTATAGAGCAACTTAATCTGTCTTTATTCAACTGTGTGCATGTGCATGAGAGAGAAAAAGAGGAAAAAAAGAAAGCACTGTGTTATTTCCACATGAGAAATTCATGTTTAATGTGAGGCCTTGGTGACAGTTAAATTCTGCAAGTTTCCAGATTTAAACTGCTCACCCGGATACATATTGCAAAATTGCGAGATTCCAATTATTGTACAAGTAATCACTGTATTCGTGACTCCAAGGGACTAGTTAAATTAGCTACTTAACCAGTCACAAAATTTGAGTCAGTCAGCACGTTGTGCTCTGATTGTCCAGCCACGGTTTGCCTGAGCTGAGATTCTGATGTTACACTGAGCCTATAGTCCAGAAAGGATTGCCAGTGGTTGCTTCCCTGACTCAGGAGACGTACTGGTCAAAGCTCGTCTGAGAGAAAAGGGAGGGGGACCCCCGTCTCCACCATCTTGTGTTTTAAAAGTGCTGTATTGTTCCACAGGACCGCCGAGTCCACCATTTTGTGAAGAAAAACAAGCACGTTTTTAAGAATTTATTGCTGTTGAGTGGAAAAGTTTGAAGAGGAGGCCTTGCCTGCTTCAAACCCCCTCTGTGTGTGAAACATACATCAACAGCTTAACGCACTGCCGTCAAACTGCGCGACGTCACGCATGGCGTAAACAGTCGCCATCTTAGTACGCCAGCTCTGAATGGCTTAGCGGCCCACGAGTGGTGTTGAAAATCATAACGATTTGTTTCATTAAGCATTACTTGGTGAACCAAGCTGCTTCTAACGGTCACTAACTGCACGAAACCTGCATGTTAATCAGTCCGTGTAATTTCGTTCAATCGATTTCCACTGTCTGCGCGACGCGCGACAGTACGGGCTGGCTAACAGCGCTAACATGCACTAGCTTCTACAGCCATGCTAACGGCCCCTTAACTCGGATTGAACACTAATCAGCCATCGGAAAGCCGGAGGCAATAACGTGCTAACAGGCCATTAGCCGCTCTCAAACGCCGAGACTCCGATCATTGAATTAACCCAGGTGCTAACCACCGCAGCTAAGTGCCTGACCAGTTAGCCTAGCTTCTGCTAACAACATAACAGCATGCTACAGTAACCGGATAGTCTGCTGACTGCTGGTAACTAGCCTGTATTGCAGGTAAATAGTTTCCAGCGACTTTTTAGCTTTTCTTTCTACCACCTAAAAGAATAACTACTATTAACTGAAACATTTATTATCAAGTTTTATCTTGCATAATATTTTTTTTAAACTCTTTTAAGTCACTTCTCCAATTCTAATTGGAAATATTAATCTTTTAAAAAAATTATTGTTTATAACGCTCCTACCTCATTAAAAGAACACCTCCTTCAGGAGTGATTTCTTTTTAAAGTGAAAGCGCTGAAGCTTTACCAAAGCATAGCAATTCTGAACAGTGAATATTGGTGTTACATCACAATAACTAAACGAAGAAAAGTTCAACTTGTGTGTACATAATACAACGAATAACACTCCTCAACATTTTCCTTTTGCATTTGTGTGAATTCTCCACTGCTGGTTTCACCTGCAGTTAACTCACTAATCCACACTTCTGCAGCTGGTGTTGGGAAAGTGTAGGAACACGGACCCACAACAGGGGGCGCAAATGAACGGACAATGGAGGTAGCCAAATAACAACACTTTACTGTTGTGACAAAAAGCACAACAAACACAACAGATTACAACAATAGACAAGACGTCAATCCACACAATGTGTCGCGTGGGCAGGCTCGAAGATAAGAGACGTCTGTCCAAAGCAGAACCGGAACCACACGATTTCCTCCGCCACCGAACCCCGGGAATACTGGAGCCGCCAAGTCCCGAACTCCCAGGTGGCCACTACCTCCGCGTGTCGGATCTGGTACTGCTGGCGAGGAACAAAAACAGTTAAAGGTGGGTGCGTGTGCACCCAGCAACCCGTATGGCGGGAAAACCACCTCCTCCTCTCGTCGGAAGAATGTCTGCTATTTCACGCACAAAAATAACAAGGTGTAAATGTTGACAAAAGACAACACAGTCGGCTGAGAACAGTACCTTCAAGGTAGAGCGATATCTCGGCAAAGAGGTGGAGATGTCGTCCTGCTGATATACCACTGCTGATCAGATGATTGGTGACAGCTGTCATAGGCGATAAGTGACAGCTGTCACCCCGGCTGCTCCTGTGAGGCGGCAGCGCCCTCTGGTGCCTGGAGCCTGCACTCCAGACAGGGCGCCCTCTGGTGGTGATGGGCCAGCAGTACCTCCTCTTCAGCGGCCCACACAACAGCTGGATCATCTGTAAAAATTTTTTATTGTCGCTCATCTTGTTATTTTGTTGTCAATTCCTTATTGTTTTGTTTCTGGTGGACGCCGTCTAATCGTCATCCCAGAAAGCCAACATGGCCACGCCCAGTGACAACAAACCAAGAACTTCTACCGACCTGGAAAGCCAAGGTCTTAGCGACTCAGGTGAGCTTTTAGAAGAGATCTTATCTGACCTGACCGCCGAAATATTGCCTGGCTACTTGCACGACATGCAACAAGCCACACGCGAAGGCATAGTTGCTGAAATGTCTGAACTCATCAGTCAGACATTAGCAGCAACTGTGGAAAAGAAAAACCTGGCTACAGTGCTTGGCAAGCTAACCATTGCCACAGCCCTGAAGCTCAAACATGCGGAATCACTCATGGATAAATCAGTTCTTTCTCTAAAAAGACAGAAAGAACAAAGTATCGAATTGCGTGAGGAGAATAAACTCCTGAGACAGCAATTGGAAGAAAAACAACAGTCTTTGACCCTTGTTGAAGAAAAATTGGAAGACCTACAGGCTTCCCCAAATCAGTCCGATGAATCAGATACTGCATCTGATCCTGGAACCGCTATGGCCGTCAAACAAGGCAACTAGGCCTACCCTCGAGCTTGAAGGCACCTCCGGGGGGTCATTTGATCCTCATACTGGCTCTACCACCACCTCCTTCCGACAGATGAATCCATCTGTCAGAAGCCGACCCAAGGATCGAGGTGGACCACGAGCAAAACCGCGGGGGTCCCACAAAACCAACGTGACTTCGGAACCAGTGAGGGCTCCGAAACTGCTGAAAATCGGGGAAATAACTTCAAACCCAGACAGTGGGAGAAGCCCACCACATGGGAAGATCACCCCGATGACCGACGTGAGTACCCAGGTGACCGATCCCAAGGATGGCAGGGTTCTAGCCACCCACATCAGGGACCACCTGGACGCAACAATAAGAGCACTTGGAACCGAGACCCCAGAGAAAGAGACCGGTCTAAGCACTCAGGTAAGTATGTGGACTCACGCCTCCACCAAGAAATCCGGAAGATCATGAAAGGCCTCCTCCAGGAATTTGAGGATGAAAAGGCCAAAAAGAAAGCTAACGTGCTGTGTGTAAACCACATAGCTCCAACCACCCTCCTTGTGTCTTCACAAACTCCACCAGAGGCACTTGAGGAAGACCTATACCAGAGTGTAGACAACCCGTTAGCGTCACCATCCCAGGACTCACATCCTGAGACACTGTACCTTTCAGATGGGGACCAAGAACCAGGAGAGACCAAGTCTGGTCCTCCCAGTGCCATCTTGGTAGTCCAGGTTGATCAGGACAAGTGATCACGCGCTGATCCAGCGTCCGTTATAACTGGACAACCACCCGTACGGAAATTCTTAGGCAACCTCTCTGAGAAGGGGATTGCAAAGAAATTTTATTTGTCCCTAATCCTGGAAAACTCACTAAGACATGAGGCTCTTCTGGACACTGCTGCTGATGTCACCTTGATGTCTACCTCACTGTTTAAACAACTGCAGGTAGCAGCACGGCAGGCCAACAGAAACCTCAAACTATTGCCGTGTTCGTTGGAGATCCAGCCCCACATGAACAACCCGGCAACTTTGTCCTCAATGGCTCTGGTCAACATCACTGTCGGACATGAGTCTGGTACACCCCGTGTACATATCAGCACTCGACACCATTCCCTGCCTCATAGGGAAAAATTTTCTCAACCGATTTGAACCCCTCATCAATTTCAAATGGTTAAAACTGTGGGCACAGGTCCGTCACCCTCACCCGCCTGAGGTGACTCATCCGGCAAAGTCCCAATGTTATGCCATTGAGATCCAAGATGATACAGAACCCCCACGTGACACGGTCACAGCAGACATTCCGTCTGCTGTTGACCCGCGGAATGCTTCATGGCCCCCAGATGCACTGCTGGCCGAGAAGGACACTTTCCTCTGTAAGCTGTCAGAGGACAGTAATGTGAGTGAGTACTGCCCTCTGGTAGTAGATGGTCTCCATTTGGAAAACGCACACACTGCTGACGTAGCTCTGGCTCTTTGGGCCGAAAGATCAGCTATTAGTCAAAGTCTGTTTGACTCATTGAGCAAATCCAATCCAGACATTTTATACGTGAAAAAACCTTTCTGTTTTGCAAAGGACCCTCTACCCCAGACCGTACTCAAGGCAACTGGAATCTGCACACTCAGAATGCGCTGGAACCGACAAGAATTGAGCCACTCATTCTTAGTCGTTCCAAACTTACCACGCTCTGTCTACATAGGAGGCGACCTCCTTGTCCGATTGGAGGTGCAGGTTCACAGAGTCAATCAGGTCCTCTGGTCCTTGACCAGAGCACGCGATGACCCCGCTTACTCCGATCTGGAGTATCTAAGGTCTGGACAATTGATCCCTGATGCATGTCAGGTAGTGAGTGATGGTCACATCACGATACCTGCCAACCTGAAAAATGCACCACTCCACCTTGTGATACGTCCAGGACAACGGCTCCAACACTCACAGGCAGTCTTCCAGCCATCCCAGCTCTTCACCAAACTGGGACTATCTCTGGAAGCCACTCCACTTCTGAGCCTAGGAAGTCGTACAACCCGCTTGATGGTGCATAACAACACTGGCGAAGATATCCTGATTCCCAAAGCCACCCCACTGGGATGGTTAATCAGCACTGAATTCCAGGACTTTGAGCTGAACATCTCAGTTCTTGGCCAAGTCCCTCCATCGCTTCTTCCCTGTTCACAATGGGGGGTTGTTTTTTCCAAACCCTCAGGAGCAATCGCTGTATTTCCAGCGAACATCTCCGAGGAAGACACTGTCAGCAGAATAGACCTTGATGACCCTGACCACATGGTCCTCCAGACCCTTACAGTCCTCACGGTCGACTCTAAAAACAAAACGAATGCTGGAAATGACACTGAACCAGCTCTGAACCTTAACCCAGGTTCTGATTCTGAATTTGCATCTCAGATAGAACAAGTCGTAACAGCAGTAGATGTCTTAAAGAATGATGAGGAACGAGGATGTCTAAGAGACCTACTCTATAAATACTGAGCGTCCTTTGCTAATGATTTGTTGGATTGTGGACTCACCCACATCCACTCTGTGCGCATCCCAACTCCTCCAAATGCACTGCCCACCTTTGTGTGACAGTACAAAATTCCTCTGGCATCCTATGAACCCGTACAGGAAATCATAGATGACCTATTGGAAAAAGGGATCATAAGACCGTGCAACAGCACCTATTCAGCCCCTGTATGGCCGGTAATCAAACCAAACGGTAAGTGGAGACTTACCATCGATTACCGCAAACTCAACCAACAGGTGTTGCTATCTCGATGGCCGATGACTCTGTTAGAGCAGGAACTTCCTAAAGTAAAAGACGCAAAATACTTTTCCACGCTCAACATGGCCTCCGGGTTCTGGACAATCCCTGTCCATGAAGACGATCAACACAAACTGGCATTCACCTTCGCCAACCGCCAGTACACTTTCACCAGGTGCCCATTTGGCTATGCCAACCCACCTGCAGAATTTAACATCTTCTTGAACAAGGCATGCCCCGATGCAAACGAGTGAGGCACCCTTATCTATGTTGACGATGTCCTAATTCGAAAACCAACATTAGACACACATTTGGATGAGATAGACCACATCCTGTGCCAACTCACAAATGCTGGTGCAAAAATCTCACTTTCAAAGTGTCAATGGTGTCGGACCAAGGTCAACTATGTGGGCCTCCTTGTCAGACCAGACGGAGTGCAACCACAAGTTGGACGAGTCCAACGGATCACCAACATCAAAATGCCTACAAACATAATAGAACTGCGCAGCTTTCTGGGAGTGTGCAACTACTCCCGCCAATTCATTGAAAACTATGCTGATTTGGAAAAACCACTGACAGACCTGCTCAAAAATGTTATGCCGTTCCTATGGGGTGAACCCCAAGAACTGGCCATGCAGGCTCTGAAAGACAAACTCTGCTCAGTCCCATGCCTAGCATACCCTGATTGTAGCAAAGAATTTCACCTAGAGGTGGGATTCTCCAATCAATGCCTAAACGCGGGACTGTACCAGATGTACGACAAAGATAGGCGAGTGGTCGCATACGCGAGCAAAACGCTACAACCGCCGGAACTTAAATTCAGTGACTGTGAAAAAGCCCTACTAGCAACAGTCTGGGCTGTGAAACATTTCGCCAACTATCGGGGCGGACAAAAAGTCATTGTAGAAACCAATCACCAACCAGTGACATTCCTTAACAGTCAAAGACTGCGAGAAGGTGTAGTAACAAACTCACGAGTTGCCTCGTGGTTGATGGCACTGCAAAGTTTTGACATGGAGGTGCGGTACGCACAAGACCGCAAAACTACCCTGGGCACAGGGTTAGCTGCTTGTCAGCGCTGCACCGAAGACACACTGGCTGCAAACCCGTTTAACGAAGATGTGTCACCACCCGACTCCCCTAATCACCACTACTTTGACCAAAATGCCTGCCAAGGCATGATCACTGCGTACATGGACGGCTGCTCATTTCACCACGAAACAGTCGCCCGGGCAGGAGTGGGGGTCGCGTGGATTGACAACACACCACATGAGCCACAAAAATTCCAGCTGGGACCACAGTCCTCTCAGTATGCCGAAATTGTGGGCATACTCATAACATGCCAGTTAGCTGTGGCGCAAAATGTCAAAACATTTGTGCTATGCACAGATTCAAACTATGCACGCCTTAGCTTTCTGTACCATCTACCCTGCTGGAAACGCAATGGTTTCATGACCTCCAACAAGAAATTGGTCAAACACAAAGAGCTGTTTGTGGCTTGTGATCACCTCATAACTACACACAACCTCCAGATATACTGGAAAAAGGTCAGAGGTCACTTCCGCACACCGGGCCAAGACAAAGAATTTAATGACTTGGCTGACACACTAGCCAAGCAAGGCGCTCTGGACGGCACACTGTGGGCATTCGATGAGGCACTTTTGCCCCACCCACCCACCCATGCTGTATCATTGGTGACTCGTGCTGCAAACCCTGCCATAGCTCCCGTCCCCACAACAGCCTCGGTCGCTCCAGCTTTCTCCAACTCCGACCTGGCTTCACTCCAGGCTCTGGATCCGGCCATAAACAAAATGGTGCTACACCTCACTGATCCTCAAGTTCACCCACTCACTGAGGATGATTTTGCTTCTGTCCCTGACTTAAAACAGCTGTACCATGACCGAGATAACCTACAAGTGCTCCATGCCATCTTGTTCTATGCTTCTGAGGATCTCTCTTCACCTGCATTAGTGGTTCCTCGTAACCACCGGGGGATGATGTTGATGCACGGGCACGATTCAGCATGCGCAGGTCACAGAGGAACGAAAGCAACATACAGTGCGATACGACAGGTGGCATATTGGCCAAAAATGCAGAAGGATGTAAGCGATTACATCAAAGGCTGCTTGGTCTGTTGCCAATTCCAACCTATTCACAGAGCTCCCTTACAAAAAAGAGGTATTTCCTTCCCTTGGTCAGATCTACAAATCGACTGGGTAGGACCCTTCACAAAGTCTGCAAGAGGAAACAAATATTTCCTCACTGTCACATGTGACTTCACCAAATGGCTGGAATGTCTACCGGCTCCGAACGATACAGCCTTGATGACAGCCTATTTGTTGATGAATCACATCTTTTCACGATTTGGACTACCTATCCGCATAAACTGGGATAGAGGCACCCACTTCACCAGCGAAGTCATGCAACAGCTCTAGCAAGTGCTGGGGGTAAAGGCGAACTTCCACATCAGCCACCACCCTCAGTCGTCAGGACAGGTGGAAAGGGCCAACCGAACTGTGGTGACCATCCTGCGCAAATATGTGGCAGACAACCACAGAGACTGGGATGTGAAACTTCCCCTGGTCCTCATGGCCATCCGGGCGACCCCTCATGAATCGACGGGGTTCTCCCCTTTTCAAATGATGACAGGCTGTCAAATGATGCTCCCCCTCCACCTGCTGTACCAGCCAGGGGAGGCAAACATTGAGACAGCGTATACGGTTCAACAATACATGACTGACCTGACTGAACATCTAAAAGCCACCTTCTCCTTTGCTCAAAAACAGTTGAACAAAAGCGCAGAAGGTCGAAAAGCCTACTATGACCAGAAGGCATCCCACCATGAGATACAAGTGGGTGACAAGGTTTGGTACTACTCATTCGGGCAACCCAGCCAGAAAACAACCAGGTTAACTCCCAAGTTGCTACTCCATTGGACCGGACCGTATTTGGTGACTGACAAACTCTCTGCCGTCGTATACCAAATCAAGGTCAGCAAGGGTCAAAGAGAACCGGTTTTCAAGTGGGTACACCACAACCAAATTAAGCCTCACAAAACCCCCATGGGACTCGCCGGGGACATCACAGTTGCCGATAGAACTTAAAACCACTCATTAGGTCGAGAGGATGCAAAAAAGGAATACTGACACCTGCCGCGTCCCAAACAATCGAATCACACCGATCGAGACAAACTGAGAAAATAACTTTAACTTCCAACAGGACAAATAAAACAACTCAGGTGATCTCACCAGCACCACCATAGTTGGGGTGAACCACCACGTGAATTCCGGCCTCAACATCAAAAAGAAAAAGAGGCAACAGCCTAACACTCTATTTAAGAATCAGTCAGATAGCTTAAACTCTGTGCTATAAGCCAGAAAAGCAAAAGAAAATCTCTGACCACTTTAAGACAAATTTCTAACCATGTTTGTTGTGTTTGCTAGGATGATCTGGCTCGTAACCCTGCTGCTCCTCAGCGCAACTGTCGCCAACAGCTCCCCAGACGTGGTTGAATTCGGACCAGAATCGGGCATCATCCTGAAGGACCAGCCCGGCTTATTGATAACAAACTGCCGCCTGCACACACAGAGGGTGTTCGTCAGTCTCGACCCCACAGAAGTGTACAGGGCCAACTTCACCAGCAGTACAGTGAACCTGGTCTCCTGGGCAGGTAGCCGGTGGACCAAGTCTGTCCTGAAGCATGCTGAGGCAGACATGGTCCACATGCTACCCCAGATGGAGAAGTTCACGGTAACGCAAGCAGAACTGAGTGGACTCAACAAAAGAGAGAAGAGGTTCATTGGAGGTCTGTTAATGGCAGCCTCAGCTGTAGGATCCCTCTTCAGTTTTGGCTTATCAGCAGTTAACACCGTCACACTATCAACGGTAAAGAGACACGTTAGCGAGCTCCAAGAGGTGATCCCTGAAATACAGGCTCAGCTTAACGTACAGAGAGAAGGTCTTGAGACCATCGGACAAACCGTACAAGACACCATGGTAATCCTTAACACCCATACCAACGTGCTCAAAAAGACCGTGGGCGTAATTGACCAACTAACGTCAGTGTTGCAGGAAGACTATGCACACACACACAGATGTTGAATATGCTCATGGCAGACATGACCAGGGACGTTGGATCTTCCATTGACAGCCTCGCCGTCGGTAGGATTCCACCCTACATTGTCCCTTTAACCCTGGTCCACCAACTTCTCGAGTCCACAACTCATAGTCTAGTCACGCCATTACAAGTTCACCTCGCGTACGCATTGGGAAGCTCAATCCCAATCTATGTAGATCCAGAGGATCTTGAAATGGCGTTTCTAATTAACTTACCGATTGTCACTACTGAAAACATCTACAGGCTCAAAAGTGTCGTGAATGTAGGTCTCTGGCAAGGAGACAATCACCTTAAGATCCACACACCACCCGTAGTGGCTTTCAACGACGCTAATCCTGAGCTATACTTAGTGCTGAATCTCAAAATGTGCACTGTCACAAAGGACATTCATTCTTTGTGTCCCAGCAACCCGTTCATTCGAGATGACACTGCCGGCATCTGCGGTCTCAAAACACTTACTGGGACAAATCGCTGTCCAACGACCATCACGCCATTCCGCCAAGTCACGGATGCTCAGGTAGAGATAGTGGGACAACGCTGGTTAGTCAACACCCCCGAAAAATCAGCCCTACTAGTGTACGATCGTCATGACACGTCGACTCGTAGCGAACTTCCGCGGAAAACCTTGTGGGTCACGGTACCCGAAAAAGCCCTGCTCCGTATTGGTGAGGTATCTCTCTATCACCTGCATCCTGACCAATACGAAGGAGCCACTGAAGTGTCCGATTTTTACAACCAATCGTATCAAAATAGACCAACAGACTCTGGAGAAAATCCAGTATGAAGGTTCTCAAGTCATCGACGTGGCCCCAATAGATAAAACTCTGAAAGAGATTCGAAATCAAGATCTCAAAACCTACCAAGCCCTATCGTATGCTTGGTCTACTCCTGACCCACTGTTGTTTGTAGCCACAATCATCAGTTACTTGACGATTACAGTTACATTTACAGTTACTTAGCTCTATGGGCGCGTAGATACGCCAATACCCTTCAGAACGGTATAACCAGGTTTCTCGAGCCCTCGCCAGACTAGCCCGAAGAAAACGACGTGCGGCCAAACTGTCTGAAGATATTGAAGCTAACCCAAATTTGGACCAAGAATCTGAAACCGACCAGGTATCCGAGCTTATTTAGATTAGCCAAACCAGCTGTGAATAATGTAAATAAATAGGCAACTGTAGGATGTGGTACCATAGTCGGACCACTTTAGCATGTAGTAGTCACTCTAAGCCACTCTGCTAGTCTGACACTAACCCTCCTCAGCCTCACCACCAGTGGAAGACATGACCCACCGACCGTCACAGCCTTCCTCGGTTTGGCGATTCAACGTTGGAGACCCAAAGTCAAATCGAGTGGGGGAATGTAGCGGAAAGCTGTGATCAAACAGCCAACATCTTAAGCTTGCTTTAAGATGAGGCCATTGGGTTTCTTCAAAGAAAGATAACCTCCATACAGCAGGGCCTGGTATATCTCCAGATGTCAAAGAGGAGACACTTTAAGCCATGCACAGCTTGGATCTGTCAACAAAACCCACCATATTCAGGATTTAAAACTCCCCCAAAGTCCATTCCATACGTAGCTGTGAATTCTTATCAATTCCCCAAACCAGACACAACTCAGCACCCCTTTCACAGCTCTGCTAGATAAATATCAAATCTAACCATGGAACAAGAGTGACCCCTGTGGGACAATTTGGGAAGGACAGGATTGATTTCCTGCAAGACTCCAAACTCCTAACCTCATTTTAAAAACTAAATTTCATTGTATTGTTGTAGCAAAAGAACAAAGAAAAAAAAGAGAAAAGGAAACATGTCACTCTTTTCTATTTATGCATGAAAGTATTATATTTGACGTGTTATACTCTGTTCATTGGGAAATGTTTACTTAGTGTGTTCTTATATATATGTGTGTGTGTGTGGTATATAATTCCAGGCAAACCAGTTACAAGATTTATTCTGCAGGACTTGGTTTGGTTTCAAAGCGGAATGTTGGAACCACGCTGATTTATATATATATAACTAGACAAAGGAAACTCCAGAAACTACGTTACCCAGAATTCTTGGGGGTGGAGCTTATTAAACCTTTAAAAGAGCTCGCGCCCGGGAATTCGCTCTCTTATGCTTTTGGCTCTTACTCTTACACTCTTCACTCTTCTCCTCTCTCCACTTTTCCTTGAGTCTAAAGATGCGCCTAGCCGTCAGTAGAAAAAGATTTATGACCCTTTGTCTAAAGCCACGTGCTACTTAAGACTCATTCTTGTTTGGCGTACCGACAAGAATTTACTTTATTTTTCCGACAGATAACTTTTGCAACCTTTGTCAAGTTAAATGCGCCGGTGCATTTAACTTCCTTTTTCGAATTTTCAAATTAAAACCTTTTTCTTCTTCAAACTCCAAATTCCTTTCACGAACATTTTTCTTCTAAAGTCAGCTATTTTTGCATTGAATTCTGATTTGACCAAGCTTCCAAAAGGCGACGATGAAAGACAAATTTTTGATTTTTGATAGAGAATAAAGACGCTCAAACCTTCCTGAGCGCTGCAGAGAAAAACATCCAGGTCAGCTGAGACGTTCAACAGAGACTTGAACTGCTGCCGCGAAACCACAGCACAATAACAGAAATCATCCCCGCCACTGACGAGACTGAGCGGGTTGGACCGGCAGAGCCTCTCTGTCAAGGTCCCTGACGAAGCTGTGTGGCGGACAGACCGTCGACTGAACCAGACGATTCCAGCATCGGACCTCATGGAGACCCGCTGCACTGCGCAAAGTAAGACCGGGCTATGTTGTCAGATAAACAGAGTGGCTTTATTTAACTCTATTCAAAATCATTAATCTTCTCTCAGGTTAACAAATACCAAAGTAAATTACCTATTAAATTAAGACGAATCTTACTCCTAAAACTCCCGCTACAAAACCAAACTATCAGAACATCATATAATCATTGCTCATTGACGGTTGCCATTAAATTGATCACTGTGATATGTCCTGTTATTTAACTCCTGCCAGGGTTAAATAAATATCTTAAACATGTGAAGTTGTCTGTGATTTTTGCATGGTTTTACAGAGGGTGTCAGATCTGACCTGCGGAGCTTATCCTTTAGAAACTGAGACTGATTAATTAAATTGAGACTAATCAATTAATGAATGTTTAAACTAAAAAGTACTTATACGAGGTCTGTGAGAAACGTATCCGACCTTTTTATTTTATGCAAAAAATATATGGATTTGATTCATGTTTTTACATTAGCCAAGCTTGAACCTTTGTGCGCATGCGTGACTTTTCACACCTGTCGGTTGCGTCATTCGCCTGTGGGCAGGCTTTGAGTGAGCACTGGTCCACCCCTCTCGTCATTTTTTCATTGCGAGGAAATGGCGGAATGATTTGGGCTTTGTTCCATCAGAATTTTTTCAGAAACTGTCAGAGACAGGCAGCTGGAAACCATTCGGAAAATTCACATGGCTTTCAGTGAAAATTTTATGGGCTTCTCAGAGATTAAGGAGTGTTACTACCGCTTTAAGGACGGCCCACAATGGCGCACGGCACGCCGCGCTCCGAGCCGCGATCGACAGGCAGAAACCACCGTTTCATTTCTAAATGGATGGCTGTGTCGATCCGGGATCGTCATGTGCAATTTCTCTGGTTATCACAAGAGCTGGACATCAGCCATTTTTTGGCAGATTTCACTTTTAACAAGAGATTTTGTCATGGAAACCGCGCGGAGGCATCGCGCGTCATGACGGATTCGCTGATGGAGCGAGACAAAGAACTACTCCGTTTTGGAGTGTCAGAGGACAAGTTGGGACATGCCCAGCTCTCCACAATTTCTCTTATACTCACTCGACTGGTAAGCCACTGAAAGCCGAGATAGGCATGTCTCAACTGTGCGCCATTGTGGGCCGTCCTTAAAGTGGTAGTAACACTCCGTAATCTCTGTGAAGCCCATAAAATTTTCACCGAAAGCCATGTGAATTTTCTGAATGGTTTCCAGCTGCCTGTCTCTAACAGTTTCTGAAAAAATTCTGATGGAACAAAGCCCAAATCATTCCGCCATTTCCTCGCAATGAAAAAACGATGAGAGGGGTGGACCAGTGCTCACTCAAAGCCTGCCCACAGGCGAATGACGCAACCGACAGGCGTCACAAAATTCACGCATGCGCACGAAGGTTCAAGCTTGGCTGACGTAAAAACATATGAATCAAATCCATATATTTTTTGCATAAAATAAAAAGGTCAGATACTTTTCTCACACACCTCGTACTTTGAAATAAGTGGTGCCCCGAGGTAAAATTATCCACAAGTGATAATTTTCAGTATTCCAAAACATTATTATATTCATCCTGTGACTGTTTTCCCTACACCTCTTTGTTCCAGACTAATTCAGTTTCCATTTATTAAATTCCATGCAGATTAAACGTAGCAGACACGGATTACCCGTTATTATTGTTTTAGCAAGTTTTCAGGGTATCATGCATGCAGTCTCTTATTAATGTGAAGGAAAGCATAAAAAAATTACATTTTTGTAGTATAATATTCTACAATTATCATGTGGATTCTCTATGTTGTTTTGACTGCAGCGACTCTCTGGCGTGAAAGGGATTATGGGATACATGAAAACCCTGGATAGCCATCTTTATCATAGACATTACAAAGAGTAGACGCTGCATCAACCGCTGCTGTCTTGTGCTGACGAGCCATGGGGCCGCCATCTTAGACCGGTCATCCGACCCACTCCACTCAGTGCTGTTTGACAGGCGGAGCGCATTTAAGCCACTGTAACTCTGAATACTAAACTGATTTTCATGCATTTTTTTCTGCAAACCCCATATATGTAGCTATGATACAGGACAAATGGTTTGGTGTATTTTAATATTCATAGTGGGGTTAACATGAATAGAATATTCTGATATAGCCTAGACTGTAGACAGGTATTTTGCAAACACTGTAAACACACACATTATACATATATATATATATATATATATATATATATATATATACACAAACTAATATATGATAGAGAAGCACTGGACCAGTGGCTTCCAGTGGATTGTTTGCTGTTGTGACGCTCTTCTGAACTTTACACAGTCTTTTATTTCTGTTTAGCACTCTTCTGGTTGTTAAGTGTATCTACTCTGAATCATATTTAACTAAAGTCCTGTTGTGAATCGCTGGCGGTTAGCATTCGCTAGCGGTTAGCGTTTGCTAGCGGTTAGCATTCGCTAGCGGTTAGCGTTCGCTAGCGAGGTCGACTCCCCGCCCCCCACTGTTGCTTTTATAGCTGTTTCTTTTTTTTAACCTGTCTAATACTTCTGTTAGTTTTTCAGTTTAACTGCTGTGAATTTTTGGTCATTATTTTACTCCTGTGTAAAGTGGAGTGGCAAACATTTTTGCGAGTGGTTAAATGGTAAATGGACTGCATTTATAAAGCGCTTTTCCATCTGCATCAGAAGCTCAAAGCGCTTTACAATAATGCCTCACATTCACCCCGATGTCAGGGTGCTGCCATACAAGGCGCTCACTACACACCAGGAAGAACAGGAGCGTTAGCTATTTCGACCCCTCCCCCCTATTTTTTTAATATTTCTGTTAGTTTTTTAGTGTAACTGTTGTGAATTTTAGCTTAGTACTTTATTCTTGTGTTAATCTTAGGAGTGGTTTACTTGTAGGAGTTTTTTTTACTGTTCCTACAAGTCTAATACTTCTGCTACTTTTTCAGTGTAACTGCTGTGAATTTTAATTAATTAATTTACATCTGTGTGAATCCTGTGTGAGCCTTAGGAGTGGTTAGCTTATTCATTGTTTAGCTTGTGCTTGCTTGGCTATACTCTTGAATTACCTAGTGCACAAAGTACATTACTTTACACCCTCTGTAAATCCTGCGCAATGTTGGAAGATAGGGTGTCTCTCTTAGAGAGCCGTGTCCATAAGTTAGAACAGCTTCTTAGCTCACTGGAGTTAGACGTTACAGGCACTCCAGATGAGGTTAGTGTTGGACCAGCTAGCATGCCTATTACCATCAGCCTAGAAACACCGCCTGTGGAGGATGGCTTTCAGACTATGGATAGGCGGAGGAAGTCCTGTAGGGGTTGGTGCCCGGTTGTGGTACCCTGATCACACTCGCCAATGCAAACTGTGAATCGGTTCTCCCCCTTGGATTTGCCTGATGTGAATTCTCTGAGCCCACGAGTGACTTCCACTTCTGTCTCCAGGCCGAAACGCCGGACTTTAGTGATAGGGGATTCTATCACCCGCAATGTAGCTAAACCCTGGCCAGACACTGGTGAAGCATACTGATGTTTCCAGAAGCCTTTAATTATGTTCAACTTTCAACATTATTTGAACATAATTTACTTTGCTGTTGGTTCTTCAGAAACACCATAAGAACTAAAAAGACAGAGAAAATACATAAAGATAAGTACCAACACAAAAAACAACATAATTTCCAAACATCCATTCGGCTGCATTAAACCTTTGCCTAAGTGTAGCTCTTAATAACCACGTCTGCTAAAGCTAGGAAGGCTAACATGACTAAAACTTGGAGAGGCTAATTTCATCTTAACCTTTACCTTCACATATTTAAACACATTCCTGCAGTAATATCACCAAAACACATCTAGATTGATGTAGAAGAATTTAAACCAAAAGATACCTTGTTCCCATTCTAGCCATGTGCTTAATTTCCACAACAGAAGCCTTACACGTAACAAAACCACCATTAAACTTTACTTCGTTCCGTGAAGATGTCAAGCTGCAGTTAGATGCGCAAAGGCCCCTATCAGTCATGAGTAAATAATGTAACTGCAGACTGTTTACATTATGCTCGAATGACTTCAAACTAAAATGACTTCCTTACTTGCTAAACGACAACAACAACTATTAACAGTAGAGAGTGAGCAGATTTAGTCAGCCTCCAGCAGCAGGACCAACTTTTGGATTGGCCGCTCGACTTCAGACATCTTGTAAAGACGTTCTCCCTTCTTGCCAAGCCTCTTGTCACCAAGACAGATCTTCACTCTTCTCACAAGTCCATCTTTGTCTGTAGTAGCTTCTGAGACTCTGCCCATCCTCCATTCATTCCTGTGCACATCCTCTTCTTTCAAAATGACAATGTCTCCTCCTTTGAGATTCCTTCTTGGTTTATGCCATTGCTGTCTGAGAACAATGTTGGCAAGGTATTCCTTACGCCATCGACTCCAAAACTGTTCTGCTAGGTACTGAACATGTCACCATCTTTTTCTGCTATACATGTCTTCTCTGACAAACTCACCCGGAGGAGGTAAGGTCTTGGTGGATTTTAGAGTCAGAAGATGGTTAGGTGTGAGTGGTTCAAGGCTGTTGGGATCACTGAGATTATCGACGGTCAGTGGACGACCATTGACAGTCGCCATAGCTTCATAGAAAAATGCTTGTAATGAAGCATCATTTAGCCTGCCAGAGGAAAGGGCAAGTGTGGACCTTAGGATGCTTCTCACTGTCCTAATCTGTCTTTCCCACACCCCTCCAACATGGCTTGAATATGGTGCATTCATGCTAAAGTCACATTGCTTCTCAGCCAGAAATGTAGTCAGTCTGTCTGCATCAAGTTCCTTTTAAAGCCTCTTTAAGCTCATTTCTTGCTCCAACGAAGTTGGTGCCTTGATCAGACTTGATTTGGCGAACAGCTCCACGAATGGCAATGAAACACTGAAGGCCATTGATGAGAGAGTCTGTGGACATGTCGGTGAGCATCTCAATATGAATGGCACGTGAGCTAAAGCAGGTGAAAAGAAGGCTGTAACGCTTGTTCTCCTTTCTTCTTTGTTTGGTAACGAATGGACCGAAGTAGTCCATACCACAGAATGTAAAGGGAGGTGAAGGTTCAACACATTCATGAGGTAGATCAGCCATCCTTTGCTCCTGTGTTGGATTCCTGTGCCGCTTGCAGATGATGCATTGGTGAATGTATGATGCTACTGCGCGGTTAAGTCCTGGAATCCAGTAGCCATTGGACTGGATTTTGTTGATGGTTATGCCTTTACCTTGATGCTTCATCCTTTCATGGAAATGAGCAATCACCATCTTTGTGATGTGATGATTCTTAGGGATGATTGCTGGGTGCTTGATGCCATCGGGAAGAGAAGAGTGGCACAGTCTTCCTCCCACCCTGAGAACCCCATCTTCATCAAGAAAGGCATTGAAAGAATATAGCTGATTGTGAGATGGTAGTGGAAGTCCTTTGCTCAACAAACTAAACTCTTCTTGATATACAATTTTCTGTAGATCTTTGATTATACATCATTCTGCCCCTTCACGTTCTGCAACAGTGGTGAGGCTGTTTGACATGTTTTTGCTGACGCGCCTCAGAAGACGTCTCACAGCTTGAGTAGCCTGCGACCAAGATGAGAATTTGGACAGGTGATCAATGAGGCTTGCTTGGTCCTTTGAGCTGCTGTTGAGCACTACAGCACTTCTGACCTCTGGATCTCCAACTGATAATTCTGGAACTTCATCTGCTGGAAGTTTGATTTCCTTGCTCCATAAGAATGTGGGTCCAGTGAGCCAGGTGGATGAAAGAAGCTCACTGGACGTCAAGCCTTGAGAAGCATGGTCAGCAGGATTCTCATTGGTGGGGACATATCGCCATTGGTGTGGGGCTGAGCTAAGATGAATTTTCTGGACACAGTTGGCTACAAAAGTGTGAAATCGCCATGCATCATTCCTAAGGTAACCTAAGACCACTTTAGAATCAGTCCAGAAGAACTCCTCAGCAACAAAACATCCAAGCTCCTCTTTGAGCATGCTGCTCATCTTTGCTGAGACAACTGCAGCCATTAATTCCAATCTTGGAATAGTTGTGACTTTAGTGGGTGACACACGTGATTTTCCAATAACTAGGGCACAGTGAATATCTCCATCTTCATTTTGGAGTCTCAGGTATGAACATTGACCATAACCCTTCAAGCTTGCATCTGAAAAATGATGCAGCTCAGTCTTTATGACCCTTCCAAATCCAGCAGGCGAGTAAGTGCGGCGTATGGTGACATTCTCCAAGTGAGCTAAATCAGTTTTCCACTGCTCCCATTTTGGACAAAGCTCATCTGGTAGAGGGTCATCCCAGTCTGTGCCACGCCTATACATCTCCTGGAGGATGATCTTCCCTTTAAGTAGAACTGGGGCCACAACTCCAAGAGGATCATACTGGGAGGCCACTGTGGACAAAATACCACGGCATGTCATAGACTGATCCTTAAGACTGATGTTTATCCAGAAATGGTCATGTTCCACATCCCACTGGATCCCAAGAGCTCTCTCAAGTGGCAGATTGTCAAATGAGAGGTCCATGTTATTTACATTGGTTGCTCGTTCAGAGGGTGGTATGCTCGCCAGGACATTTCTGTCATTTGAGACAAATTTGTGGAGTCGGAGACCACCCATTGCAGAGAGTTCACGTGCTTCTTTGGCAAGCTGAATAGCATCTTCAGTACTTTCACTTATGACTCATAACACTTATGATGCCATCATCAACATAAAAGTTGGCAGGCATGGAATCCACTTCCATTGCTATGCTGACGACACAGCTCTATATCAAGGTCACTCCCTCCGCTCCTCCCTCTGCCACCATTTCCCGCCTCAACTCCTGCCTGGAGGAGATAGGGGCATGGATGAGACAGAAATTCCTGCAGCTGAATGGCTCAAAAACAGAAGCCATTCAAACCGGTACTCCTCACCAATTCCACTCCTCTCTCATTACTTCAATTCCTCTCTTTGACCATAGCATTCCCCTCTCTCCCTCTGTTACCAATCTCGGGGTCAGGTTTGACCCCCACCTTTCTTTTGACAGTCATGTCAATAACATCTGCAAAACCTCCTTTTTCCACCTCTGTAATATTTCCAAACTCCGTTCTTCACTTTCCCTTTTGGCTGCGGAGAGGCTCGTCCATGCCTTTGTCTCCTCCAGGTTGGACTACTGTAATGCACTCCTCATCGGGATCCCTGGCAGGAGCATTCAAAAGCTCCAGTATGTCCAGAACAGCGCTGCCAGGGTCCTGGTGAGGGTGCAGAAACATGAGCACATCACCCCCATCCTTCACACCCTCCACTGGTTCCCCATTCACTTCCGTATAGAGTACAAGATCCTTCTGCACACCCACCACTGTCTTCATGGTGATGCCCCCACCTACCTCACTGACCTCCTCACTCCACATACCTCTGGCAGAACTCGGTCAGGCCAACAGCACCGTCTGCTCCCGCCCAGGACGCGGCTCAAGACCATGGGGGACTGGGCCTTCAAGGCTGCTGCTCCCCACCTCAGGGCCCCACAGACCGTGGATGCGTTTAAGAAAGGATTAAAAACCTTCCTTTTTAGAAAAGCTTACAGCTAGTTTTTAACTAATGTACGTATGATGTATTGTAATTTTATCTTATCTCTTTTATTGCTGTTTTATGCGCACTTTGTGATTTGCATTCAAATATAAAGTGCGGTACAAATAAAATTTATTATTATTATTATTATTATTATTATTATTAAAAGTCCCTCACAATAAATTGTGACCCATTGGGGTACAGGTGACTATTCTCCTTAGCTAGATGCTTAAGTCCATAATTTGCACATCCCGGAGAAGAGGCTGCGCCAAAAAGATGTACCTTCATACGAAACTCACTAGGCTGAGAGTCGAGCTCTCCTTTCCTCCACCAAAGGAAGCGCAAGTAGTTGCGGTCACCTTCATTCATATGGAACTGATAGAACATTTTTTCAATGTCACACATCAGGGCAACAGGATGCTGTCTAAAGCGGATGAGGACTCCACTCAAGTTGTTCAGCATGTCAGGGCCAGTGAGAAGATGGTAATTTAGGCTAGTTCCTTTGTATTTGGCAGAGCAATCAAACACCACTCGAAATTTATCGGTTTTTTTTAGGATGATGAACACCGTGATGTGGAATGTACCATCGTTCCCCTTCACTCCCACCATCTTCAACTTGCTCCACATCTCCTTTCCCAATGGCCTCTTCCACAAATGTTACATACTGCTCCTTGTATTTTTCATCCCTTTGCAGCTTCCTCTTGGGGTGACTGAGCCGTATCATGGCTGACCCTTTGTTGTCAGGCAAATTGGGTCTGACCTTGAATGGTAGAGGCATTTGATAGTGACCGTGCATATTCTTATGTATGCCCTCATTTAAAATATTGAGAAATGTGATATCATCTTGGGACACTGTTCTGCTGTCATCGCCGCCATCCTTGAAGTCTGATTCGAGAATGCGAATAGCATCGGCAGGAGTTACTGGAGGGAGTTCTCGAACAGAGGTTCTGTAACACACGTGACCTGTACTCAGTGAATCATGGCATTGTGATGAGCGACCCACAATGCACCATCCTAAATCTGTCCGTACTGCGTAGGGTTCCTCATCTCCTCCTAGTATGACCTGCTTTGGTGCCATGGCTCTAGCGCAGTTGTAGCCAATGAGAAGACCTGCTTCACAGTCTTTCAGTGGTTGATTGTCATCTGCTATCTCCATAAGATGACTCCATTGCTTTGCGGTCTCACAAGTAGGGATATGTGCTCGGTTTACAGGAATACAGTCCTTTGTGTAGGCAACCGGAAGATCAATCAGAAGAGCAGAATTATATCCTCTTACAGGAAGCCCGGAAACTCTTTCACTCATGACAGTGCCTTTTCCACTTATGGTTGTCAACTGAAGCTTCACGGGGTATTTATTTTGGGTTAAACTGTCACTAACGTCTTGATCAATGAATGTAGTGTCACTCTGAGTATCAAGAAGAGCGTAGACAAGTTGCTCAGCAGCTGGATTATTGTTAGATGATACCCATACTGGCAAAATCATTGATGTATAGGAGGAGCCTTTGCCTGCTATACTGTGTGAAGTTGCAACAGCATCTTGGTTGATCCCCATTTCCAGGGAAGACCTCTGGTTCTTATAGTTGTCATCATGGAGAGATGTTGGATGCTTTCCTTTGCAAGTGTCACAGAAGTGACGATAGCGACAGTCTTTAGCACTATGGCCAGGTTTTAGGTAACCATAACAGAGTTTCTTGTCCTTCACATAGTTCCGTCGCTCGATCAGTGCCATCTCTGTAAACGTGGGACACAAATGAAGTTGGTGTCTATTATCTAGACAAAGGATGCATGGAGTCGTCACTTTTCTGGTATCTAAACTTCAGTTATCTTTATTGCTTGTTGTTTGAGTTGTAAGAACACTGGCCTTGCTCCTCTTTGTATCTCTGCAATTGTTGTTCTCGGTGCTGAGACCCTTGGAATGAAGAGCACGAAAGGATGTAATCGGATTGCATACAATTTCTGCTTCAGCTGACATGAATATAGCAAAATCCTTGAAACTCGGGAATTGTTGAGACTCATTTAGGCTTTGTGTGACTTGTCTGTTCCAGCGTGAAGCTACCCAGTCTGGTAGTTTGTGAACCAACTTCTGATTTTCCTCACAGTCATTTAATATGTCAAGACCCTTGACGTGAGGCATGCCGTCTTGACAGGCACTCAGAAAATCTGAGAAGTTCCTGAGGCCTTCAGCATCCAATGATTTAATTTTAGGCCAGTTGGAGAGCTTCTACCTGAATGCTCTCTGAATGATGAAGGGCTGGCCAAAGCGATGATTCAGCTTGTTCCAGGCGTCTTGATAGGCAGCGTCATCATTTCAGTAAAATGTACCATCTAGAATTTGACGTGCTGAGCCTCCAACATACTTTCTCAGATAATAGAGTTTTTCAGATGGATTTACGGCCCTTTGGTCAATGAGTGAGGTAACTGCAGCACGCCATTCAAAGAACCACATGGGATCACCACTGAAGATAAATGGCTCTGGAGCTGGTAGCCTGTTTAATGCTATGCTATCTTGAAGGATCTTAGCAAGAGAGGAAACATCTGCATGAGGAGGTGTTGCTACAGGCAACTGGTGGACTACAGCTTCAGGCCCGCTTTTGACTTCCTTATCACTGTTAACATAGTCAAAAACTTCACGCTCCATTTCCTTATCATAGACCTTTAACTTGGCATAAGCTGCCCTTACTTCCTTTTCTGCCTGCAATCGTTCCAACTTTTGCTTTTGCACTTCTAGAGCCTTCTTTTGCTGTTCCTCTAACTCCCGTATTGAATCTTTTTGTCTTTCTTCCTCAAGCAGCATCTGATAATTTGCTTCCCTCTCTGCTAGGTCAGCTGCTGCTTCTGCACGCTTGACTGCTATCGATGAAGTCATGGAGCAGTGATCAGACCTGCTTTGACTTATGAAAGAAGCTGCAGATCCATAAACAGACTTTGCATGCTCATGATTATGCAGTTCATGAAGGCGGTGTCTTTCCTCCTCCTCATTATACTCCTCTTCCAGATCTATAGTTCGGCTATGAGCAATGCTGATTATTTCCTCGGTCACTGATGAACAAATATCTACTCGTCTCCTTATGTCAGTAGAGGGAGTGACAAGGTCTCGAATTTCATAGTACATGTTCATTATATCTTCCATAACCTTTTTAAGGTCTTCAATGAGAGTCCAGAGCTGACTCTCAGGCATGTACGTCTTCAGCTGATCTCTTGTTTTGCGTACTTGGAGCTTCCATTTGTCATACATAGAAAGCAATCGTTTCTCCCTTTTTGTGGCTTCTTCACATTGAAGTGCACGCATCTTCTCAGTGGGAATGCGCACATGTTCGGACCGTATGGGACCGACAGGTAGATTGATGTCCTTTTGAAGTTTGCCTTGAACATCAGACACCTCTTTTTCCTTTTGTTGGGGCTCACTTTGGAGATCATGACCATCATGCTGGACAGAAGCTTCCCACTCCTCCACACTACTTGATTTTGACATTATCACAGTCTATATCAGGCCTGCTGCTTGAACTGCCACAGTCAATCATGCGATGAGGTGCTCAAACAGGTACTGCTTAAT
This sequence comes from Thalassophryne amazonica, assembly GCF_902500255.1. Lineage (NCBI taxonomy): Eukaryota > Metazoa > Chordata > Actinopteri > Batrachoidiformes > Batrachoididae > Thalassophryne > Thalassophryne amazonica. The sequence continues at coordinate 68,599,554 of NC_047106.1, read as the reverse complement.
GAAACTTCCTGGACAACACGTGGCAACGCAGCAGTGGGAACAGCACCTTCCACATCATGAAGACTCTCTGTTCTGACCCGTCATGAAGGCAGCAAGCTGTCAAATCGATGAGGGCCATGTTCTTACTGTAGCTAAACCCTGGCCATTTACTTTGCTGTTGGTTCTTCAGAAACACCGTAAGAACTAAAAAGACAGAGAAAATACATAAAAATAAGTACCAACACAAAAAACAACATAATTTACAAACATCCATTCGGCTGCATTAAACCTTTGCCTAAGTCACGTGTAGCCCTTAATAACCACGTCTGCTAAAGCTAGGAAGGCTAACATAACTAAAACTTGGAGAGGCTAATTTCAGCTTAACCTTTACCTTCACGTATTTAAACACATTCCTGCAGTAATATCACCAAAACACAACTAGATTGATGTAGAAGAATTTAAACCAAAAGATACCTTGTTCCCATTCTAGCCATGTGCTTAATTTTGACAACAGAAGCCTTACACGTAACAAAACCACCATTAAACTTTACTTTGTTCCGTGAAGATGTCAAGTTGCAGTTAGATGCGCAAAGGCCCCTATCACTGGAAGTACTTCAAAATAAAAGCATCAAACAATGAACTGCCTTTAACACAGTAAAAACATAGAAGTGTTTTTACGTAAAAAATAGACCTTCATAGGAGTAATTTACACGCAAAGTCAAGTTACAGATGCCAGCTGACGTTAAATGTATTCCTGGGGCCAGAGCTCCCAACATTGCATTCCATCTCAGGGTGCTGACGCTGCAGAAGGGAAGACAGACTAAGGAACATGACATGAGATATAGTCACATAGTTATTCACGTCGGCACCAATGATGTCAGGATGAAGCACTCAGCGGCCACAAAAATGGACATAAAGAGGACTTGTGACCTTGCCAGAAAGATGTGTTGGCATCGATTAATAGTCTCTGGTCCCCTCCCTCCCGGGGTACTGATGAGGCGTTTAGCAGGCTGACATTGTTAAATAGGTGGCTGGCACAATTTTGTAGACAGCAAGGCTATAGCTTTATTGATACCTGGCCTTCGTTCTGCGGCTGCCATGGCGTGCTGTTGCCGGACGGCCTCCACCCTACTGGGGAAGGCGCCGCCATCTTGTCTGCAAACATAGATAGAGCTGTACAGGGAGGGTAACATTAAGAATTTACAGCAGGCCATTGAGCAGGTGATTAGAGACCCTGCAAGGCTAATGACAAATATGGGTGTGGAATCCATTAGCGGGGAAATTAGTGCAGAAAATCCACTATGGTGATAGTGCAGTTTATCTGCCAGGGAGGGAAATTAAACAAGTTGAGACTGTGGCCTGTTTCCGCAGACGTGTCCATAAAAATCATAGAGGGATATCCTTTGCAAACTTAATACTCATTACTATATTGGATGATGCTGAAATTGAGGATGGCCCAATGGTTGTTCCAACAATATCAAAGATTTTGTGTCTGCTACCTACAACACGTGTGGAATGTCTCAAACCTAAACCTACTTCTAGGCATCTTATGTATGTTACTCTGGAACTAAACCCAAACAGTTCAACTGTTTGGGTTTAGGGGTGGTTCCAGAGTAACATATATAAGATGCCACTGAGGTCCTTAGTCTGGGTCTCATTAACATAAGATCACTATCCTCAAAATCATTGTTGATTAATGTTCTAATTATCAGTGTTAATTTCGTTGACAAAATATTTTCGTGGGTTTTTTCGTCATAAATATATTTTTGTAGACGAAAACAGAATGAAAACGAAAATAAAAATATTTTTTGAGACGATAACTATAACTAAATTAATTTATATTCACGTCAACGAAAAAAGACGAGGCGGAAAACCAATCAGTAGACCTTTAAGATCATGGTAAGAAAACAACCACTCAACAGATGGAAGAGATGGGAGCAGACGAGAGGAGAACCAATCAGAGCTTAGCTTATTAACCGGTAACAGCAAGTAAGCCACTGTTTCGACCGTGCATGGGAAGACAACAAAGACAGATGACGAGAGTCAAGAGACTATGAGAAAACGACAAGACACAAAAGAAAAAATGACAAAATGTCCATGGCCGGCAGAAAAAGAAGGGAAGATTTATGGGCCCATTTCATATTTGACGACAAAGAGAACAAGACAAAGTGTAAAGCGTGCGACACAGTAATCTGTGGCAAGAACACAACAAATCTAAAGAGACATCTACAGAATAACCACCTCGAGATATTCTAAAGGGTAAAATCGCGAAGGCATTTTATATACAAGTATAATTGTATATTGACTGCAGTGTGCTCACATATTAGTAATAAATGTGATGAACGGAAATGTACTGTCTGATGGGCTGGTAAATATCCACATCACCTTGGTCACATTGGGTTATGCTAACGTGTGAACATGTTAATTTGTGTAAAAAGCAAGTGAAAAACACGGACTAACTGTATATATTTTTACATTGATAGTGCATGAACACGCTATCATTATTTATATACTGACCTAGCATAAAATTATGTCACGTCATCTAACTTGCTTCAAAGAAAATACATTTTTGAACTGTAATGTTAAAATGAAAGCACAAGTCTTAACTTTTTCGTTTTTATTACCCCACAGTTGCAGAAGTCCACTGATAAAGACGAACCAAGTGCTAAAAAGCAAAAATGTCCCACCAGAATATTGCTAATGCCCTTACTACAAAATACAAAAGTGATTCCAAGGAACAACAAATAAAAGAGAAATGCAGAAAATGACCAGATTTACAGGTAAGAAAGTTTTATTGCGTTTTGGCATCATGTGGTCCTCAGAAAGAGTGTTGAGGTGCATTTGAGTGGAAAATAGTGTTAGTTGTTGATGTGTCGCGGAGGATCAGCCGTTTTTAACGAGCAGATACGGAGCGGCTCAGCTCAGAATTCTAAATAAAGGAGAGAAAAAAGCATAAAAATGTCTTTATAAAGCTCAGGTGTGCTGTCACCACGCTTTAAGTAGCTGCTGCAGAAAACCGTGGATGAAAAGCTCACAGCTCGCTTAAAGTGGGCAGTGCAGTCGAACCCCGACCCCCTGCCCACGGACCAACTTTAATGCTGCTATCGACCCACAATGCAAAAATAATAGTAACGCACAGTGACTTGGAGAAGTAACTTTAATCTGATTACTGATTTGGAAAGATTAATGCGTTAGATTACTCGTTACTAAAAAAACTGGTTAGGGCATCACTGAAAAGGACTAACTGCATTATTTCTTGCCATAAGTTGCTGCTATTTCTGCATGGAACCAAACAAACCAGAACACATACACCTAGCTCTTGAACAGGTTGCCCATCCACACACTGCTCAGTCTATTAAGGCATGCTAAGTGATAAGTGATAAGTGCATGCAAGAATGTGGCATTTCAAATGAGAAAATTGTCACAGTAATTGCTGACAATGGTAGCAATATGGTGTTTGCCTTTAAACACAGTACTCCAGAGGAAGAAGAGACCAGCTGTGATGACCAAGAAGAGACACCCCTGGGTGAAAGTGACACGGACTTGGAGATTGAAGATCTGTGGTAAGTTTTTAAGCACTTTAAGCATTTATGTTTTTACAGTAAATTAATTGACTAATTTGATGCATATTTCCTCTTTTGGTAGTTACCAAAACATTGACATGGACATGGAACGAATGCCCTGTGTGGTCCACACGCTGCAGCTTGTGGTTCACATGATAAACAAGGAGGCAAGTGTCAAGAGGATCCTGGACAAAGCGCGATCAGTTGTGAAGCTCCTTCGCAAATCATCTGTGGCTACCCAGAAGATTTTATGACAGATGAGTGTGGCCTAATTGTTGTTAATGATTGCCCCACACGTTGGTCAAGCACTTATAACATGATTGCACGACTCTAAAGATTAAAGATTCCCTTTGTCAAGTAGCAAATGAGATGGGGTGGGACAGCTTACCTTCTAGTGAATAGCAAAAGCTCAAGTAATTTGTCAAGAGTTGTTCGGAGTTGGACCTGAAAAGAACAACCCAGTTTATACACACAGAAAATGATCATGCAAGAGACTAGGTAGGACTGGTTTGTTTGAGGATCAGGCATATACACCATCGGCAGTTTGGTGGACGTTGTGACGTCCCCAAAATGCTTTCTGTGATGCAGGAGCATGATTTTGCATATCTTTAAGAATCTGTAAATCTAAGCTGTCAGTTGTGGAAAGCAGGACCTCCAGCGCACCCTGGGCTGCCGCCTTGGCAGTCTCGTCTGCAAACCGATTTCCACAGGAGACAGGGTCCTGACTGGTGGTGTGCGCAGCACATTTACAGATGGCAACAGCTGTGGGAAGCTGGACTGCTTTCAACAATGACAGCAGCAGTTCTTTGTGTAAAACAGGTTTCCCAGATGACGTAATCATCCCTCTATTTTTCCAATATTGAGCGAAAATATGGACAGTGGAGAATGCATATTGACTGTCAGTGTATATGGTCACTCTTTTCCCTGTCATTAATTTGCAGGCTTCTGTCAGCGGTATAAGCTCTGCAGCTTGGGCCGACAAGTGGTTGGGTAATGATTGTGCAAGTAAAATTTTGTTAGTGGAAACGACAGCATAACCTGTAGCATTTGTACCATTCGGGTTTTTCTTACAAGACCCATCAACAAAAGTAAGTTCCAAATAAGAATCCAGCAGTGGGACGTCCCTCAAATCAGGGCGGGGTTTATGAATTTCCTCAGAATCAGCAAGGCAGTCATGTGGCTTGCCTTCACCCTTGACCGGGAGGAGTGTGGCTGGATTCAAAACAGAACATCTTTCCATAGTAAGATGTGGCTGAGATAACAAGGTAACCATACATGACAAATGTCTGGCTGGGGAGAGGAAAGTCATATTTGTCTGTAACAAGAGTGCAGACACAGCATGTGGCACTTTCCACGTCAAAGAATGGAACAACACTACTCCGGCAGAGGCTTGTACAGCCAGAGAGGTGGCGACCACGGCACGGACACAAGGTGGTAAAGCCCGAGCCATAGGGTCCAACCTGGTGGAATAAAAAGCCACTGGTCGCAGCCTACCGCCACACTACTGTGTGAGCACTGATGTCATAAAATCCCCCTTACAATCAACCATTTGAATAAAAGGTTTGGTGTAATCTGGCAGAGCCAGTGTCGTGCTGGAAACTAAAGCCTTTTTAACATCACAGAACGCTTGCTCTGCTTGTTCTGTCCATGTTGAAGTGGCGGACATGGGAAGATTCTCCCCATACATCATGTTTGACAAGGGTCCTGTTATTTCAGCAAAATTTGGTATCCACTGCCTGCAATAATTGACCAGGCCCAGAAAGGACATCATCTGCTTCTTTGTCAGTGGTTTAGGAGTTTGCAAAATCGTTGCTTTTCTATCTTCAAGAACAGTGCGGCCTCCTGCGCTGAGATTATGTCACAAATATTTTACTTGGTGTCGAAATGAGTGAGGAGGCACAGCGAGGGTTAACGTAACTTTTTACTGGCGGCTTTCAGTGTCAGGTAACAGAGCATTAGCATTGTGTCAGCCCGGAGGCAGAGCATGCGCGCTGGCAATAACTACGGCTTCTCATGTAGTACATGTGGTGCAGCACATAGACAATGATCTACATCCTCTCCTTTTAGCTTGTGCCTTCAATAAACAAATAAAGAGTAAAGTACACACTGAATGAGTAGTGCAAATGTAGCTGTCTCAAAATAAACATTCCTGCGGTAGATTTAGCAGAGTATAAGCTTGGGAAAAATCACTTATTAACTGAACAAAATTTATAATTGCTGTAAGTACACAATACTGCATAGCAAACAATGAAAAACATCTCGGGGGGTGGAACTCAAAATACGTAGCCCCCTTTTGTTTGTTTTTTGTTTTTTGTGACAGAACAGTGTAACAAGCAGTTCAATCATTGTACTTTGGATTTGGCTTACAAATCCGACCTGAGTGTGTCACGTATGGGGGACCAGTGTGTGACACTTTTTGATATCCGTGGTGTTGGGTGGGTGAGCGAAATGGAGCTGTTGGTTGCTCTCCAGTGGAAGGAGCAGTCGGCTGAGAGGGTCGAAGCAGCTGGGGCTGTGTTGTGGTTGGAATAGTGTCCAGTGCCCCTGGTGCTTCCGGTTGAGAACAAGAGGCATTGGTGTCGACTCGCGGAGGTGGTGGCGGCTCAGCAACAGGAAGGATGTGGCGGTGATTCCTCCTGTAGGTGCTTCCGTTGGATTCGATGACATAAGAGCGCGGCTCTTTGCATGCTTGAGTCACCACGCCAAGGCGGTCGTGCACCTTTGTGGACTGCAAACGGACGACCTGTCCTTCTGAGAGTGGCTGTAGCGGGCAACTAGTAGCATCGTAGTATCGTTTTTGAATGAGTCTTTTTGAGTTGTGAGGCAACCTGGTGTGTACCCTTCGGGTTAGGCGCTAGTAGACTGTTGTTGACAGGAAAGGTTGAACGAGTTTGTCGAGACATGAGACGTTCTGCTGGAGATCCTAGCATTTTGTCGCGAGGAATATTTCTGATGTTAACAGATTAAGGAAAACGTCTGTTCCATCTCTGTGTGACCTTTCCATTAGCCGTTTGGCGCTGCGGACTGCACGTTCAGCTAATCCATTGGACTGTGGATATTCTGGACTGCTGGTAACGTGAACAATGTCCCATTGTTTGGCAAACTCCTTGAAACGTTGGCTTGTGTACCTCCTGCCATTGTCCGAGATCAAGATGTGCGGTGTGCCATAAACAGAAAAATGTCTTTTAAGCTTTTTGATAACAGCTGCTGAAGACATGTCACGGAGAAGGTCAATCTCGAACCATCCTGAGTACGACTCCACTAGTACTGAGTACTGCTTACCATGCCATTCAAAAATGTCTGTGGCAACAGTAGACCATGGCAGGGTTGGAACTGGGTGTGGTTTTAATGGTTCTTTTTGTTGGTGCGGACGGGTATTGTTACATACTGCGCAAGACAGTAGTTCTCTTGTAATGTCCTTATTCATGCTGGGCCAAAACACCGTGCTTCTGGCTCTGCTCTTTGTTGATTCAAGGCCTGGGTGACCTCTGTGCATGATGTGGATGTACTCTTGTTGCAGTGAGTCTGGAATGACCGGTCTGTGGCCTTTGACAACAATGCCATCCTCCACGACCAACTCATCTCTGTAGGGAAAGTATGGTTGGACAGGGGGAGGTACCTGGCGTTCCTTGTCGGGCCATCCATTTTGGATCACGTTGCTGAGAACTTGAACCACCTGATCTTTAGCTGTGTGTTGTCTGAGTTCCTCGAGCCTGGCTGTTGAGATGAAACTGACAGACATTACCTCAAATGAGTTGTGAGCAGTTGGCGATTGAGAACCAGTGCTGGTTGGGGCTCAAGACAGGGCGTCGGCGAGATACATGTGCTTGCCCTTTTTGTAGATCAGGGTGATGTCATAAGCTTGTAAACGTAGTAGCATCCTCTGTAAACGAGCTGAAGCGGTGTGGATTGGCTTCTTCGGTATAGTGACCAGAGGTTGGTGGTCTGTTTCAATGACTGTGTGCTTGCCATAGATATAGTCTTTGAACTTGGTACATGCGAAAACAACTGCAAGAAGTTCTTTTTCGATCTGCGCATAGCGAGTTTCTGTGTCTGACATAGTGCGAGATGCGTATGCAACAGGCTTTTCATCTTGTAAACATGCTGCACCCAGTCCGTAACGAGACGCATCACAGGTTAGTGTCACTGGCTTCTTTACGTCGAAGTATGACAGGACTGGTGAGCTGGATAGGCATGACTTGAGATTTTCAAATGCTTGTTGGTGTTGCGGGAGCCAGCACCATGCAGTGTCTTTATGAGTGAGCTGCCTGAGTGGTGCTGCGATGTTGCTGAGATTTGGGATGAACTTCCCGAGATAGTTTACCATGCCCAGGAAACGTTGCACAGCGAGAGAGTCTTGCGGAACGGGCATGTTTGTGATCGCTTCAGTCTTGGTGGGGTCAGCTTTTAAAACTTCTTTTGTGAATAAGTGACCGATGTAGCAGACTTGGTCGAGGCGAAACTTGTACTTTTGCGGGTTGAGTCTAAGTTTAATTTCTCATGCACGGTCAAGCACTTTCTCTAGGCTGACATTGTGTTCTGCTGCATCACGACCTCCGACAATGATGTCATCGACTATGATAGCACATGGGCAGTGGTGAGCACACTGCCGATAATCCGATAACAGATAATTATCAAAGATAATGTTTTCTTTATCGGATTATCTTTTTAGATAAATTTAAAAACCATCATCGGACTAATTATCTTCCGATGATTTACCGTCCGATAATTTTTAAACCGATAACGTACTAAACTAAGCTGAACAGTGAACAACATTTTTAAAACTGTTAAAGCTGTTGAGACCTACCTGTTAAAAGTTTTCTAATAGGCATGTTGTTCTATCCTCTGCGAACTGAACTGGTGACCAAAAAGATCATTTCCTTTAACCCCATACTAATATAATCGCAATGTCACCAAGTCATCCAGAGGCATACATGTTTAACTTATGGTTCAAATTTTAACCACTCATTTTAGACAAGTTATTTAAAATTGTCATGTCTGAAGTTTATAAAGTGAAAATATCAGATATATGTTTTCGTTTTAAAGTAATGTGCTAATTTTTAAGGTTTTGTGAGCACATGCTGTGCCAGGCAGCAATGCATTATGGGTAGCATAAGGTAATCTCAGACGTTCACGACAGGACAAATGCATTTCAGACACACTGTTCAGGGTCCACAGATAACAGCATTAAACTCTAGTGCCTAAAACTCTCGTGAATATATTCTCTGGGTTTATAGACGTTAGTGTATTTGAGTTTGTTAAATTCCACGCATCTTAAATGTAGCAGACACGGATTATCTGGAATTTTGTTTGACATTTTTTCAAGGCCGCTACTGCCATCTACTGGCCAGGAGTGTTCATGGCAGTATTAAACGTCTGGGTACATGGCTGCTCTCAAAGTATTGGTATTGTCCATTGTCCAGGCGCTTTTTGTGTGCATATATTTGTTAACTTTGTATTCTAAAACTACGGTAAGAAGTAATTCCGACTCCTTATCGGTCCACACGAACGAGGTTGGTGCCATGTTTTTAGTTTTTGTGGAAGTGACGACAAGAGAATAAGGCTCCTGATTGGATAGAATTTTAATCAGTACCACCACTCAACGGTTTGGCAGACTAATTACAACACATTTATACTGTTCGATGTGGATGGATTTTTTTTTTTAACGAAGTAGTGTGGATGAAGTTTTTTCCCCAAACTGAAAGGGTAAGATATTCAGTTTTACAAATACCCGACAACGTGTGGACATGGCCTTATGTCTGTGAAAGGCACTATATAAATAAATTTACTTACTTACTTACTAATATTGCGTGCACGTTTTACAACATCATAAAAGTTTTAAAACATGCAATTGCGATGACACTTCCAGGGCTCCGTAAAAATGCCTGTTTTTACAAATAAAAATGGAATATTTTACAAACCAACACACGACACACGTCACATTAACGTGTTGGTTTACATAATGGATTACTGAACCAATCACTGTTTAGCACTTTTACCCAGAATGCTTTGCGGTCTGTGTTTGTTACAAAACCTCAGAATTAGTGCCTTATTCAACATTAAAAGATATATGTTATATTTTAACTTTGTACAAATGACAGAATTGACATTAATGGAGTTATTCTATCAGTATTTTCAAAAAAACATAAGTTAGTATGACTTTATTTTTCAAGACCTGCGCCTGACCGGAGTGTTGAAATTGATAGGAAGCTGGTCTTATGGCTGCTTTTGGTGTGTCTCTGTGGTGGGAGTGCTGTTGTAAACAAGAGCTTTCAGCAGGGGCAGGATGTTGAAAGAAAAATGGTTATGATTAGTAAAGAGTTGATTTTGTGAGTGCTCTCAGGATTTGTCTGTGCTGCTTCCTGCAGGGGACAGCATGGTCAAACATTCTTGCTTATTCTTTAGGTCTTTTACTGCTTTTGATGCTTTCAAAAGCAATCGTGTTAAAAATCAATTTCAGCTCTTTAGTAACTGCAAATATCTAATAGGCAACACCGGAATTTATCGGTTATCGATTATCTGTAACTTCCGATACATTTTTGGGTGGTTTATCGGTTTATCTTTATCAAAGATAACTTTTCAGTTATCTTATTATCTGTTATCAAAGTTAATTTTTTGGTTATCTGTGCCCACCACTGCACATGGGTATCCTGCGAACAGTTGTTCCATTGAGCTCTGAAACACTTCGCTTGCTGAGTTTATGCCAAATGGCATACGGAGAAACCTGTAGCGCCCAAAAGGTGTGCTAAATGTTGTAAGCATGGATGACTTCTGGTCGAGCTTTATTTGCCAAAAGGAGTTCTTCGCATCGAGTACCTAAAACAAAGTTGCGCCTGCGAATGCGGTGTGCTGGACGGATGACTGGCTGCACTGGTGGATCCAATGTCATAGAGTATGTTATTGGCAGTTCTCCTAGTTCGTTACTGAACACATCTTTGTATTGCTCTTTGATATTCTTTACAAAGTCTGTTTTAGTTTCTGTGCTGACCTGGTGGACATGAGGGCTGAGTGTGACAAGTCCGAGATGCATACATGCGCAAAATCCCAAAAGTGGTGTGACATCACGCTCTACCAGAAAGAAGGGTAGGGTGTGTTTCTGTCCATTTAAGTAGCAGGGCAGTGTGACAAAACCTGCAGTTTCAATTTTGCTGCCTCCATAAGCCACAAGATTAGCAGTCTTGCCACATGGAATGACTGTCCCTCTTGAAAGCTGCTGGTAAGTGTCTTTAGCCATTATGTTGCACTTTGCTCCTGTGTCTATTTTCATTTCAATAGGCTTGTCATTTATGTGCAGAGCGACATATCCTTCATCACAGTCTTCCACCTGAGCTTTGACAGTGTCCACAGACACTACATCCACATAGAACGTATCATCATCAACAGTGTATTCAGATTGCTCAACATCTAACTGATGTACTGGCTTTCTTGAGTAGCTTTTCTTTGTGAAGCATTTCCTTTCTGGAGTTTGATTGGCTGATTTTGACTTGCAGCATTTTTTGTAATGATTCATCTTTTTGCATCTATGGCATTGCTGGCCAAACGTTGGACACTTATCTCTGTGCGCTGGGTGGCTGCCTCCGCTTTGCGTCTGTTTGCAGGATCAAATCTTTTCTTGTGCTGCCCTCTAGTGGAGTTTAGCTGTAGCGCATCCACTGTTGCTGCCTGCTTCGCCAAGGCTTTTGTGCTCTCTCCTCAGTCTCCTCATAAATGCGGCAGATAGAAATAGCTTTAGGAAGAGTTAAGTTGCTATCACGTAACAGGGCTTTTCTTATACTGTCATTGTTGATGCCACACACAGTCCTATCGCAAATCAGTTCATCTGTTAGCTCTCCAAAGTGACAACTTTTTGCTTTGATTTTCAAATCACTGATGAAAGATTCGGTGGTCTCACCCTGTGTTTGATTTTGAGTGTGAAACTTGTGTCTCTCCATTGTTTTGTTGTGTTGTGGGTTGCAGATTTCACGGAATTTGCGTTTGAGACATTCTGGGTCTTCTCTGGATTCTGCACGGACCAGGACGGCTCCATTTTCACCTGGCTCCCTGACTTCTGCTGCATAAACAAATGAACGCTCCCGTTCAATGGCTTCTGCTCCTGCGAGGTTGAGGAGGATGTACGCTTTTGTTTTAGCAGGTTTATCCGCATGTGCAGCTTCAATGAAGATATCATATTCTCTTTCAAAAACACGCCAACTTTCGGCGAGGTCACCTTCAAAAACAAGCGGGTCTGGCCTACGAAAACCCTCCGCCATCGTGGGCTTGTCGTAACTTTCAGCTTTGTCTGAATATCCGACAGTCGGATAAAATCATGAAAAAACTCGTTAGCTGCAGGTCTAAAAAAAACCTTCTGACACCATGTCGAAATGAGTGAGAAGGCATAGCGAGGGTTAACGTAACTTTTTACTGCCGGCTTTCAGTGTCAGGTAACAGAGCATTAGCATCGTATCAGCCTGGAGGTGGAGCATGCGCGCTGGCAATAACTACGGCATCTCATGTAGTACATGTGGTGCAGCACATAGACAATGATCTACACTTGGGATTGGCAATATTGGAGTTTGTTCTTACTAGCTTTATGTCCATTCTGTGCCAAAAAGGTCAGTAATGCTAAAATGTCCTGAGTGCAGACTTGTTTTGTCTCTGATGCGACTAAAATATCATCCACATACAACAAGATTTGACTCCCACTAGGTGGAATGAATTTCGCCAGATTGCTCACCATGGCTTGTGAAAAGATAGTAGGGCCCTCAGCAAAGCCCTGAGGCAATCTGGTCTATGTTTATCTCTTTCCCTCAAATGTGAACGCAAACCAAAACCGACTGTCTTCTTGAACAGGGATAGAGAAAAATGCGCTACTTATGTCCACAACTGAGAGCCATTTGGCTTGGGGATGCAAAGAGTTCAAAAGTGTATGCGGATCTGGAACGCATGTGGCCCTTTGAATCACAGCAGCATTAACCACTTGAAGATCTTGCACCATTCTCCATCCCACGGACGGAGGTGCCTTTTTCACTGGAAATACTGGTGTATTACAAGGTGAATCTGGACATTCAATCAACACTCCAGCAGATAATAGGTCTTCATTTACAGGCCTTATACCTTCAACAGTATCAGGTTTTAAGGGATACTGTCGCATCCAGGGCCTGTATTCAGTTTTGGGCCGTATCTGAATCGGTTGTATCCCTGTAATCAGGCCTATGTAAGCAGGTCCCTGAGACCACAAACAGTCAGGAACGGTGGCTAGGTCAGTGTTGTCACTTTCTGACAGTAAGTGCATGGTTCATTTTTGTATAATCTCTCCATGTGTGTGGATCACAACATGGGCTGGAGCAGCCCAATTTAGTCTGTATCGATAAGTGTCCAGTCCGGCACTGTATTCTTCTCCGTCTTTTGTCCCAATCCAGTCTCTTGCTGCCATACACCGCGTCACAAACAACCCTACATCGGACCATGGAGCATCTGCTGTTTTTGCCAAGGAGATGTGGGGGTCAGAACAACCATGGTAACATGCCATGGCATCCGTGGGGATGCCCACCCCCACTCCAACCATGCCCTGGCCATAAGAAAACATATACAACAATGACAACAGGGCTGGTGAACAATTTTGTAATTTGTCTTCATATTGTTGGTCGAATCCAGGAGATTGTTTATAGTACATGGTTACATGCAGGCCATCATTTGGCATAAACTCAGTGGAATTGGGATGTGGAAGTGCTCTGGCTTGTTTCAACGTTTCTGGGACACAAAGTGGAGGTCCCGGAGATATATCAAAAGACCAATAATAGTGCAGGTCTCCCAAGGCTTCTGTCACATAGAAATCTCCTGCTCTCAATTCATCCTGCCTTTTGATGACCATGCGGCCTGTTGGGGTCACAATGATGCTAAGTCCCAACGCTGTCATAACATCACGTAACAGAAGATTAGAGGGACAGGATGGGTGTATGAGAGCTGATACTCTGCAGGCTTTACCCCCTTTAGGGTCAAGAATTGTAACAGGTTGTGACATTGGCACATGCACAGTCCCTCCATCAGCAACTTTCAAATAACGGCCCCCGCTTCTGAGACCCAACCCACAATCCCTACAGGCAGTTACACATGCTCCAGAGTCACACAAAAATTCAGTATCAACTCCATTCACCCTCAAGGTCACAACAGGTCTAGTAGGGTCATCTGAAAGCAGAATATCACTCAAAGCGTACAGGTCCTCTACACTACACTCCAAATCATCCACCTCCACCATTGTTTCATGTCCCTCATCCTGGACCAGGTCAGCAGTATTTACGTTGGCGGTCAGTCATGCCGTCCCCGAAGGGAGAGGGCAGTTCCGTGGACCTGACGATGGACAGTCTTGTGCGAAATGACCAGGTTTATGACACCACCAGCAGACCCCATCCTGGCTGGATCCACTAAAACCACCACATCTTGGCTGCCCTCGGCCTCTCCTCCTTCCCCTAAAAGTCCCTCGTCCTCGTCCAGAAAACAACACTTCTCCTGGCTGTATCCTGCCAGACATCATTATGTCCCCTGAAGTCTTAGTCTTCTTTTTCATCTGCGTGACTTTTTCAGAATGCATAGCATGATTAACGTAATCTGCCAATGTTCCACTGGCAAGTCCAATATAATGCTTATTCACCCACTGATGTATAGGTGTGCTGGAGTTAGCATGCAGTGCATTTTTCAGTTGTTGTCTATATGGTCCCTTATCATCATTGTCTTCCTGCAGTCCGCTATGTGCCTTAAACACCTTTGTCATCCTGATGACGTAATCTTCGAACAGCTCACCATCCTTTTGTTTTCCTTTCCCAATTTCACAATAATCTGCTCTCTTCTTAAATTTGGTTCTGATTCGTTCGCATACAGTGGTCACCCTCGTGTCCAGGTCTGTACTACTTGGTGCTAAGATTTGAGGGGGATCGTTTGTATCCATGGGTGACCAATCTCCCCTCACTGCTGCCCAATGTTTTTGCAGGGCTATCATTAACACCTGTTGTGTTTCAACCCCGTTCAGATGATACGACTGTCTGAGTAACTTCAGATCAGTGAGAAACGCTTCTACATCTTCCTCAGGGGGGGTCAGGCTTTCACATGCCTTTCTCACATCCTTCTGAGTCCAGGTGCAGTACACCAGTGTTGTTGGGGCATCATCAGCGCCTGTCTGTGGATTTGCTACCTCAATTAAGGGACACATTTCTGCCTCACCAAGATGCATTTGTGGTTCCTGCTTTTGCTTCTGTGCTGCTTTCTGAGCGGGCAGTGGAGGAGGTAAAGCTTTCTCATCCCTCAGCATCATTGGAGGGGTCAGAGGAGAGGAATCTTCAGCAAAATGCTTTAACTCAGATGGGTCATCATCTGTGGTCTGGTGAGCGTAGGGAGGTGGAGAGGGCGCACTTGCTGCAGCTTCAACATTATCTGCAGCTGGGTAAAGGGCTGTGCCTGCATTCTGCGGAGGGGGCCTCTGGCTCCCTCCCGGTTTCTCGTTATCTATTTCATTTTTATTATAGGAGACACTCTTAAGATCGTCTTGTCCCTGCTTCAGTTTATTTTTGACTTTATTCTCAGCCTCACGCCGCCTGTAGGCTTCACTTTTCCACTTTAGTGCATTTTCTAACCCACAGTTTTTTTGCTTTTTTGCAGAGTCCTTAGCTTTCCTCTTTATACTGTCCGCTAATTCTGTTGTTGCTTCTGGCTGTAGTTTCCCTGAGAAATTGAACTGTTTTTGCCACGTTTAAATGTTTAGATGACCCGGGATATTTAACCTCCATATACCTGAAATCATTAGACTGTGGCTGTGTGTCATGTTTACTGTGAGAACAACAGCAGTTACCCATTTTAGCTGTTCATGGTGTTATCTCATAGGGAGATCTAAACGAACAGGCTGTTGTTCTTTTTTCACTGTTTGGTCACCGATCAGTCTGAAAAGTGTCACCACTTCAACCTCTGAGAGGTGGGTGACCTTGCTTATGGCTTCTTTCCAGACTCGTAGGTTCACAAACAGGTGTGGTGCGTATAGAACACTTACAACCTACTTCACAGACAGGGCTTCGTTTCTGCCACTGGGTTAAAACTGGTGACAGGCCCCCTGCGATTCAGTTGAGCACGTCCTCAGTCATAAAAGCACATTCACACAAACACATTCACACCGCTGCGCTTCAGCTGTTATCACGTTTTAACTTCGCTGTTATCACGCTTCTGCTCCAACCGGTTTTTATATCAGAATTTATATAATATATTTATATACAAGGTCTATTAGATAAGAAACCGACACGTTTATTTTTTTTTTAACTATATGGATTTGAATGACGTGCGATTACACCAATCATGCTTGAACCCTCGTGCGCATGCGTGAGTTTTTTCACGCGTGTCTGTGACGTCATTTCCCTGTGGGCAGGCCTTGAGTGAGATGTGGTCCCGCCCTCTTGGCTGAATTCCTTTGTTTCACACGCTGCTCGAGACGGCGCGCATTGCTTTATCAAAATTTTTTCTGGACCTGTGAGGAATATCCGAGTGGACACTATTTGAGAAATTAAGCTGGTTTTCAGTGAAAAGTTTAACGGCTGATGAGAGATTATGGGGTGTTTCTGTCGCTGTAAGGACTTCCCACGGAGCGGGACATCGCGCAGCGCTTCCAGGCACCGTCGTCGGCCTGTTTCGACCTGAAAACATCCTAATTTAAGGCTTAATTCACCCAGGACGTCGTGAGAGAACAGAGAAGATTCAGAAGAGGCCGACGTGAGGACTTTATGCGGACATTCCACTGTTTAAGGACATTTTGTAATGAAAGACGTGTGCGTAAATTCGTTTCCGTGATGACTCGCCGAATTTGTGTGCGCCGTGACAGGAAAAACACCTCCGTGTTGAAAACCATTTGTAAAATTCAGGCGGCTTTTGATGGCTTTCAACAAGTGAGTAACTGAGAAATTGTTTAACAGCTTGGGCATGTTCCAACTTGCCCGTTAAGGTTTCCAACAGAGGTGTTTTTCCTGTCGCGACCCCCCCCGCGGTCAGGTCCGGCCCGACATGCGACTCTGCCCGCACGTTCTTTCATTACAAAATGTCCGTTATCAATGGAATGTCCGAATAAACTCCTCATGCCGACTTCTTCTGAAAGTTCTCTGACGACTTACTGGGTCAACAGAGCCTGAAATGTGGAAGTTTTCAACTTGAAACGGCGAGACACTGCCGCCTCGAAGCGCAGATCGCCGTCAGGCGCCGTGGGCCGTCCTTAAAGCGACACTACCAGACCAAAATCTCTCATCAGCTGTTAAAACTTTTACCGAAAACCAGCTGAATTTATCGAATGGTGTCCACTCAGGTGTGCCTTACAGTTTTTGAAAAAATTTTTATCAAACAAAGCAGCAGTCTGAGCCATTCCTAAACAATGAAAAAACGATGAGAGGGTGGGCCACTCCTCACTCAAAGACTGCCCACAGGCGAATGACGTAACCGACAGGCGTGAAAAAACTCTCGCATGCCCACGAGGGTTCAAGCATGTCTGATGTAATCACACGTGATTCAAATCCATATGGTTTTTGAAAAAAATAATAAGGTCAGATACTTTTCTAACAGACCTCGTATAATACATCGGAATTTTATGGCTCGTCCACCGAAGGTTTCACCAACCTAACACTGTACAGTTTTTACGCGCTGTTCCGGACCCAAAAGTGGTCTTTTAGTTGTCTCTTGCTTTATTAATTGCCAATTGTAACCGCTGCCGGCTCAATCTGGAGCCAACAGCCACATCAGGTGTCTGACACAGCAGGAAATGAAGCGCAAGCACGCGGCTCCGTAACAGATGGTCTTTAACCGCTGCGCCACCTGACTTTTCTCTTTCTCTCTCAGAGAGTAAAATTTAACGCTTTATAGCCAGGCTTTTGCCTCACACCTTACAGTGTTTAAGCCAAGAGACGAACCAAGAAAGACATTACGGGGTTTTTTTTTCTCGTGGTGACTCACAGCAACACGCACACACGTGCACGTAAAGAAAAACAGTCTCACCCGTGATCACACTCTGTCACCACCGCTGAAGTCTGTTTGCCTTGACCTATGCGTTGACCCGTTAGGGAGGAGACCCATCCCCCGGAAAAGGGTCTGCAGGAACTGGTTCCCACGCCGCGGCCGCGGTCTTCCACGGGCATTCACCATCACGGGCCGACAAGTTTCCGGTCTGTTGGCACCCGGCTGTCGAAGGACCAAGATGTCAGAGTTGGTCGGAGTTGGACCTGAAAAGAACAACCCAGTTTACACACACAGAAAATGATCACGCAAGATACACTGAATTTCTTTTTCTGGTCAGGAAATAATCACTTGGAAATAATGACTATAGGCCAATAGCTTTAACATCTGTTGTAAGCAAGTGCTTTGAAAAGATTATGCTATTTTTCCTTAAGACGGTTGTTAACCCTGTACTTGATCCATTCCAATTTGCTTATAGGCAGAGTAGAGGCACTGACGATGCCATTAACAGCTTAACCCACTTTTCACTTAAGCACTTGGAAGATCCTACTGCTTATGCACGGATTTTATTGGTTGATTTCAGCTCAGCCTTTAATACATTACAGCCATACCTGTTGTTGTCCAAGTTAAAGGAAATGAATGTTAACCCACTTTTAATCAGATGGTATCATTCCTTTTTAACTAATAGATTACAAGTTAGAGTTAATCAAGCTCTTTCGGTACTCAAATCATCAAATACAGGTGTACCACAAGGCTGTGTCAGTTCTCCTGTTCTCTTCACTCTTTATACTAATAACTGTACAAATAACTACTGCAATAACTTTGTTTTTAAATTTTCTGATGATACAGCTATTTTGAGCCTACTGCACAAAGATTCAAGTCCAACAAAGTACTTCCTTGAAGTGAAACACTTTGTGCAGTGGTGTGATGACAACCACTTGGTTTTAAATGTCAATAAAACCAAGGAAATGATTCTGGATCCAAGGACTGTTGGGGACCATACTCCTGTGGTCATACATGGTATTCCCATTGACCAGGTCAACTCATACAAGTACTTGGGGCTGCACATAGACAATACCTTCAGCTGGACTGCACATGTGGACAGTTTGTGCTCCCGATTCCATCAAAGACTTTATTTCCTTCGTAGACTTCGTTTGTATGGAGTCAATCAGAAAATTATGTTGTTGTTTTACCAAGCAGTGTTAGAGAGCCTAGTTAGGTATGGCATGACTGCCTGGTACGGCAATCTTTCTGTACAATTTAAAACGAAACTTAACAGACAAATTGATGATGCAATGAAGATAATCGGAAAGAAACAATATCAGTCCCTCAGTTCACTCTATGAAGAGTCTGTTTTGAAAGCAGCTCAGAGGATACTGATGGATTCAGTTCATGTTCTTCACGCAGAGTACACTCTCCTTCCTTCTGGGAGAAGGTACAGAGTTCCTCGGAGTAGACTGAATAGATTTAAAAATTAATTCGTCCCCATGTCTATTAAATTGTTAAACAATAATGTTTAAAATTGGAATTATGCAATATTTATGGTGTTTCTCCTGACTCCTGTCATGTTAATTTGTTATGGATGTGGTTGTGTTTTTATCTGTATTGTTTGTTTTCTCTTTTCTTGTAAGGCACCTAGCATGAGTCCAAGACAAATTTCCCTGAGGGGACAATAAAGTGTATCGTATCGTATCGTATCGTATCAGGAGAGGACAAACGAGGAGCCTTCAGAAAGAACTATCGTCCATCCTGAGAGCCCTGCCCATTTGCCTCTCCTTTTTATTGAATATAGTTACATACAGCATATAGGAGTGACAATATCACAAAACAATGGAAAGACACAAAGTCTGGTCTCACATTGATATGAAAACTGTTATGGCTTTGAGCCCTCAGTCTCCTAAGCTTCCCATAATAATGTCCAGCCCTGAACCGGTGTTCCGGTTACAATGCTCTTTCCTCAAGGCTGAACCATTAATTAAAGGTGCACATCTGCGCTTAGCAAAAACATGACCCTAGCAAAACAGTCTGCACATTCTGGCAAAACAGTCTGCACACTGACTGAGTCAAAGATCATCTGCTCACTTTCTCGTTTGACAGTTTTAATGATCACTTGAGCCGTTCAGTGTATATGATTTCTTTGACAATAAGTAATTATTTAAAGGAATAATGGTACATGAACTTTCACACATGCATAAACGTATATATGAAAAATAGAGAACAGAATCAAAGACATGATCACAGAGAGTACATCAAAGTGAAGACATTAATATTTGATCATATATATTGATAACATATAGAAAACCCTGTCAAATTGCATGAACTTTTGTTGCCTTTTGCTGAACACACACAAACTCTTCAGAGTGACACAATGACAATGTCACTGTCCCTACCCTCTTGGCTGGTTATTGGATCCTTCAGATCATAGGTTTTCTCCCCTCATAGCAGCTGCATGCTTTCTCAACCCTCCTGTATGTGAGGCCCTACTTGATATGGCTGATGACAATATTCAGGAACTTCTCAAGCAGGCAGAGAAGCATGTGTTCCAGTGCGCTCAACCACAAGAGGGTCAGCCACCTGATGATGATGATGACATTGATGATGTACTGCAACTGAATGGATCAAATCCTTTACCAGCATGTGACCCAGCACCATCATCCTCCTCAAAGCAACCAGTCTTCAGGTTTCTGTCTATATGTCGTACAAAATCTAAGCCAAAGGTGTCTGTGTGTAGCATTAGACAGCAGTTAAGAAAATATAAGGAAGAGCTCTCTCAGAGCATTACTTGTGAAACAGGAATCTCATTTTGGCTACAGAAATGTTACTCTTTGTATCACAGTTTGAAACCAATAGCATTAGATCTATTGTCAATGCCAGCTTCTCAAGCTTTTGCTGAGAGTGTTCACTGCCACTGGTGACCTCACAAGGGGTAAACATAACAGAGCAACAATCATATTAGCACGAAGTGCTTTCCTCAAAATGAACCAAAGTAAATAAATAGTACATTCCATAATGCCGGTGTTGTTGTAGCAACAGGGTTAAGTGCTATTGATGTCAATGCACTTTTGATTAAAGATTCTTAAATTTATTGTTCAGGTTGCAGGACTTTATTTTTAAGAAAATCCTCCACTATACCACTTCATCATGAAGATGGATAACTGGTGATACAAAATGCAAAGCTTGCACTGTGCACAATTTCTCCAATCACAGCCACGAAAGCCTATAACTTCTTCTGGGTTGTCTGGGTGTCTTGGTGGCTTTCCTCACTCTTCTCCTTCTTGCACAGTCACTCAGTTTTTGAGAACTGTCTACTCCATGCAGATTTACCATAGAGTGCAATATTGTTTGTAATTCTTTGTAATTGATGTAAATAAAGTCCGAAACATATTCAATGGCAGCTTTACCATCAGAGAGCCTCGTCCACAACTACCACAAAAGACTCCAAGCTGTTGTTGATGTTAAAGGGGCAGTACATGTTATTAAGAACAGAGGTATGTAAACTTTTGATCAGGGTTCATTTGGGTAGTTTGTGTTGTCATTATGATTTAAAAAGAGTAAACCTGGTTGTTTGACAACAAATGGCTTCACCCAATCACTAACCGTGAGTAAAAAAAAGTTTTTGTGTTGTCATTCATATTCTCTGAAATATGGCCAAAAAAAAAAAAAAAACCAAATTCCGCCAGGGTATGTAAACTTTTGAGCACAACTGTATGATTTATATATATATATATATATATATATATATATATATATATATATATATATATATATATATATATATCATATAGAGCATCAATATAACTCATATATACAGTGGGGAAAATAAGTATTTGACCCCCTAGAAAAACAGAGCTTAACAATTGGTACAGAGACATTTGTCTGCCATTACCGAGGTCAGATGTTTCCTGTAGTTCTTGACCAAGTTTTCACACACTGCAACAGGGATTTTGGTCCACTCCTCCATACAGATCTTTTCCAAATCTTTCAGGTTTGGAGTTTCAGCTCCCTCCAAAGATTTTCTATTGAGTTCAGGTCTGGAGACTGGCCAGGCCACTCCAGGACCTTGAAATGCTTCTTACAGAGCCCCTCCTTAGTTGCCCTGGCTGTGTGTTTCGAGTCATTGTCATGCTGGAAGACCCAGCCATGACCCATCTTCAATGCTCTTACTGAGGGAAGGAGGTTGTTTGCCAAAATCTTGCAATACGTGACCCCATCCATCCTCCCTTCAATATGGTGCAGTCGTCCTGTCCCCTTTGCAGAAGAACACCCCCAGAGTATGATCTTTTCACCCCCATGCTTCACAGTTGGGATGGTTTTCTTGGGGTTGTTCTCATCCTCTAAACATGGTAAGTGGAGTCCAAAAAGCTCTATTTTGGTCTCATCTGACCACATGACCTTCTCCCATGCCTCCTCTGGATCATCCAGATGGTCACTGGTGAACTTCAAACGGGCCTGGACATGTGCTGGCTTGAGCAGGGGGACCTTGCTGCCCTGCAGGATTTTAAACCATGACAACATCATGTGTTACTAACGTAATCTTTGTGACTGTGGTCCCAGCTCTCTTCAGGTCATTGACCAGGTCCTCCTGTGTAGTTCTGAGCTTTCTCAGAATCATCCTTACCCCACAAAGTGAGATCTTGCATGGAATCCCAGACCGAGGGATATTGACAGTCATCTTGTGTTTCTTCCACTTTCTAATAAATAATCACAACAGTTGTTGTCTTCTACCAAGCTGCTTGCCTGTTGTCCTGTAGTCCATCCCAGCCTTGTGCAGGTCTACAGTTTTGTCCCTGGTGTCCTTAGACAGCTCTTTGGTCTTGCTATGGTGGACAGGTTGGAGTGTGATTGATTGAGTGTGTGAACAGGTGTCTTTTATATAGGTAACGAGTTCAAACAGGTGCAATTAATACAGGTAAAGAGTGCAGAATAAGAGGGCTTCTTAAAGAAACATTAACAGGTCTGTGAGAGCCAGAATTCTTGCTGGTTGGTAGGGGATCAAATGCTTATTTTATGCAATAAAATCCAAATTAATTATATAAAAATCATACAGTGTGATTTTCTGGATTTGTTTTTAAGATTCCGTTTCTCACAGGTGAAGTGTACCTACAATATAAATTACAGACCTCTCCATTCTTTGTAGGTGGGAAAACCTGCAAAACTGATAGGGGGTCAAATACTTATTTTCCCCACTGTATATAAATAACAAATTTATATATCAGCAAATGATCATATAAATTGAAGGAATATATCCTAAATGTGCTTAAATATGCATTAACCATTTGTGTTTTTTCCCCATTCAGAATCATCCTATTATTCTTTATCTTTATTGAACCAAGAATATATTGTTACATATATGAGTGTGTTCTAATGTTTGGAAGTGATCATTTATACATTAATAGAGCTTGTTGCTGTTGAAGAATATATTACTCATATGCTCATAGTGATCAATATTTATCAGTGCTTATTAAACACGTAATCAATAGCTAAGGTTAATTACACGATATCTAAATGTTTAAATACTTTTTGAAGTATATGTTTGAATGGTTAGAATTGTGTATTGTGTGTACCAAATTAAAGGTATGTTATATTTATGATTACATTTGCTTTTGCTCTTTTGCTTTTGCTTCAAGTATGATTTACTTATATAATCATTTTCAAAGTGTTATAAATGTGATGTGTCCCCTTTTCAGTGAGGCCCTGAAAGATACGTACACTGAGAAACATCCACATGTTGCAAACAGCATATGAAACAGGATGCCAGTACTGACCACAAACAGTCAGATAAGGAGACTAAACTTGATACTCAGGTATGATTAGACTTGTTTGTTAGAATATTGTGCAATTTTGAGATGTACGAATATTCTTGTGGTATAACCGTGTGATGAGACTTGCTGACAGTCTTTCAGTTTGCAGTTTTCTGGCCCACAACAATTTCCTATCAGTTTAGGCACAGGTGTCACTTTAGGAGAAAGAGGAAGCAAGAACACTCCACGGTGCGTGTAGGAAGGACAACGCCTAAGATTAGCATAGAATAGAATAATTCTTGTCCACCGATGTGGAAAATTGTCTTCACCAGCACAAAAAAGACAACACTAAAATACAAACATAGTCATACAAACACAGGAATAAAACAAAGATAAGATACATAAAATACATAGAAGTAAAGGAAGAAGTAGAGTAAGACATAGTAAAATAAATAAAACGTAAAATAAGATCTAATAAAATCAAATAAAACAGAAGTAAAGCAGTTCAGGTTTTATTTGTGGAGTGGTCACTTTTTTGAGTTCATTATGGCAACGGCATTTGGTATAAAAGAATTTTTAAAAGAACCTTTGGCCAGAGGAGCTCTGTAGTGCCTCCGAGACTTCAAGAGCTCAAACTGACAGGACAGAGGATGAGAGCCGTCTGCCAGGACTCTCTGAGCTTTCCTCCTCATCCTGTCAGTGTAAATGTGGGCCAGAGACTTCTGGGGTTTTCCCACAATTTTCCCCGCCATTTTTACAATTCTGTTTAGTTTGTCCTTACACTTACAACTCAAGTGACTAAACCAAACACCAAGATGAAATGTTAAAATACTCTCAATATGTGCAGAATACACAAGCTCTAAAATCTGCGGATTAAGACGAAGACAACTCAGTCTTTTAAGAAGACTGAGTCGCTGTGAGCATTTCTTAAAGATAAAATCAGTGTTTTCAGAGAAGCTCAAGTGACTGTCAAGAACTGTACCAAGATATTTAAAAGTTTCCACCGTTTCAACAAGCTGGCCATCGAGTGAAACTGGCTGTACTGTCAGTTCTTGCTTTGTGTAAAAAACAAGCTCCTTTGTCTCCTTTGTCACCTCAGCAGGTGATTTCATTAATGTTCAGGTGTTTCAGCAGGTGATTTCATTGACAACCAGGTGTTTATTTTCAAGAGAGACGCTCATCAGCAACCCACCTGCTGAGGTGATTGGTTGCAAGGAAAACCTGCAGTGTCTTGGCCCTCGTTGCCCACCCCTGTCTTCTGTAACCCTGTATCTGTAACGTCCGATACATTTTTGGGTGGTTTATTGTTTTATCTTTATCGAAGATAACTTTTCAGTTATGTTGTGTGTTGGGGGGTGTGGCTGGACATTTTGGTGTTCTTTTCTTTTCTTTGCTCTCCAGGTGGTATGAAAACTGATTTGTCTGTGGAGAAGGTGCTGGCTGAAGAGTCCTTCACCCTCATCAACATCATGTGCAGCACCTGTGGATAGTGCTCACATGCAGATGGTGCTCACATGCAACCTTAAAGACTTTCAGCTGAAGCAGATAATTAGATGGCGTTCTGCATTTAAGCCATGTGTGATTCAAGCAGAATTGCCGGGAACTCGACCTTGTGATGTTCGTTTGTGAGACGCTGAGGACCGCGCCTGGGTTTGACACATCGAGCCTGTGAAGCAGGAAGGGTGAGGGACACATGCTGTCAGCACACATCAGAGGTGATTAATTGTTTGACTACTCGTTGATAGTAACTTGGTATTTTGTTATGCAGTATATTTGAATTGTGATGAGAATTGTGCAGCTTGCTTCTCACTGCTGTGGCGTGCGGACAAGTGATCCTCCACCTGTTGTGAGAAGCTGCTCATTTGCATAAAGCGTAAAATACAGACCTGAATGTGTTGCTGATAGTGTGTGTCTTTTGAAGGATATTAGTTGTAACTGCTGACTTACCTCACCTCTTCTATCCTTCGCAGAGAGTCGGTTTGTCGTGTCCACCTGGGGGGTGTTTGGCAGTAACAGTGAGTCCAGAAGCGCCGGGCTTCGATCCTTTTGGGCGCTGGAGAGCGTGCCAGCCTTCACTCCACCAGAATGACGCTGTTTTAGTTTCTACACTTTATTATGCACCAGAGGGTGAATAAATAAATTGTTTTTGTTATTGGAACCGCTTTCTGGTTATTTTAGCGCTGGGTTCCGTCAGACGCAGGTCCGCTCCTCAACCCGCGTCGACACATAACAAGTTATCTGATTATCTGTTATCGAAGTTAATTTTTTGGTTATCTGTGCCCACCACTGCTTATAGGCAAACTGCAGAGGGTCTAGTTCACCGACCACTGTGGTGGTCAGGACGTCAACTAAAACTCTCTCCATAGTTTTACATAATATGGAGGTTATGGCAATGGGCCGAAAATCTTCAGGTTTGCTTGCCCCTGGCTTTTTTGGTATAGGCCTTATTATGGAGCATTTCCAGGATTTGGGCACTCCTGTGACGAGGGAATTAAACAGTCTGGAGAGGACTCCTTTTAATTGAGGAGCACAGTCTTTGAGTAGACGGGCTTTCAGGCCATCTGGGCCAGTGGCCTTGTTATTATTTATTTTATTATTACTTCTATTTTGTCATTTGATTTTTAAATGGATAACAATGGAAATAAGTGTTTTCACTTTCTTGAGTCATGCATGCAATTTGAATGTATTTACAATTATATTATGTACTTACATTGAACTTATTAATAAACTCATGCACACTTTTAATATGTAGATAATCGGCATGTGAATGAGATATGTTCAGGCATCTTCAAGCTGTGTAACAATTCATTTTGTTGTGAACTGCATGAAATAATGAAAGACAAGTGAGAGCTTGTCTTTTTGGCACTCTGCCACAAGGAGACGATCTTATTTTTCAGATTAAACAACACAGGGACGGCATCAAATACAATACACTTTTCACTTTTGGTGACAACATAGTGACACTTAACTCACTAAACCAATTGAACTACAAAAACACAATAAATCAACAACACTAACAATATTTTTAAACTAACATGAACCACAATAGCAACATTTAAAACCCCAAAACCCAGAACTCCCATAATTTTCAATTTCAGTTTATTTTCATTTATATAGCGCCAAATCACAACAGAGTTGCCTCAAGGCACTTCACACAAGTAAGGTCTAACCTTACTAACCCCCAGAGCAGCAGTGGTAAGGAAAAACTCCCTCTGAGGAAGAAACCTCAAGCAGACCAGACTTGAACCCTCTGCTTGGGCCATGCTACCGACACAAATTACAGAACAATTCACACCACCACAAATAACACACCCATCTCTGAATGGAGCTGCACCTTAAACAGAGAGAGAAAAAAAAAAACAGAATCAGACATCAGAAAGACAAGAAATACAGTATAGCGTGTCAGCATTAAACAACAAAAACAGGAAATACTAACGTGATCGCAAGCCACTAGCCCTAAGCTTCACTAAAAGACCCAGAATTAAAAGTAGTAAAAAGTGTAGAACTATACTATGCCAGTATGCTAGCCATACGAAAGGGAAAATAAGTGCGTCTTAAGTCTGGACTTGAAAGTCTCCACAGAATGTGACTGTTTTATTGATGCAGGGAGATCATTCCACAGAACAGGGGCATGATAAGAGAAAGCTCTATGACCCACAGCCTTCTTTTTCACCCTAGGGACACTAAGTAGTCCTGCACCCTGAGAACGCAAAGCCTGGGCCGGTATGTAGGGTTTAATTAGGTCAGCTAAGTAGGGAGGTGCCAGTCCTTGAACAATTTTATAGACTAGTAACAGAACCTTAAAATCTGATCTCACTGGGACAGGAAGCCAATGAAGAGATGCCAAAACGGGTGTAATGTGGTCAAACTTTCTGCTTTGTGTCAAAAGTCTGGCTGCAATATTTTGAACCAGTTGGAGAGCCCTAATGCTGGACTGCGGTAAACCAGAAAATAGAACATTGCAGTCGTCCAATCTAGAAGAGATAAACGCATGGATCAGGGTCTCAGTATCAGCCATAGACAGAATGGGACGAATCTTCGCTATATTTTGCAGGTGGAAGAAAGCAGCCCTCGTAATATTTCTAATGCGGATGTCAAAGGACAATGTAAGATCAAAAATTACCCCAAGGTTCCTCACTCTGTCAGGGCGATATATGACACACGAGCCTAGGCTAAGCATTAACTGGTCAAATTGATGCCGATGTCTCACTGGACCAAGAACCATCATTTCAGTCTTGTCAGAGTTTAAAAGTAGGAAGTTTCTAGACATCCAACTTCTCACTGATACAAGGCAATCTTATAAGGATTTGCACTGCATAATGCATTGCAGCACAAGAATTTACAGGTTTAGCGACCAGCCCGGCAATCACTCCTATTTAATTTTGCTGAGTATCATCATCATGACATTACAGTATTTTCACAATTATACATTTATAGTTATATGATCAGTTGATTTTACTGTTCATTCATATATAGGAGTGCAGAGTGCATTTATTTTTTTATTTCCCCTTCCCTTTCAGTGACAACCAATCACAGCTCTTACAGGATCACGTCATACCTATCAACGTGGTCAACCCTGCCTCCTCACTAAGATAGGAGTTTCAGTCTCCTTCTTGCTCACACTCACTCTCAGACACCTGCTGGCTCACTCTAAGGCTAAGATTCCTTGCCAGGAAATTTTAGGCTGAGTTTTAGGCTCTTTGAGAGGACTTGGAGATGCACCGAGCATACGGGCCCAGACCTTTTGGATCTTTTCTGAAGTCTTTCATAAATCTTATGTTTGTGTACCCAAAAACATGCCTGATGATCATGTCTGTTTGTTTGACTGAGGGTGGGGCTGAGCTACACACGTACAAATTCTTTCTGCAGGATTGTGCACTGCTGTGGTTGTTCTTGTTTGTTCTTCAGAACGGAACTGCCAGTTTCTCTCTTCATTCACTCTTTATTTTGCTCACTGCTACCACTCATGCTCCCTCTGCCCCCCCTTCTTTCACAGAGCTACCTTTAATGTTCATATGAAGGGAAGTTGATTTAAGGCAGGTAGCAAAATTTCAGCTCAACCATAAATGGAATGGACATGGCTCCGCTTGTTCATACCAAAGAGCAGTTGAAAACTAATGGATCGTTCCCGGTTATGAGATCACTGATTCAGGTCTGGGAGGGTGCACTGGTGCTGTGTATTGCTGCATCCACCACCTGGCAGAACCATCCCTGGTCATAATTGGCAGACACGCAGGCACTGTCACTATTCCCTGAAATTAATCAACTATCTACTGCAGTCCGCAGACACACAGGGATCCCTTTGGCAACGTCCAGTTGCCGTGGTCCTCAGTAATAAGATAGCTGCGAGCTGGATCAGGGATGTGTGCCACATGCCTGCAGTATTGTAACTGACATTCTGCCACACTGCAAGTACAACAAATCATTCCAGTGGTACACAAGGATTCTCAGCCCTATTAGTAGCAAAAACATCTCCACGTCTTAGCAGAAAGACACAAAGCACCGGGACCATGAAGACTTGGGCCTTCATTCTCCTACAAACGTATTGGCATCACCAAACACCTCTGTCGAGCGCCCGCATGATGCCGTTAACTCTTCATCTGCATCTCTTGATCTTAAAGGTTAAAGATCAGGATATATGAATGTTACTGCAAAGATAAGTGAATGTCTCCAAAAGTCCAACATCACTCACAGGGGGGAGGGGGGCTGGAGCCTATCCCAGCAGTTACAGGGCACTAGACGGGGTACACCCTGGACACGACACCAGTGTGTTGCAGGGCCATATATAGACAAACAAACACATTTACACCTGCACGCACACCTACAGACAAGTTTCTTTGGATGTGGGAGGAAGCCGGAGCACCTGGAGGGAACCCACGCAAACATGGGGAGAACATACAAACTCCACACAGAAACATCACATGTGGGAATCGATTCCATGACCTTCTTGCTGTAAAACAACAATTCTAACCACTAAGCCACCGTGAAGCCCAACATATTCACCGCATATACTTACAATTCTGATGGTCGAGTCTCGGAAGAAAGCCTGGATGCAGGTCTTGATTCAAGACAGGCACAAACACAGATACTGATTCCTCACTCAGCTTCTTGAAAGCTACAAGACCTGGACAGAGACAGTTATTCTTTAAAAGTCTAATTGTAGGTTTACATATGCCAGAAGGCACATGGGAGACCTAAGAATGGATTTCATGTACTCTTTGCAATAATATCTGCCTCCATTTTTTTTCAAGTAATTAGATAATATTAGAGATTATTACATTTGAGTTTAGAATATCTTTTTTCATAAAGTATGATGTTAAGACAGATGTGATGTCAAAAACAAGCGCACACAAGCTTTTTTAAACAGGAACTTGCACAGACAGAATGCTATGACCGCATAACTGCTACCCATCAGTCATCTGAGGTCAGTTGTGTATTTTTAATAACATTAAACAATACACATGCACCTAAAATTGTGACACATTTTAATCATGTTTTTGTAATGCAGTGAGCTTCATATTTGATGTCTTATGTGTGTGAAAGCCAAAAACGTAGCACTGGTAATATCGACTTGCCTATGGTTGATTTTTACAATAAACCCGACACATGCAACAAATGTACATATACAGTAGTGTTCAGAATAACAGTAGTGCTATGTGACTAAAAATATTAATCCAGGTTTTGAGTATATTTCTTATTGTTACATGGGAAACAAGGTACCAGTAGAT
The DNA here is from genome assembly GCF_902500255.1 of Thalassophryne amazonica. Classification (NCBI taxonomy): domain Eukaryota; kingdom Metazoa; phylum Chordata; class Actinopteri; order Batrachoidiformes; family Batrachoididae; genus Thalassophryne; species Thalassophryne amazonica. The sequence goes on along the minus strand of NC_047106.1, from coordinate 68,569,596 downwards.
TCAGTAGATTCTCACAAATCCAACAAGACCAAGCATTCATGATATGCACACTCTTAAGGCTATAAAATTGGGCTACTAGTAAAAACAAAAAGTAGAAAAGGGGGTGTTCACAATAATAGTAGCTTCTGCTGTTGATGCTACAAACTCAAAACTATTATGTTCAAACTGCTTTTTTAGCAATCCTGTGAATCACTAAACTAGTATTTAGTTGTATAACCACAGTTTTTCATGATTTCTTCACATCTGCGAGGCATTAATTTTGTTGGTTTGGAACCAAGATTTTGCTCGTTTACTAGTGTGCTTGGGGTGGCCAAGTGGTTAATGCGCTTGGTTTCAGTGCAGAAGGTTCCGGGTTCAAATCCCACCCCTGCCACATTTCTCCATGTAATGTGGAGTTGCGTCAGGAACGGCATCCGGCATAAAACCTGTGCCAATTCAACATGCAGATCCACCTTGGATTTGCTGTGGTGACCCTGAGTGCAAACAAGGGAGCAGCCGAAGCGACTTACTTTACTAGTGTGCTTGGGGTCATTGTCTTGTTGAAACACCCATTTCAAGGGCATGTCCTCTTCAGCATAAGGCAAGATAACCTCTTCAAGTATTCTGACATATCCAAACTGATCCATGATACCTGGTATGTGATATATAGGCCCAACACCATAGTAGGAGAAACATGCCCATATCATGATGCTTGCACCACCATGCTTCACTGTCTTCGTTGTGAACTGTGGCTTGAATTCAGAGTTTGGTGGTCGTCTCACAAACTGTCTGCAGCCCTTGGACCCAAAAAGAACAATTTTACTCTCATCAGTCCACAAAATATTCCTCCATTTCTCTTTAGGCCAGTTGATGTGTTCTTTGGCAAATTGTAACCTCTTCTGCACATGTCTTTTATTTAACAAAGGGACTTTGCGGGGGATTCTTGCAAATAAATTAGCATCACACAGGTGTATTCTAACTGTCACAGCACTTACAACTCCAGACTGTCTTTGTCTGTCATCCTGGAGCTGATCAATGGGTGAGCCTTTGCCATTCTGGTTATTCTTCTATCCATTTTGATGGTTGCTTTCCGTTTTCTTCCATGCATCTCTGTTTTTTTTTTGTGTCCATTTTAAAGCATTGGGGATCATTGTAGATGCACAGCCTATAATTTTTTGCACCTGCGTATAAGTTTTCCCCTCTCCAATCAACTTTTTAATCAAACTACGCTGTTCTTCTGAACAATGTCTTGAATGTCCCATTTTCCTCAGGCTTTCAAAGAGAAAAGCATGTTCAACAGGTGCTGGCTTCATCCTTAAATAGGGGACACCTGATTCACACCTGTTTGTTCCACAAAACTGCGGAACTCACTGACTGAATGCCACACTACTATTATTGTGAACACCCCCCTTTCTACTTTGTTTTACTAATAGCCCAATTTCATAGCCTTAAGAGTGTGCATATCATGAATGCTTGGTCTTGTTGGATTTGTGAGAATCTACTGAATCTACTGGTACCTTGTTTCCCATGTAACAATAAGAAATATACTCAAAACCTGGATTAATCCTTTTAGTCACATAGCACTACTATTATTGTGAACACTACTGTATATGTTGCAGGACAGTTTTGGGGAGGTGATGGTCTAGTGGTTAAACATTGGGCTTGAGACCAGATGATTCTTGGTTCAAACGCCTGCCAGAACGCAAAATTACTAAGGGCACTTGGTTAAGGTCCTTAATATCCCAGTTGCTCTGTGTGTGCAGTTGAGCACCTTGCATGGTAGCACCCTGACAATGGTAAGTACATGTGTGTGAGCAGGAGGCATCATTATAAAGCACTTTAAACATCTGATTCAGAAGGAAAAGTGCTATGGAGTTCATTTAACATTTGTCCTACAACATATACATATAGTAAAGTACTGATGAGATGACTGAAAATAAATGTGTAAAATCATTCAACTGTGGTAAACCACAACTGCCACTAGAGTGCAACAGAGAGCCAAAAGCATTGTTTGAAACTACAGTACAGACACACACACACACACACACACACACACACACACACACACACACACACACACACACACACACACACACACACACACACACACACACACACACACACACACACATCATAGTGGAGTAGAGCAGAGGAGGGTTTTTCTTTCACCAAAACAGATCAAATCCAGGCTTGCATCTCAGATGTACCGTCTGGCAATTTGTAGCTAAACTTTCAGGTCTTCTTTTTAAGAAAATCCTCCTCTATACCACTTCATCATGAAGACGGATAACTGGTGATACAAAATTTGAGCTCACGTTTGAGCTCAGTTGTATAAGTGAAGCATTGCACATTGGTGCGAAGCCCGCTCATGGTACAGGGAGTCCTAAACAGGAAGTGCCAAATTTTGAATCCACAGCAAAACGCGGGAACAGAGTGGCAAGTTCACACTCAAACAGGAAGTGCCAAATTTTCAGTCACAGTAAAACAGTAAATGTCAAATGTTGAACACTTCCTGGCATGGGTGGAGCTAGAGCGGAGGTCGGGGTTTCACTGGACTCCCCTGAAATCTGATTGGACATAGTTGATTGACATGTCACAGTACCGCACATCTGGTTGAAAAGACCTGCATTCTTAAATCAGTGAGTAACACTGACTGCCAGATTCCTCCTGTCCAGTAGTTAGTGCTGTGTACCACAAAACGTTGTAATCCACCTTCGTAGAAGAAGAAAAAAGGTTGCCTCAGATTTGAACTGAACATGTCGTTTGACCCATGGACTTCTAATGACACCAAACTTATATTGGTGAGTAAACAACCATATTTTATGCCAGAAATGAGGTCCAGGTTGTTAAAAGCAGCATTTCTCCTTTAATTGGGGGGGTCATATATACACATGTTTAAGCTAACAGACAGCAGCTGGTTCATGCTCTGTTGGCTTATTAGTGCAGTAAATAACTGAAACAATCCTTCAAATGGTGTTACAAGCATCAAATTCAGCACAAATACAGCTGTTGACAGTACACTTAAAGAAAAAAATAACGACTGGCCACTTGAATTTTCAATAGGCAGCCAGGTAGGAGTCAATTGAAGAATTACACAGGGGTCAAAATTTTAAAATGCTCCAATCAAATTGAAAACTACATCACGTTACTTGTCTGATTACAAAGATTCCAAAAAGGTATAGTTTGGACTATCGATGACTGAATGTTATGGAGTTTTTGGGTGAAAACGGCAAGAATGGTGGCAAAGGCCAATTTCAGTTTGTACAGGGGTCAAAAGGTTAAAAAGTTGCTCTAATTTTGGTAAAAAGTGATGCAAATTATTGGTTGAGTTAATTCTTCTTCTTCTTCGTCTTTCGGCTGTTCCCATTAGGGGTCGCCACAGCAGATCAATTGTTTCCATCTCACCCTGTCCTCTGTATCTTCCTCTGTCACACCGACCACCTGCATGTCCTCCCTCAGCACATCCATAAACCTTCTCTTTGGCCTCCATCTTCTCCTCCTGCCTGGTGGCTCCATCCTCAGCATCTTTCTCCCTATATACCCTGGGTCCCTTCGCTGCACATGTCCAAACCATCTCAATCTCGCCTCTCTGACTTTGTCTCCAAACCGTCCCACCTGAGCTGTCTCTCTGATATGTTCATTCCTAATCTTGTCCATTCTTGTCACTCCCAAAGAAAATCTCAACATCTTCAGTTCTGCCATCTCCAGCTCTGCCTCCTGTCTTTTTGTCAGTGCCACTGTCTCTAAACTGTACAACATAGCTGGTCTCACGACTGTCTTGTAAACTTCCCCCTTCACTCTTGCCACCTTTCTCCATCCACTCCACCCTGCCTGCACTCTCTTCTTCACCTCTCTATCACACTCTCCATTACTTTGAACAGTTGAACCCAAATATTTAAACTCATCTACTTTCACCACTTCTACTCTTTGTAACTGCACTATTCCACTCGGCTCCCTCCCATTCACACACATGTACTCAGTCTTACTTCTACTGACTTTCATTCCCCTTCTCTCCAAAGCATATCTCCACCTCTCCAGACTAGACTCAACTTGCTCGCTACTCTCACTACAGATCACAATGTCATCTGCAAACATCATAGTCCATGGGGACTCCTGTCTGATCTCATCCATCAACCTGTCCATCACCACTGCAGACAAGAAAGGACTCAGAGCTGATCCTTGGTGTAATCCCACCTCCACCTTGAATGAGTCTGTCATTCCGACTGCGCATCTCACCGCTGTCACACTATTCTTGTACATGTCCTGCACTACCCTAACATACTTCTCTGCCACTCCAGATTTCCTCATACAATACCACAGCTCTTCTCTTGGCACCCTGTCATAAGCTTTTTCTAAGTCCACAAACACACAATGTAACTCTTTCTGGCCTTCTCTGTACTTCTCCAACAGTATTCTCAGAGCAAACATTGCATCTGTAGTGCTCTTTCTCGGCATGAAACCATATTGCTGCTCACAGATCTTCACCTGTTTAATAAGCCTAGCTTCTACTACTCTTTCCCATAACTTCATGGTGTAGCTGATCAACTTTATGCCTCTATAGTTACTGCAGCTCTGCACATCACCCTTGTTCTTGAAAATAGGAACCAGCACACTTCGTCTCCACTCCTCAGGCATCGTCTCACTTTCCAAGATTTTATTAAACAATCTGAAACTCCTAGACATTTCCATGCCTCCACTGGAATGTCATCTGGACCAACTGCCTTTCCACTCTTCATCCTCTTCATAGCAGCCCTCACTTCTTCCTTACTAATCTCTTGTACTTCCTGATTTACTCTCACCACATCATCCAGCCTTTTCTCTCACTCATTTTTTTATTCATCAGCTCTTCAAAATATTCCCTCCACCTTCTCAGCACACACTCCTCACTTGTCAGCACATTACCATGTGCATCTTATACCACCCTAACCTGCTGCACATCCTTTCCAGCTGTGTCCCTTTGTCTGGCCAATCGGTACAAGTCGCAATATTCCTTTTCCTTTGCTTTTGCCACTTCTCTTTTCGCCTTACGCCGCATCTCCTTGTACTCCTGTCTACTTTCTTCATCTCTCCGACTATCCCAAAACTTTTTCGCCAACCTCTTTCTCCTTATGCTTTTCTGGACCTCTTCATTCCTCCACCAAGTCTCCTTGTCTTCCAGATGTCATACCCAGTACTGTTCTAGCTGTCTCCCTCACCACATCTGCAGTACTTTTCCAGTTGTCCAAAATTGCTTCCCCTCCAACCTGTGCTTCTCTCACCTGCTCGCTAAATTTCACACAACAGTCTTCCTCCTTCAACTTCCACCATCTGATCCTTTGTTGAGCTCTCACTCTCTTCTTCTTCTTTACCTCATCCTACAAACAACCATCCTATGCTGTCTAACAACACTCTCTCCTGCCACCACCTTACAGTCTCTGATTTCTTTTAGCTTGCATCTCCTATAAAGAATGTAGTCCACCTGTGTGCACCTTTCTCCACTCTTACAGTAGTGTTCAGAATAATAGTAGTGCTATGTAACTAAAAAGTTTAATCCAGGTTTTGAGTATAGTTCATGGGAAACAAGGTACCAGTAGATTCAGTAGATTCTCACAAATCCGACAAGACCAAGCATTCATGATATGCACACTCTTAAGGCTATGAAATTGGGCTATTAGTAAAAAAATTAGAAAAGGGGGTGTTCACAATAATAGTAGCATCTGCTGTTGACGCTACAAACTCAAAACTATTATGTTCAAACTGCTTTTTTAGCAATCCTGTGAATCACTAAACCAGTATTTAGTTGTATAACCACAGTTTGTCATGATTTCTTCACATCTGCGAGGCATGGAGTCAACCAACTTGTGGCACCTTTCAGCTGTTATTCCACTCCATGATTCTTTAACAGCATTCCACAATTCATTCACATTTCTTGGTTTTGCTTCAGAAACAGCTTTTTTGATGTCACCCCACAAGTTCTCAATTAGATTTAGGTCCAGGGATTGGCAGGCCATTCCAAAACATTAATTTTGTTGGTTTGGAACCACGATTTTGCTTGTTTACTAGTGTGCTTGGTGTCATTGTCTTGTTGAAACACCCATTTCAAGGGCATGTCCTCTTCGGCATAAGGCAACATAACCTCTTCAAGTATTTTGACATATCCAAACTGATCCATGATACCTGGTATGCGATATATATGCCCAACACCATAGTAGGAGAAACATGCCCATATCATGATGCTTGCACCACCATGCTTCACTGTCTTCACTGTGAACTGTGGCTTGAATTCAAAGTTTGGGGGTCGTCTCACAAACTGTCTGTGGCCCTTGGACCCAAAAAGAACAATTTTACTCTCATCAGTCCACAAAATATTCCTCCATTTCTCTTTAGGCCAGTTGATGTGTTCTTTGGCAAATTGTAAGCTCTTCTGCACGCCTTTAATTCAACAGAGGGCCTTTGCGGGGGATTCTTGCACATAAATTAGCTTCACACAGGTGTCTTCTGTCACAGCACTTACAGGTAACTTCAGACTGTCTTTGATCATCCTGGAGCTGATCAATGGGTGAGCCTTTGCCATTCTGGTTATTCTTCTATCCATTTTGATGGTTGTTTTCTGTTTTCTTCCATGTGTCTCTGTTTTTTGTTTTGTTTTTTTTTTTTTTTTGTCCATTTTAAAGCATTGGAGATCATTGTAGATGAACAGCCTATAGTTTTTGTCTTGAACGTCCCATTTTCCTCCAGCTTTCAAAGAGAAAAGCGTGTTCAACAGGTGCTGGCCTCATCCTTAAATAGGGGACACCTGATTCACACCTGCTTGTTCCACAAAATGGACAAACTCACTGACTGAATGCCACACTACTATTATTGTGAACACCCCCTTTTATACTTTTTTTTTAAACTAATAGACCAACTTCATAGCCTTAAGAGTGTGCATATCATGAATGCTTGGTCTTGTTGGATTTGTGAGCCTCTACCGAATCTACTGGTGCCTTCTTTCCCATGTAACAATAAGAAATATACTCAAAACCTGGATTAATCTTTTTAGTCACATAGCACTACTATTATTCTGAACACTACTGTATATGTTACCCTGTGCTCCTCCCTTTTCTTAAAGTAGGTATTCACCACAGCCATTTCCATCCTTTTTGCAAAATCAACTACCATCTGTCCTTCCCCATTCCTATCCTTGATACCATATCTACCCATTACTTCCTCATCACCTCTGTTCCCTTCACCAACGTGCTTTCATGCTTGGCACACTCTCCACCACCTCATCTAACACACTCAAGAAATCTTCTTTCTCCTTCATCTCATAACCTACCTGTGGGGCATATGCACTGATGATATTCATTATCACCCCTTCAATTTCCAACTTCACACTCATCACCCTGTCAGACACTCGCTTAACCGCCAACCCACTTTTAACATACTCTTCCTTTAAAATGACCCCAACACCATTTCTCTTCCTGTCCTCACCATGGTACAACTTGTACCCACCGCCGATGCTCCTGGTCTTACTTCCCTTCCACTTGGTCTCTTGCACACACAATATGTCTACCTTTCTCCCCTCCATCATATGAGCCAGCTCTCTCCCTTTACCAGTCATACTACCAACATTCAAAGTCCCCACTCTCATGTCCACCCTTCTAGTTTTCTTCTTTGCCCGCTGTTTGTGGAAACGTTCTCCTCCTCTTCTTCGTCGTCGTCTTTGCCCAGCAAGGCGAGTTAATAGGATTCATAAATGGAATAGTTTTGACAGTGCTGAATGCTTGGTCTCCAAAGTAAAGCTCAAACAAGGTCAATGTCCATTGAATTCTATGACATGTGACATATTTTACCCTGTAACATGAACGAAGTATGACACATGATGCAAAGTGTTACTTTTTACAACCCGATTAACTCAACCAATAATTTGCATTATATAATTTTTTACCAAATGTGGTGTAGTTTTCTACATAATTGGAGCATCTTTTAAGTTTGACCCCTGTGTGATTCTTCAATTGACCCCTACCTGGCTGCCTATTGAAAATTCAAGTGGCCAATCAGTTTTTTTTTTAAAGATTTCATGTCTGTGGATTATTTGTGCAAAATTTGATGCTTGTATCACCATCTGCAGGATTCCACTCTAAACATTCTCTTATCTGCTGCACTATACGAGGTCTGTTAGAAAAGTATCCGACCTTTTTATTTTTTTCAAAAACCACATGGATTTGAATCACGTGTGATTGCATCAGCCAAGCTTGAACCTTCGTGCATATGCGTGAGTTTTTTCACGCCTGTTGGTTGCGTCATTCGCCTGTGAGCAGGCTTTGAGTGAGGTGTGGTCCACCCCTCTCATCTGTTTTTTATTGCGAATAAATGTCTGAACGATTTGGATCTTTGCTGCATCAATTTTTTTCCAGAAACTGTGAGAGACCTCCAGGTGGACACTGTTCGGAAAATTAATATGGCTTTCAGGGACGATTTTATGGGGATTACACAGATTAAGGAGTGATCCAGATGGTTTAAAGACCGCCCACAACTGCTGAGAGCGCGGCGCGCTCCCAGCCCCCATCAACAGGCTGACACCCCGCTGGAACAACCAGATCATTTCCAACGTGAAGGCTTTGTTGATCCGGGACCTCGTCTGACTTTCACAAAAAGGCTGAAGATGTGGACATCAGCACTTTTTCGGTACATTCCACCGTTACAGGAGTTTTTTTCATGGAAAGAAAAGCGGAGGGACGCGCCACGGAGCCGTTCATTACGCGGTACAAAACCACCTCGGTGTTGGTCTCACAGGACGACTTAAAGGTGGATTTCAGATGGATTCCGGTTGCTTTTCAGTCGTGTGATTATCCGATTGTGATTGTGCATGAGCTGGACCTGCCCCAACATGTCCTGGAAGGCTTCATCACGGCGTTGCTTTGCGCCATGCAGCTCCTCCGCACGTCTGTCTCAATGTGCCGAAAAAATGCTGATGTCCACTCTTTTCACAATTCCTGTGCTAGTCAGACAACATACCGGATCAAGACAGCGTCCAGTTTAGAAATGAAGGACACATTCCACTGTTACAGGAGTTTTTGTCATGGAAAGAGGAGCGGAGGGACGCGCCATGGAACCGTTCATTACGTGGGACAAAACCACCTCAGTGTTGGTCTCACAGGACGGCTTAAAGGTGGATTTCAGACGGCTGTCGGTTGCTTTTCAGTCGTGTGATTATCCGATTGTGATTGTGCATGAGCTGGACCTGCCCCAACATGTCCTGGAAGACTTCATCACGGCGTTGCTTTGCACCATGCGTGGCGCGCGGTGGAGCTAAACGCCTAGATTTGATGTTTTGGTGAAAGAAACTTTTGTATTTCTTCATAATTGATGTAAATAAAGTCCAAGACTTACTCAGTGACTTGGAAATGTTCATGTTTCCATCCCCTGACTTGTCTGAAGAAAACCGGCAATAAAACTATTATTTACAGGTATTATCAAGTTTTAGAGATTTGCTTTCAGTTTGAGTTTGAGGAAGATAATTTTAGAATTTTTTTTTTTTTTTTTTGTATTTCTTGTATTTAAAATGGCATGAACAAATTAAAATGTGGGAAATTCCAAGTGTTCCAATACTTTTGGAGGGCACAGTATCCTAACCTTATGATGAGTGCAGAATGAGTGTGGTATTATTACTGTTTTGTTTACGAAAGTTTAATTTTTACTGTTGCTGCACTTTGTGTCAAATCATAGTCATATCGTATATAATATTGATATGACAATATTGAGATATGATAATTTGGCCATATTGAAAATTTTGAATATTAATTTACATCTACATTTAAAAAAATGCTTAACGTGGCAGGGGGTTAAGAGGGCTGTAATTAGGGGGGTCAGCTGAAAGGCAAAAGAAAAATGCTTAAAAAGGTGGGGGTATGGGGAGCAGAGCCCCTCCAGAAGCTGAAAGACAAAATAAGGAAAATGCTTAAAAAGGCCTGGGGGAGCGGAACCCCCTCCCCAGAAGCTGAAAGGTTTTAGCCATGCCATATTTTTATACATTAATATTGGGAGGTCAAGGCTATGTCTGCCAGTGGTGTCAAAGGTACACACATTTGTTACTTAAGTAGAAGTATAGATACTGCAGTTTAAAAACACTCTGGTAAAAGTTGAAGTATCAGCTTGACCTCTTTACTCAAGTAAAAGTGAAAAAGTATGTGCTCCAAAACCTACTTAAAGTATAAAAGTATAAAGTAACCTTTAAAAAAAAAAAAAAAAAAAAAAAAGGTAGATGCCACTATATGAATTGAAAGCTTAATTTAAAAACTGATTCGTTCTACATGTGGCCCAAGACCCAAAACCCAAAATTACCCCCCAACACCACCTGCAAGAAAATGTTTCAATTCTAGAAGCTCTGAAATGCAATCTGGGACTATTCCAGACAATAAACTGGAGTGAGTGCAGCATCCATTTAGTGAGAAAAAAAAACCAAAACAACTTTCCTTATTCAAATTCATTCCAGTAGTATTCTGCTCTTACTAGGATACAGCAGTTTTCTAGTTTGGCAGATAGTTCTGGAGGAAATCACTAAAAAAATAAAAAACACATTGAAAATATGGTTTGACCGAAACAAATTGTCATTAAACTTAAATAAAACAGGGATCAAATGGAGGTGTAAGAGTCACTAGGTGTTCACAACATTTATTTATTTCTGTATGTATATATTTATTTATGTATGTTCATTGTTAGTTGCTTTTATATTTTATTTTCTGTTGTGTTTCTATTCAGGTTCTTTTTGTCTCTTTCTCTGAAATTGTATATAATAATCATTAGATTATTAATATATAAACAAAAATAAATTTAAGAAATATTACAATTTGAAAACAAATGCACCCGAACGTGAAGACAGCTATAACTGCTTCATGCTAACTTTTAACATTGAAAATGCCATAGACACGCTAACGCGTTAGCGTCGCTCCCGTTTTTAAGCTATAAAATACATCTATCAACTGTTTCAGAAGACCATAACAGGTCGGTTTAACATAGAAAAGGTAAATAATACTCACAGAAGTATGCTCTTTAGGGTTTTAGCGGGGAAAAATTAAGCGAAAGAAAGAAAGAATAAATGAAACAATAGGTCGAAGCATTGCTTCAATCTGCGAACCACTGCTTCGATTGGTTCAAAATCCATTCCTTTATCTTCATTGATCCATGTTTCTGATATAGCAATTATGTTATTTTTTTAAATTGACTTAAATATTCTTTAATGTTGTTAAAGTTTGCATACAGACTTCTGCTGTTGAAATGGATTATTGATAATTTGTTATCCGTTTTAATGATCCAATTAAACTGTTCATCTGTATAATAGCAACAACTGTCATTGATATTTGAGAAGAAATTATTGTCCGGGTCTATATCGTGCTCCAAGTCCAGTACATTGTGGTCTGTGTATTTAAATGTTCTCAGTTCTAGTTTTCCATGATCAGCAATCCTGTGAGTTATATCCTTCTTGTCTCCAGATGTAGATGATGTAGTAGATCAGGGGTGGGCAACCTGTTCCAGAAAGAGCCAAGAGGGTGCAGGTTTTCTTTGCAGCCACTGACTCCACCAGGTGATTTCACTGATTAATATCACTTTGAGCAGATGGAATCAGTTAATCAGTGAAATCACCTGGTGGAGTCAGTGGCTGCAAAGAAAACCTGCACCCTCTTGGCTCTTTCTGGAACAGGTTGCCCACCCCTGTAGTAGATGAATAGATTCCTCTGGTCTGTGTCATGGTGTTGTGATGTGTTTGTGTCCTCATACCTTATTGATCGTATTTGTCCAGTTCCTCGATTTTCCTGATTACCATAACCTTCGCTTGTTCTGGTGTTCCGTTCAGTTTGATGAATGTTTTGCAGTTGGATGTCCATGTCTGTTGAATTTTTGCCTGCTTTTTTAAGAGACGAGCTTTCCTGGCGATGTCTGCGTTTCTTTTGGTCAGATGTTCACAGATGAATACGTTTGTTCCTTTGAGTTTCCGTCCCTGTTTTAACAATGCCATTTTATGTTTTCTGTTGACAAACCTCATTATAACAGCTCGCTTGTCTCCATCCTCTCTCCTGGGCAGGGGGTGGCACGCTTCAATGTTATTACAGTCCATTTGAATACCTTTAGATTGCAGGAAGTCAACCACCTGTTGTTCCACTGAGCTGGCCTCCTGCTCACTGGCCTCCCCTCCGCTGTCTTCTGACACCGCCCGTGCATAGGATCGAGGTTTAATATGAATTCCTGTAATAATAACGTCGTTCATCCTTGTGTACTGTTCCAACTCCGCAACACGGTTCTCCAGGTGCACCAGATGCCGGTCTTTCTCGGCATTCTGGATCCGGAGAGCCTTCACTTCTTCCACCAGCTCCATAATGGATTTCTGCTGCATTTTAACAACAGAGATTTCCTCAGACAAAAAGTCCAGGGACTTCTTGATATCGTCTCCCTCCTCCGCTGTCAGTGCCTTCTTCGGACCCATGGTCAGATAAATCCGCGCTGGCACCTCGGTGAAGCCGCGCCGGTGGAACTGCACTGGCACCTCAGGCTTCAGGTACCGGCACGCTGACACCTCAGCGCACATCCACCGGCACGGCTACACCTGAAGCCCGAGGCGTCAGCGCACATCCACTGGCGCTGAAGCCAAGAGTAACGAGGCTGTTTGTTTTAAAAATGTAAGGAATAGAAAGTACAGATACTTGTGTGAAAATGTAATGAGTAGAAGTCAGAAGTAGGCAGAAAAATAAGTAATGGGGTAAAGTATAGATACCTAAAAAGTGTACTTAAGTACAGTAACGAAGTATTTGTACTTCGTTACTTGACACCTCTGATGTCTGCCAATGAATCATACTTTTTTTTTTTTTTACATTTACGAGGTCTGTGAGAAAAGTATCCGACCTTTTTATTTTTTGCAAAAACCATATGGATTTGAATCACGTGTGATTGCATCAGCCAAGCTTGAACCTTCGTGCGCATGCGTGAGTTTTTTCACGCCTGTCGGTTGCGTCATTCGCCTGTGAGCAGGCTTTGTGTGAGCAGTGGTCCACCCCTCTCGTCGGATTTTTATTGCGAATAAATGTCTGAATGATTTGGAGCTTTCCTGCATCACATTTTTTCCAGAAACTGTGAGAGACCTCCAGGTGGACACCATTCGGAAAATTCAGATGGCTTTCAGGGACTATTTTATGTGGATTACACAGATTAAGGAGTGCTCCAGCCGGTTTAAAGATCGCCCATAGCGTCTGAGAGCGCGGCGCACTCCGAGCGCCCATCGACAGGCTGACACCCCGCTGAAACAACCAGATCATTTCCAACATGAAGGCTTTGTTGATCCGGGACTTCATCTGACTTCCACAGGAATTGCGGAAGACGTGGACATCTGCACTTTTTCGGCACATTGAGACAGACATGCGGAGGAATTCCGCGCATCGCCGTGGAGCCGTATGGCGCAAAGCAATGCCGTGATGAAGCCTCACAGGACATGTTCTGGCATGTCCAGCTCATGCACAATTTCTTGGATAATCACACGACTGAAAACCCACCGACAGCTGTCTGAAAGCCATCTGAAAGCCGTCCTCTGAGACCAACACGGAAATGGTTTTGTCCCGCGCCATGAGCGGCACGGTGGCGCATCCCTCCGCTTCTCTTTCCATGAAAAAAACTCCTGTAACAGTGGAATGTGCCGAAAAAGTCTTGATGTCCACGTCTTCTGCCATTTTAGTGGAAGTCAGACGACGTCCCGGATCAACAAAGCCTTCACATTGGAAATGATCTGGTTGTTTCAGCGGGGTTTGAGCCTGTCGATCGGCGCTCGGAGTGCGCGGCGCGCTCAGACGCTGTGGGCGGTCTTTAAACCGGCTGGAGCACTCCTTAATCTGTGTAATCCCCATAAAATTGAGGTGGTTTTGTCCCGCGCCATGAACGGCACAGTGGCGCATTCGTCTGCTTTTCTTCCCATGAAAAAAACTCCTTTAACAGTGGAATGTGCCGAAAAAGTGCTGATGTCCACACCTTTTTCCTTTTTTTGTGGAAGTCAGACAACGTCCCGGATCAACAAAGCCTTCACGTTGGAAATGATCTGGTTGATTCAGCCTGTCAATCGGCGCTTGGAGCGCGGCGCGCTCTCAGCAGTTGTGGGCCGTCCTTAAAGCGGCAGTAACACTCCTTAATCTGTGTAATCCCCACAAAATCGTCCCTGAAAGCCATATTAATTTTCCGAACAGTGTCCACCTGGAGGTCTCTCACAGTTTCTGGGAAAAAAATCGATGCAGCAAAGCTCCAAATCGTTCAGACATTTATTTGCAATAAAAAAAAACGACGAGAGGGGTGGACCACTGCTCACACAAAGCCTGCTCACAGGCGAATGACGCAACCGACAGGCGTGAAAAAACTCACGCATGCGCACGAAGGTTCAAGCTTGGCTGATGCAATCACACATGATTCAAATCCATATGGTTTTTGCAAAAAATAAAAAGGTCACATAGTTTTCTAACAGACCTCGTATACATGCCTTTTTCCTGAATTTTTGGGTTCAAGTAGGAAATGTACCACAAGCCCTGAAATGCTCACTTCACCTGCTAGATGGTGACAAAAGCTGCTCAAATGTGTGGCAAGGTCTCGACTAATTTTTCATTTGAGAAGTTAAATTTTGTTGAAATTAAGATGGGTTGACAACCAAAAATAAACTCAGTAGTGCCCCTTGCCCTTATGGGCAATTTACTCGTTTTTAACTCAAGTTTCACATTAAAAGGTGATACACATGATTCATGTTCTGTGATGAAAAAAAATGAAATGTAGCACTTTACTCGTGTGACAGCAAAACACCTTCTTACAAATCAGGTTCATAGTCTAAAAATTACAGCACTTTTGCAGTCTGGGAGAGTAAAAGGTATTGGAAAACTGCCTGTTGTTGCAGCTGTTACTCCGTCATTATTTAATAGGCAAGGGATCAGATAAAATGTCAAAATGTTATCCAGATCAGAAATGTTTGGAACCTTTGTTGCTTTAATAGTTTTTGTTCTAAGAGTTCATCTTGAAATGAGATCAGTCTTCAAAAGAAATAAGCATTTGCGGGGCAAAATTGATGACTTTGTCAGACACATCATAGAAGAATATCTGTTTATTCAACATACAAAATTAATAAATACACATTATCAAAATATATCAGAGCACAGTCAACTGCAAATTAGTTATATGCCACTCTCACATACACACGCTGCTACAGCTGACCCCACAAGGCCAAGGCAGGTTTCTTTCACAAGCATAAAATGACAGTTTAATCTCACAAACATGGTAAAATGTTGCCCTTTTCTGGCATGGTGATGGTGCAATAAGTAACTTAATATTGCAATAAAGGAAATTATTCTGAAATACCACTCATGCATTTTGTGTGAGTAATAAATGTTTGACCCTCACACAACAATAAAACAAGACAATAAAGACATCCTTTCTCTTGATATCCTGATTTACAAATGCAGTGGTGTTTTTCATTTTATTGTTGGTTTTTGCTTGCTTCCTGGCAGATGTGCACAGTCTTTTAAAACTATAACCCAGCTACAGATGAGCTGGTTTTATAATTTGCACAGACTTTCTCAGAGTGAACTTAATGCATAATTACATGCTTATGCAGATCTTAAAAATAACACATGGCCAAATATTTCCAAACCATAAAAAACACACAATTAGACACGTAATATCACATTATCTAAAAGGAAACAAAATGAACATGGCTGTCCCAGTTGTATTAAAAGTTTATTTTAAAAACCCTTAAATTTCTGACTTTTGTACGACAATGACAAAATCGACGCTAAATCCCCTCCACCGCTCCAAAACACAAAAAAGCATGCTTTAAAATTTTTTTAAAAATACTACACACAAAGGGCTTGAAGAGCAAAACTAAACCATAAAGAATGTTCTCATTTGCTTTCTTTTTGCATTTGTTGGTCAATCCAAGCCCTCAATATGTGAATTTAATTTATTGCACCACAAAGTAATATTGCATAGGATGTAAGCTGTGAACCAGCTCCTCATTGCCCAGCCAGGATATGGTGAATGTATTAAAAAAAAAAAAAAAACCTGTGACCCTGTGTTCCAGGTTGGAACCTCCTACACTTTGCAGAATGCCAATTAATCTAAAGGGTGAGAAAGTCTCAACTGCAACAAAGCTGATGCATTTCAAAACTTCCCTTGCGCAGAACCCAGCAGACGTGCCAGTAGGATTTTACATTTTTTTAAATCCTATATAATACATAGTTTTCAAGAAACATAAAACAAATAAAGAGTTGTGCTTGCTGCCTCTCAGAAAACCTTCTGAGTGATGGAAAAATCGATGACCTTGTCAGAGTCTAACACTCTTGGTTCTCGCTGCAAGTGGAAGTGACTCCAGCTCTGGATAGGAAGAGCTTTCCACTGGGACAAACGCAAACCTCGTAGAGACCCTGAGCGTTTCCAGGAACTCCTCCCTCGCTCAGAGGTAAGCTCGGCATGCGCACCGTCTCAGCATCCAGCACTAGCTGCGCATCAAACAGCATGGAAAGGATGTTAGAGAGAAAGACTGAATTAATACCGGCATATCGCTTGTCTTCATACTTTCCACTTCAGCTGTTTGCATGCAACAACTCATTAGTGAGCAGCTACCCAGTGTTGTAGGGAACCTATAATTGGCGATGCAACAGACAAAAACTGCACAGTTTGTTGAACCACAGCTACAGCAGGCTGTGACTCAGCTGTCTTGGTGGCTTGCTTCACTAGTTTCTTTCTTGCACAATCACTCACTAGTTTCTTTCTTGCACAATCACTCAGTTTTGACAACTGCCTACTCTGTAGTGATTTACCACACAGTACCATACTGTTTATATTTCCTAATGGTTGATGTAAATGAAGTTCAAGATATATTGAATTGACTCGGAAATGTTAATGTGTCCGTCACCTGACATCTCAAAATAAAACTTGCTAGAAAAATTATGATTTGTATTGACAGTAATACTATTTAGTCAGTTTAATTACTTACTGCCCCTAAAAATGGAAGGACTATTTATGCAAATGGTTGAAATACCTGAATCATTTGTATCAAACTGATTCCAGAAAGGGCCATTTACTCGTAGGGTGTCAGTTTTCCTACGAGAAGCGACTTTAGTTTTGAGCCCAACCTTGAAAAAGTAGGACATGGTTCTCCATCTTCTCAATCGCCCCTGACAGCAACAACCAAGTCCTACAGGTAATTTCATTGATGAACTCCTCACATCTGTTCAAAGTGATGTAAATCACTGAATCACTTAGTGAAGTGGGTGGTTGCAAAGAAAACCTGCACCATCTTAGCCCTTTCTGGAATCATTTCAACACCTATGTCTTAAATAGTTAATGCAATATTTTTGTAAAACCCTTTGAATTAAAGCCAACAATCTACACTACAAGTACATCTTGATCACTTCATTTCAACTCTATGGTGGTGATATACAGAGAAAAATTACTAGAATGTTGTCACTGTCCAAATACATATGGACCTGAGTGTATAATGTTGAATGATGATATTCCTTTGCACTCCAACCTTGCTGACAGTTATCCATGGCGAGATTTGTACAGATTATCACATATAAGGTCCTATCATACAGCGTAGCACTGAAATTTCCAATCCACATCGTCAATACCAATGAGCGCCCTGACCTCGTAATGTGGTCAGATGCAAGCAAGCGAGTGCACCTCGTGGAACTCACCGTCCTATGGGAGGAGAATATGTAAAATGCATACGAACAGAAAAAAGCCTTTCGTATGCGTTATGAATCACTACAGGCATCGTGGGCTGACTGTGAAGACAAAGGCTGGGCATGTCACGTCCTACCAATTGAAACTGGCTGCCACCGCTTTATAGGGCGGTCCACAATCTCTCTTATATCTCAGCTAGGCCTCAACAACAGCAACATGCGAGGCCCACCCAAACGTCTCGTCTGAACACTCCTCAAACTGGATCTGGTCTAAACCTTGGAATATCACCAAATAATGCCCCTACTCCCACTTGCCGAATTTAGCAATTATATCCCTGCAACCCCGCAGACCTGTTGACGCAGTCCACAGACAATCTCCAGTCGCTTCATGCTGCTGGTGGCACCAGGGATGGCAGTACCACCAGTAGCCACCGAAACTGTGCAATCATGCCTCGGGATGGGTATCAAGAACCGGTTCCATTTGGGTATCGTTAAGAAATGATTCGATCCAACGACATCAATAAGCTTTGTGCTTAACGATTCTGTTATCGGTCCTTCAGAGTGGCCATTGTTTTGGGGGGTGTTTGTCAGGAAAATTATAATTTCTCTACATTGATTACAGACCCTGCAGCGGGTCCGTAATCAACTTTTTTTTTTTACCTTGAACCAATCGAAGCAGTGGTTCACAGATTGAAGCAATGCTTCGATCTATTGCTTCATTTATTCTTTATTCTTTCTTTCCGGGATCTGGCAGATCCCGGGCAGTCGGGAAAGCAGGCTGACTGGGTGACTGTGAGGAGGAAGCGTAGCCCTAAACAGAAGCCCCGTGTACACCGTCAACCCGTTCACATCTCTAACCGTTTTTCCCCACTCGACGATACACTCGCCGAGGATCAAACTCTGGTTATTGGCGACTCTGTTTTGAGAAATGTGAAGTTAGCGACACCAGCAGCCATTGTCAATTGTCTTCCGGGGGCCAGAGCAGGCGACATCGAAGGACATTTGAAATTGCTGGCTAAGGCTAAGCGTAAATTTGGTAAGATTGTAATTCACGTCGGCAGTAATGACACTCGGTTACGCCAATC
Source organism: Thalassophryne amazonica (assembly GCF_902500255.1). Lineage (NCBI taxonomy): Eukaryota > Metazoa > Chordata > Actinopteri > Batrachoidiformes > Batrachoididae > Thalassophryne > Thalassophryne amazonica. The sequence continues at coordinate 68,550,872 of NC_047106.1, read as the reverse complement.
GGAGGTCACTAAAATTAACATTAAATCGGTGTGTAACTTTGCAAAAACAATGTCGGACTCTGTTGTTTTCTCTGGTCCCCTCCCCAATCAGACCGGGAGTGACATGTTTAGCCGCATGTTCTCCTTGAATTGCTGGCTGTCTGAGTGGTGTCCAAAAAATGAGGTGGGCTTCATAGATAATTGGCAAAGCTTCTGGGGAAAACCTGGTCTTGTTAGGAGAGACGGCATCCATCCCACTTTGGATGGAGCAGCTCTCATTTCTAGAAATCTGGCCAATTTTCTTGGATCCTCCAAACTGTGACTGTCCAGCGTTGGGACCAGGAGGCAGAGCTGTGGTCTTACACACCTCTCTGCAGCTTCTCTCCCCCTGCCGTCTCCTTGTTGCCCCGTCCCCGTGGAGACGGTGCCTGCTCCCAGACCACCAATAACCAGCAAAAATCTAAATTCAAAAAGAAAAAATAATATAGCACCTTCAACTGCACCACAGACTAAAACAGTTAAATGTGGTCTATTAAACATTAGGTCTCTCTCTTCTAAGTCCCTGTTGGTAAATGATATAATAATTGATCAACGTATTGATTTATTCTGCCTAACAGAAACCTGGTTACAGCAGGATGAATATGTTAGTTTAAATGAGTCAACACCCCCGAGTCACACTAACTGTCAGAATGCTCGTAGCACGGGCCGGGGCGGAGGATTAGCAGCAATCTTCCATTTCAGCTTATTAATTAATCAAAAACCCAGAAAGAGCTTTAATTCATTTGAAAGCTTGTCTCTTAGTCTTGTCCATCCAAATTGGAAGTCTCAAAAACCAGTTTTATTTGTTATTATCTATCGTCCACCTGGTCGTTACTGTGAGTTTCTCTGTGAATTTTCAGACCTTTTGTCTGACTTAGTGCTTAGCTCAGATAAGATAATTATAGTGGGTGATTTTAACATCCACACAGATGCTGAGAATGACAGCCTCAACACAGCATTTAATCTATTATTAGACTCTATTGGCTTTGCTCAAAAAGTAAATGAGTCCACCCACCACTTTAATCATATCTTAGATCTTGTTCTGACTTATGGTATGGAAATAGAAGACTTAACAGTATTCCCTGAAAACTCCCTTCTGTCTGATCATTTTTTAATAACATTTACATTTACCCTGATGGACTACCCTGCAGTGGGGAATAAGTTTCATTACACTAGAAGTCTTTCAGAAAGCGCTGTAACTAGGTTTAAGGATATGATTCCTTCTTTATGTTCTCTAATGTCATATACCAACACAGAGCAGAGTAGCTACCTAAACTCTGTAAGGGAGTTAGAGTATCTCGTCAATAGTTTTACATCCTCATTGAAGACAACCTTGGATGCTGTAGCTCCTCTGAAAAAGAGAGCTTTAAATCAGAAGTGTCTGACTCCGTGGTATAACTCACAAACTCGTAGCTTAAAGCAGATAACCCGTAAGTTGGAGAGGAAATGGCGTCTCACTAATTTAGAAGATCTTCACTTAGCCTGGAAAAAGAGTTTGTTGCTCTATAAAAAAGCCCTCCGTAAAGCTAGGACATCTTTCTACTCATCACTAATTGAAGAAAATAAGAACAACCCCAGGTTTCTTTTCAGCACTGTAGCCAGGCTGACAAAGAGTCAGAGCTCTATTGAGCTGAGTATTCCATTAACTTTAACTAGTAATGACTTCATGACTTTCTTTGCTAACAAAATTTTGACTATTAGAGAAAAAATTACTCATAACCATCCCAAAGATGTATCGTTATCTTTGGCTGCTTTCAGTGATGCCGGTATTTGGTTAGACTCTTTCTCTCCGATTGTTCTGTCTGAGTTATTTTCATTAGTTACTTCATCCAAACCATCAACATGTTTATTAGACCCCATTCCTGCCAGGCTGCTCAAGGAAGTCCTACCATTATTCAATGCTTCAATCTTAAATATGATCAATCTATCTTTGTTAGTTGGTTATGTACCACAGGCCTTTAAGGTGGCAGTAATTAAACCATTACTTAAAAAGCCATCACTTGACCCAGCTATCTTAGCTAATTATAGGCCAATCTCCAACCTTCCTTTTCTCTCAAAGATTCTTGAGAGGGTAGTTGTAAAACAGCTAACTGATCACCTGCAGAGGAATGGTCTATTTGAAGAGTTTGTCAGGTTTTAGAATTCATCATAGTACAGAAACAGCATTAGTGAAGGTTACAAATGATCTTCTTATGGCTTCGGACAGTGGACTTATCTCTGTGCTTGTTTTGTTGGACCTCAGTGCTGCTTTTGATACTGTTGACCATAAAATTTTATTACAGAGATTAGAGCATGTCATAGGTATTAAAGGCACTGCGCTGCGGTGGTTTGAATCATATTTGTCTAATAGATTACAGTTTGTTCATGTAAATGGGGAATCTTCTTCACAGACTAAAGTTAATTATGGAGTTCCACAAGGTTCTGTGCTAGGACCAATTTTATTCACTTTATACATGCTTCCCTTAGGCAGTATTATTAGACGGTATTGCTTAAATTTTCATTGTTACGCAGATGATACCCAGCTTTATCTATCCATGAAGCCAGAGGATACACACCAATTAGCTAAACTGCAGGATTGTCTTACAGACATAAAGACATGGATGACCTCTAATTTCCTGCTTTTAAACTCAGATAAAACTGAAGTTATTGTACTTGGCCCCACAAATCTTAGAAGCATGGTGTCTAACCAGATTGTTACTCTGGATGGCATTTCCCTGATCTCTAGTAATACTGTGAGAAATCTTGGAGTCATTTTTGATCAGGATATGTCATTCAAAGCGCATATTAAACAAATATGTAGGACTGCCTTTTTGCATTTATGCAATATCTCTAAAATCAGAAAGGTCTTGTCTCAGAGTGATGCTGAAAAATTAATTCATGCATTTATTTCCTCTAGGCTGGACTATTGTAATTCATTATTATCAGGTTGTCCTAAAAGTTCCCTAAAAAGCCTTCAGTTGGTTCAGAATGCTGCAGCTAGAGTACTGATGGGGACTAGCAGGAGAGAGCATATCTCACCCGTGTTGGCCTCTCTTCATTGGCTTCCTGTTAATTCTAGAATAGAATTTAAAATTCTTCTTCTTACTTATAAGGTTTTGAATAATCAGGTCCCATCTTATCTTAGGGACCTCGTAGTACCATATTACCCCATTAGAGCGCTTCGCTCTCAGACTGCAGGCTTACTTGTAGTTCCTAGGGTTTGTAAGAGTAGAATGGGAGGCAGAGCCTTCAGCTTTCAGGCTCCTCTCCTGTGGAACCAGCTCCCAATTCAGATCAGGGAGACAGATACCCTCTCTACTTTTAAGATTAGGCTTAAAACTTTCCTTTTCGCTAAGGCTTATAGTTAGGGCTGGATTAGGTGACCCTGGACCATCCCTTGGTTATGCTGCTTTAGACGTAGACTGTGGGGGGGTTCCCATGATGCACTGTTTCTTTCTCTTTTTGCTCCATATGCATCACTCTGCATTTAATCATTAGTGACCGATCTCTGCCCCCCTTCACAGCATGTCTTTTTCCTGGTTCTTTCCCTCAGCCCCAACCAGTCTCAGCAGAAGACTGCCCCTCCCTGAGCCTGGTTCTGCTGGAGGTTTCTTCCTGTTAAAAGGGAGTTTTTCCTTCCCACTGTAGCCAAGTGCTTGCTCATAGGGGGTCGTTTTGACCGTTGGGGTTTTTCATAATTATTGTATGGCCTTGCCTTACAATATAGAGCGCCTTGGGGCAACTGTTTGTGTGATTTGGCGCTATATAAGAAAAAAAGTTGAAGTTGAAGTTGAGTTGGTTTCTTTCGCTTTATTTTCCCCCGCTAAAACCCTAAAGAGCATATGTCTGTGAGTATTATTTACCTTTTCTATGTTAAACCGACCTGTTATGGTCTTCTGAAACAGATGATAGATGTATTTTATAACTTAAAAACAGGAGCAATGCTAACACGTTAGCATGTCTATGGCATTTTCAGTGTTAAAAGTTAGCATTAAGCTGTTGCAGCTGTCATCACGTTCGGGTGCATTTGTTTTCAAATTGTAATGTTTCTTAAATTTATTTTTGTTTATATATTAATAAGATATATATATAAGATATAAGAGACAAAAAGAACCTGAATAGAAACACAACAGAAAATATAAAAGCAACTAACAATGAACATACATAAATAAATAAATAAATACATACATACAGAAATAAATGTGTTTCCTGTGAACACCTAGTGACTCTCACACCTCCATTCCATCCCTGTCTTATTTAAGTTTAATGACAGTTTGTTTCGGTCAAACCATATTTTCAATTTGTTAATTTCTTCAGTGATTTCCTCCAGAACTATCTGCCAAACTAGAAAACTGCTGCATCCTAGTAAGAGCAGAATACTACTGGAATGAATTTGAATAAGGAAAGTTGTTTTGTTTTGTTTTTTCTCTCACCTAAATGGATGCTGCACTCACTCCAGTTTATCATCTGGAATAGTCCCAGATTGCATTTCAGAGCTTCTACAATTGAAACATTTCCGTGCGGGTGGTGTTGGGGGGTAATTTTGAGTTTCAGCTTTTTTTGTTTTTCACCGCTTTCATCCTTGAATGTGTCAATCGTGAGTCACTTTTGTGTGGATTAAAGTTACTAACTCGGACTCCTGTCTTGTTGTGAGAAAGAAACGAGAATCGTCCTCCGTTCTGTTCACACAGCTCCAAACGTTGCGCGGCTCTCTGCCGAGTCAAGTTAGAATGATAGAATCCAGTCTGAATTAATAACTTCAAAGTTAAACACCGTTTTGTTTATTTTTATTTATGTCCAGAGATCAAGGATACAGTGACCAATTTCATATTTATTTACTTTAAGACTCAATGAAATACATAGAAAACCTGTAAAGTCTACTTTTAGTACAAAATTCACGAGGTATCGATAAGGGAATCGATAAGGAATCGGATCAATAAGCAGAATCGATAATGGCATCGATATCGATAAAATCTTATCAATACCCAAACCTTAATCATGCCCAGTTGGCGGTGTTGTGTGTTGGGGGGTGTGGCTGGAGGTTTTGGTGTTGTTTTCTTTTCTTTGCTCCTCAGGTGGCATGGAAGCTGATTTGTCTGTGGAAAAAAGGTGCTGGCTGAAGAATCCTCACCCTCGTCAATATCATGTGAGGCACCTGGGACTGGTGCTCACGTGCAGCCCTAAAGACTTTCAGCTGTAGCAGATAATTGGATGGCGTTCTGCTTTTAAGGCATGTGTGAATCAAGCAGAACTGCCGGGAACTCGACCTTGTGATGTTCGTTTGTGAGACGCTGAGGACCGCACCTGGGTTTGACACATTAAGCCTGTGAAGCAAGGAAGGGTGAGGACACATGCTGTCAGCACACAGTAAAGGTAATTAACTGTTGGACTAATTGTAGATAGTAACTTGATGTTTTGCTACATAGTATACGTGAAATTGTGATGAGAATGGTGTGGCTTGCTTCTCACTGCTGTGGCGTGCAGGATAAGTGATCCTCCACTTATTGTGAGAAGCTGCTCATGTGCATAAAGATAAAAAGTACAGACCTTGATGTGTTGCTGATAGCATGTGTTTTGTGAAAGAAATTGCTATAACTGCTAACGTACCTCACATCTTCTGTGCTTCAACAGAGAGTCAGTTTGTCGTGTCCACCTGGGGGGTGTCTGTTTGATGGTAGTGAGTCCAGGAGCACCGGACTTCTCTCCCCATGAACACTGGAGAGCGTGCCAGCAGTCACTCCTCTTGAAGGACATTGGGTTGGGGTTTTTTGTATAATTTATTTAGGCACAGGTGAAAATAAATTGTTTTTTGTTGAAGGAACCGCTTTCTGGTTATTTTTAGTGCTGGGTCCTGTCTGACGCAGGTTCGCTCCTCAATCTGCGTCGACACATAACAGTAGTTCCCGGCCATTCCATAATGGACCCAGCGGCAGAGGCGGTTCCTTTTGCCGAGAAAGTCCAAGAACACTTGGAGAAAATATGGGAGCAATTATAGCATCTCGCAAATCACATTAAACAAACAGACGCCCGTGTTACGGAGCTTGCAGCGCAAGTCGTTCCTCTTCCTGCTGCGTCAGCTGTGGCATCAGCGATACCGGGGCAGATAACTCCGTCACCCAGGGATTCGGTGTTCGAACCGATTATCTGTCATCGGGAGCCTTATGCGGGAGATGTCGAGGCTTGTGCTTCGTTTTTGATGCAATGTTCTCTGGTTTTTGCTCAGCGACCGGCTTCCTTCTCTTCTGATGGGAGCCGTGTTTCATATGTGACAAATTTGCTCCGAGGTGACGCCTTAGCTTGGGTCACAGCGTTGTGGAGTAACGACTTGCCATTGTTAGGGTCCTTTAAGGGTTTCTCCCGGGAGTTCCGACTGGTTTTTGATCATCCGGTGAAAACGAATACCGTTGCTCAACGGTTACTGAATCTTAGGCAGGGGAGGCGGAGTGCGGCAGAGTATTCCGTGGACTTTTGGATTTTTTCTGCCCGGTCAGGTTGGAATGCCGCAGCTTTGCGGGGCGTGTTTGTGGACGGGTTAAATGAGTCATTAAAGGACGAGCTGGCGGTCCGTGACGAACCAAACGATTTAGATGAGCTAATATCGTTGGTAATTCGTCAGGATGATCGGATGAGGGAGCGTGGACGCGAGAGAGGACGCCCATCAGAGTGGGGTTTTTCGTCTCAGGGCTTTCCCCGACACAGGTCTGGGCCGCCTCTTCTTCGCCCCACTGAGGCTCCCCCGACGGGACCTCTGGCTCCTCCTGTCGACGAGCCCATGCAGCTTGGTCGAGCAGAGATTTCTGTATTGCCCCGACTATTAGACGTCAAAAAGAATAATGGTGACGTGACTCCAAGTGTTCTGGGACCGGCAATATAATACACATATATACAAAAAAGAAAAAAAAAAAAAAACAACCCCGGGGGATGGTAAAACGACTCTAAACCCCGTTACCCTCCCCGGCACCCCGAATGACCCTAGGTCCCACCCAGAGCCCTTCGGCGGCTCAATAGCAGCGAACCGCTCACAATACTAAGCCGGAGAAGGGAACAGGAAAAAACTAGCCCGGCTCCAACCCCAAGGCGCAGCGGAGAACCGGAAAAACGTCCGGTGCCTCAACTCGACCATACCCCAGTAATTGTTTTTTTTTTTTTCTTCTTCTCTCTTTTTTTTTTCTATTTTTGGTTGGTGATTTGTAGGTTTGTCTGGAGGGGGAGGAGTGGCTGTTCGGCGGTTGGATGTCCGCCTGGACTCTTGTCCTTATTGCTTTTTTATGTGTTTTTAGGTATTTTCTGTTTGGGCTTGTTGGGTCGTTTTCTTTTGTTGTTTTTTATTTCTCTACATTCCTAACCCCGGCCTCACTTGCCCCAAGACCGTTTGTCTTGTGGGTGGTGGGGTGGTGCAGGTTGGTCACTGAGTATTCTCAGAAGACCTCTGCACCTGGGGGGGGGGGGGGTGTTAGAGGCGTTTTTTTTTGTTTTGGTTAGGGCCCGGTTCCACTCCAGCCTCGGCGTGCCTTTGTACCGTTTGTCATTGGTGTTGCCGGGGTATGGTGCGGCGGGGACTTACCTCAGTCGGAGGGGTGGCCCGATCTGTTGCCGTTTGCCATTTCGGTGGTTCCACCCCTCCCGAGGGGCTGGGGTATGGTCGAGTTGAGGCACCGGACGTTTTTCCGGTTCTCCGCTGCGCCTTGGGGTTGGAGCCGGGCTAGTTTTTTCCTGTTCCCTTCTCCGGCTTAGTATTGCGAGTGGTTCGCTGCTATTGAGCCGCCGAAGGGCTCTGGGTGGAACCTAGGGTCATTCGGGGTGCCGGGGAGGGTAACGGGGTTTAGAGTCGTTTTACCATCCCCCGGGTTGTTTTTGGTAGTCCTCCGGGGGTTGATTTTTGCTTTTGTTTTGTTTCCTTCCGGGTTCCGCCTCCAGGGTTGATGGGACGGTCCTCTGGGGGGGAATTGGCTTGGGGCTAACTGGCCGAGTGTGCCTGGGTCTGGGGTTCCGGGGTTGTGGGGGGGGGCGCCTCCTGGGGTTGATGGTACGGTCCCCTGGGGGGCGCCGTTTTACTCTATGTACACCTGGGGACCTGTGTGGGATCTTGGTTCTGGCTGTTCCTCCTGGAACAGGCGATGAAGGCCTTCTGGGGGGGGTTGGTCTTTGCAGGTCATTCTGGGAGGGTTGTTTGTTATTTTTCTTTCGTGTATTTCTGTTTATATTGTGTTTGTGGGACTATGTTGGGTTTTGGTGTTTGGGATGATTTTTTTTTCTTCCCGGGGTTTGATGGGATGGTCCCCTGGGGAGGTTGTTGGGTGGGTTTTGTGTTTTTTTTGTGTGTTGGATTGTTGGGGTTTGTTTTGGGGCTTTTGTTGACTCCAGCCGGCCTTCCAGCTGCGGTGCCTGTCCTGTTGTCTGTGGTGGACCTCGGGAGCGTGGTGCTGTCTGCTTCCTGGTATGGACCCCGGAGAGAGGTGCTGTTCTCGGTCCTGGTCTGGTCGGTCGCCGGGGGGCTTCCCGTTGATGGGGGGGTACTGTTGTGTGTTGGGGGGTGTGGCTGGAGGTTTTGGTGTTGTTTTCTTTTCTTTGCTCCTCAGGTGGCATGGAAGCTGATTTGTCTGTGGAAAAAAAGGTGCTGGCTGAAGAATCCTCACCCTCGTCAATATCATGTGAGGCACCTGGGACTGGTGCTCACGTGCAGCCCTAAAGACTTTCAGCTGTAGCGGATAATTGGATGGCGTTCTGCTTTTAAGGCATGTGTGAATCAAGCAGAACTGCCGGGAACTCGACCTTGTGATGTTCGTTTGTGAGACGCTGAGGACCGCACCTGGGTTTGACACATTAAGCCTGTGAAGCAAGGAAGGGTGAGGACACATGCTGGCAGCACACAGTAAAGGTAATTAACTGTTGGACTAATTGTAGATAGTAACTTGATGTTTTGCTACATAGTATACGTGAAATTGTGATGAGAATGGTGTGGCTTGCATCTCACTGCTGTGGCGTGCAGGATAAGTGATCCTCCACTTATTGTGAGAAGCTGCTCATGTGCATAAAGATAAAAAGTACAGACCTTGATGTGTTGCTGATAGCATGTGTTTTGTGAAAGAAATTGCTATAACTGCTAACGTACCTCACATCTTCTGTGCTTCAACAGAGAGTCAGTTTGTCGTGTCCACCTGGGGGGTGTCTGTTTGATGGTAGTGAGTCCAGGAGCACCGGACGTCTCTCCCCATGAACACTGGAGAGCGTGCCAGCAGTCACTCCTCTTGAAGGACATTGGGTTGGGGTTTTTTGTATAATTTATTTAGGCACAGGTGAAAAATAAATTGTTTTTTGTTGAAGGAACCGCTTTCTGGTTATTTTTAGTGCTGGGTCCTGTCTGACGCAGGTTCGCTCCTCAATCTGCGTCGACACATAACAGGCGGGTGATGATGGGGGTGTCTTGCAGCGCAAGTTGTATGATCTTCTCTCGGGTCCTATCATACACCCGCCACAAAGTGCAGTGCAAGTGTCATGGCTAATTTCCAACAATGCAGTTTTGCTGCCGTTAAAGCGCTTGTCTGAAGACGCACACAGACACGACTGTTTGCAGTAGTGTAAAGTAACATACCACTGAGACGCACACATTCCAGAGGTAAATAAACTTAGAAAACAAATGTAAACTGCAGGAATAGCAGAGAGTCTCACCAGTCCAACGCTGGAGCGCAGAATAATGTCCATGTTGGAGGCAGCTTCAGTGTTACCAGCCAGTGCTTTGATATGAACTCCTCTTGGTGCATCCATGGAGAGCGAGCGAGTGGGAGACTCCAACCTAAAGCAAAACATCGCAGCATTATGTCAGTACTAGCGCAATCCCCGGTGATAAAGCCACTCTAATCCTGCCACAACTCCTCAAAATAAAAACACATATTTTGTAAATTTATTAAAGTGCATGAATGAAATATAAAAAAAATCTCACAAATAGTAAGTTTTTTTTCATAGCATTTTTGAAATAAGAGTTGATTTTTTTTTTTCAATTTATTTTCATTTATATGAGGGCTGTCAATAAAGTATAGGTCCTTTTTATTCAGCTTAATTTTTTGAACCGTGTCCACTTCGATGTGCCTCACAGGTTTAGAAAAAATTTTGATCAAACAAAGCGCCAGTCTCTCAGCAACTTCTCAGACAAAGGAATTCCGACGAGGGGCTGGAGGACTCCTCCCACAAGGAGTGCTCACAGGTGAATGACGTCACCGACAGGCGTGGAAAAACTCACGCATGCGCACGAGGGCTCATGTATGTCTGACGTAAAAACATATGAATGAAATCCATATAGTTTTTGAAAAAAATAAAAAGGACCTATACTTTATTGACAGACCTCGTGTAGTGCCAAATCACAACAGAGTTGCCTCAAAGCACTTCACACAGGTAAGGTCTAACCTGACCAACCCCCAGAGCAACAGTGGTAAGGAAAAACTCCCTCTGAGGAAGAAACCTCAAGCAAACCAGACTCAAAGGGGTGACCCTCTGCTTGGGCCATGCTACAAACATAAATTACAGAACAACTCACAGAACAATTCACGAACGAATATACAAGAAATGCTATTGGCGCACAGGACAGGAGGATCGCCAACACGAATACAACTCCCATCTCTGGATGGGACTGCACCTTAAACAGAGAGAAAAAACAGAATCAGGCATCAGAAAGACAAAAAATACTGTATAAATTGCCAGCATTAAACAAGAAAAACAGAAGAAATACTAAGGTGATCGCCGGCCACTAACCCTAAACTTCACTAAAAGACCCAGAATTTAGGTAAAGTTGAGGCCGCAGCCCGCTCCAATTACTAATAAATGAATTAAAAGAGTAAAAAGCGTAAAACAAAACTGTACCAGTATGCTAGCCATATGAAAGAGAAAATAAGTGCATCTTAAGTCTGGACTTGAATATCTCCACAGCATCTGACTGTTTATTGACGCAGGGAGATCATTCCACAGAACAGGGGCACGATAAGAGAAAGCTCTGTGACCCGCAGACTTCTTATTCACCTTAGAGACACAAAGTAGTCGACACAAAGTAGTCGACTACTAGTCAACTAGTAGTAGTTGATAAATAAAATATAATTTATTATGATCACAGCCAATAAATTTGGCTATAATCTGTTGAATCATTAGTCTTTCCTTAGAGCAATTATTGGGAAGATATTGAAAATGATTCCAAGGTCCTTCTAAGTTATATATACAATTGGTAAAAGCTGTCATTGTGTTCTGTTGGCTGAGGACCTGAGCACATTTTTACATTTTTTTAGCAGTATAGTAAAATTCTAGCATTGATACCTTTGACCTGGACAATATTTATAATAACCAGTCTCGTGTTGTTAAATAATATGAGCCACAGGAACCAGCTCAGATGCTCACCTCAGGTCCTTCAAAGGTTCAGACTTCAGCAGCGGAACTTCCACTGAGTGCTGGAACAGCGCCCCCTCTGGCCCTGATGTAAAGAAATATGCACGTAAGAAACAAGAGGAATATTCTGTTGCTTCCAGTCCCACAGTGTGCTGATCGTCCAGTCCCACAGTGTACTAATCGTCTAGTCTCAGTGCTTTTTAAATCACATTGAGGCAGTGATGCTGGTGTATGCTGGTTGAAGGCAAGCACGTATGAACTAAATATAGCGTCCGCTGCTGTGGATGTATCAGCTGTACATGGCCTGAGAGACTTTCCAGGCAGTAGAGCTGAGTTTGAATTTCGTGGAATGTGTTTTTTTTTTTTTTTTTTTTTTTTTTTTTGACAATCGGGAATCCCCCTATTTGATGATGTAGTTGAAATCCCCCACTGCAACCTCATTTTCAAACGGCATTCCTGTGATGAGTAGAAGTTAGGAGCTTGTGATTGAAAAATTGCTTTGAAAAAGTCAAAGAAATTTGCCTTGAAGGCGCGTAAGATCAGCTTTCAAATCATATAGAACATTTAATTCATGTAATTGCATACCTTTCTGCAAAGTTTGGTGATGATCGAAGCCTTCGCATGCATATTTTTATTATCTGCAAAACCGATGTCGAGTCGGCAAGACAGTGGACATGGCAAAAATTGACTGTTTTTTTTTTATTATTTTTTTTTACCTTGGATAATACTGTCAGCAAACTGTGTTTAACCACCTTAGTGGTTAAGGTGTTGGGCTTGAGACCAAAAGATCACAGTGGAGTTCTGAAAGCGGAGGTCGGTCTTGAAGTCCTGAGCGATTTCTCTCACCAGGCGCTGGAAGGGCAGCTTGCGGATCAACAACACGGTGGATTTCTGATAACTGCAGATCTCTCTGAGCGCCACAGTGCAGGGCCTGTAATGATGAAGCTACTTCACACCGACAGTAGCTGGAGCGCTCTTCTGGGCGGCTTTGGTAACCAGCTGTTTCCTCTGAGCTTTTCATCTGGTGGATTTATGGGTGATCTGCTTGGTTCTGGCCATATTAACACTTCCTTCAGAACTGCTCTGCCTATTCTGCTGAGCCAGGTCTCTACGTCGCTTAGAAAGCTCGTAACACTCCACTACTTGATGCACAATAACTGCTGGCAGCCTGTAAAATGAGCAGCCTGCCTCATTTTTATCACTTCTGTTTGAACAACTGACAACAGCACAAAAGTTGACAATTGTTGAAGCTTCTACAATTGTTCGCCAAATGCACGTAGCGTATCACAGCGGCCACCGCGTTGTAATCCAAAATGGCTGCGGGTCGCAAAAATCACGTGAGCGATATGTCATATGAAAACTCTATACAGTCCATCCATTCACTTATTACTCAGATTGGACATAGATTATCCTCCACTTCTAGGGGAGGAAGCAGCATCCTGTAATCCTATTGTAATGAAGTCACTTCATTACTGGACATTTTGTAAATGTTACATACCAGCATGGGTTTAACATATACAATAGCTTTAACATGCACTTTAAATACAACACTTGCACTTTTGAACCAGATGCAATTTATTTAATGTTTACACATTACATTTAAATTTGTATTTTGTTTTCTAAGTGCTGCATGCAGCGTTAGTTATTTGATCACTTACCTACTTTGCAAAAAGAAAAAAAAAAAACCTTCTTTGCTTCCTGTGTTCAGCTAAAACAGTTCCCCCAGGCAGCACAAGCACCTTGTAACGGTTCAGGAGGGGACCAAATGATAAATTAGGACAGGGCTGTATTGCTTGTAAATGTAATTTAAAAAATATATATATTTAAGTGTGTTATTTTGGATAGAGATGTAAATATAAAGTGGTACGCCATAAAAAATAATAAGACATATTTATAAATGATGAATTTGATATGTGAATTTGATGGTACTTCACTTGCAAGAAGGCACAAATTCACATCTGTTCACGGTGTGGTTGTGTTGCTAGTAGTGGTAGCTGGTAGATTTGCATGGAGCAAAATCCTCTTTGGTTGAAAATTTACCAGTGTTTGCAACCAGCCTGCTGCTCAAGGGTCATTCCAACACCTGTATAGGGTCAAGGTCGATGGCGCTGGTGTTTATATCTGGATTCTATAGCATGAAGCAGATGAGAATCTATGACTGGTTACTTCCCCCACCAAGTCCAGTACCCATTTACAGCTGGGTGAACTGAGACAGTGCAGATTTTTTTTTTCAATTTATTTTCATTTATATAGCATCAAATCACAACAAAGTTGCCTCAAGGTGCTTCAAACAAGCAAGGTCTAACCTTACCAACAGATCACGTGACTTGTCTAAGGACACAGACAGGCAGAGAAAGTGGGAATCAAATCCAGGTCTATGTATTGTCAGGCCCACTTCATAAGTATACATTATCTGCACTTAACCAAGGATGGGTTGAAATGGCAGCAGGCTAACTAATTTTCAGAGATATTCCGAAACAAAATGGGATGGAATGTGAAATCAATCCAAAGGGATATGGGTCTACTCTTGAAGTTTCCCAACAGGTATATACCCAGAGAACCTCTAAGTGTACAGTCCAGAGCACCCTCTGATCAAAAATGATTACCGACCCATGTATTTGGTTGCTGGGGAGATCCTAGCCAAAAAGCCACCAAAGGCAGAATGAAGTCAACTGTCATCAATAAAGTCTTATCTTATCTAAGTGCCAACACTGCCTCCAGGTGGACAACAGAAGAAGTGACACTCCTGTTGTCCACCTGGTCACAATAATTTGTGTGACATCTGATTGTTTTGTAAATACCTGTAAAAAAAAAAAAGAAAAGAAAAGGCTGAAGCATTTCCTGCATTTTTATGTAAATAAAAAAATAAAATAAAATTATTTGCTGTCATTTTATTCAGCACAACCTCACCTGTGTGACTTTACAGTTTTTCCTTCATTCTGACATACTGTATTAACACTAAATTCACACATAGTGAACAAAAAGTTAGTTTTTTAAACACCACAAATACACTGCATTGGACTGCAGTCAAAGGTTTTTGCTGTTCTATATGATACAATTACTTTTGGTTTCCACACAATACCAATGTACCAACACAACACCTGAATAAACCTCATTTTTAGACCAACACATCCATAAGTGTAAAAATGAATGTAATTCTACTTGGAGTTTCAAGGATTTGAGTGCTGGCGAAGATGATATGGTTTTAAAAATTAATAGTTTGCATAGTTATCACATTACGAGATAACATACTACAGGGCCAGTCAAAGGTATGGACACATGTTTCCATTCAACTGAATGACCCTATGTCATAGAATCCAATGGACATTGGCCTTGTTTGAGCATTACTTCGGTGACCAAGCATTCAGCACAGTTAAAACTATTCAATGTATTAATCCTGTTAGCATCACTTTTTACCAAAATTAGAGTAGCTATAACTTCTGACCCATGTACAACATGAAATTGATCTTTATCACATTTTTGCTGTTTTTACCCCATAACTCCATAAGATTCAGTGACAGATAGTCCAGGCTATACTCATTTGGAATCTTTATGATCACACAAAGGTATGCTTGTCAACATGATTGGAGGGTTTTTAAATTTTGACCCTTGTGCAATCCTGCATGGACCCTAACCTGGCTATAGGTACCACCGTTGGATGGCTAATGTAGATATTTGTGCAGGCCTTGGTATAGTGAGCCTGGATTGTGGGTGTTGTTTGGGCACCTTAAGTGGTACAGATCAAAACTGGATTCAGGCTCATGGACTATACACAACTATTTGCAGGCACGGATGTATTGTGTTAACAGATATTACAAAAGCAACTGTTCACAATAACCCTTTATACCATGAATGTATTGGATGACACTTGGGTGAACATGGCCAATATTCAACTGTTATAAACAGCAACATTCCCAGAAGTAGGAGAGGAAATGTAGAAATGAAAACTAGTTTTATGGTTTAAAACCTTTCTCTTCAAACTTGTGTTTTTCTTGGTGCTGTAGGTTTTTAGCACTGTGCAGTTTTAAGAAATAAATTGTGTCGTAGTGTGATATAACATTCCTTTTGTAGAGAAATTATAAATAAACTAGAAGCACAGAGAGTGCAAACCTCCGCCAAGGCCATGGGGTCACTGACGCCATAACATCTACACGCCATGGAATCACTGAACCTAAAAAGTCTAAAAATGATGTTTGCTCAGTAGTAAAAAAAAAAGTTTCATCTGTTGTGACTGGATAGCATGTATCCTTAGCGCTTGGCATCACAGTTTATTGCAACTTGCACCTTTCCCAGAAGCTACTGTCATCTGAGCACTGATATTGATATTGCATGTGCTTATAGACAAAAACAAACTAGAAGCACTCAGAGAGTGGGTTAGGGTTAGGGATTCCCTCCTTGGCACAGTGATGTATTTCTTTTTGTCTCTTTCTCTAAAATTGTATATAATAATCATTAGATTATTAATATATGAACAAAAATAAATAAAATACATTTGAAAACAAATGCACCCGAACGTGATGACAGCTGCAACTGCTTAATGCTAACTTTTAACATTGAAAATGCCATAGACATGCTAACACATTAGCATTGTGATCCGGCTCGTGATCCGGATCACCACTAAAATTTAATCACTTGTTCCTCTTGTCATTTCCAACCACTCCACAAAATTTCATCAAAATCCGTTCAAAACTTTTTGAGTTATCCTGCTGACAAACAGACAGACAGACAAACAAACAAACGCGACCGAAAACATAACCTCCTTGGCGGAGGTAAAAATCCTCTTCTGTTAATGTGCTGGAACCCATCAGGACCTACTTCACATATCTGCTCAGGCTTAGAAAACTGAGCTAATAATTCATGTGTTTATCCTGGAGCTATCCATGAACAAAAAACAAAAACAAAACTGCAGGATATGACTGATTGTGAAGATGGCTCTTTCTGTCTGTCCAGGATTTCTGCACAGATTATCTACCGTCAAGCCAAACGGGTTCTCTTGAGTGTGTATCTCTTATTAATACCATCCTTTTCCAATCCAGAAAAACTGTTTTGCCAAGAGCTGTATAATATTTCCAGGATGGCAGGTGGCAACTGTTAGTGTACCTGTAACACGCAGTTTGTCTGGACCAATCACAGCCTCATTGCCATCTGCAGCAAACAGCATGTTGTCATTGGGGGAGTTGATGAGCAGATTCTGAACGTGTCCCTCAGCCTGTTTTGGACCTAAAACAACAACAACAACAACGTCTGAAAGGATTTGAAGATATGAAAATATATTTATCAAAATCTAATCTGTTTTCACTGCTCAGAAACATGAGGAGACGTACTCCTTCACTGTGTCTCAACTTTCTTTTAGGCATTAATACAGTGTAATGAAAAAATGTGGACCAGACCCGGCGCCAGAAAAAAAATATTAAGGGGGTGATGAGTTTATCACAGGCCCCCCCCCCCCCCCCCCCCCGCCCCAAAAAAAGTGCGCACCGGAGGGGACGTGCCTCTGAGCGTCCGTAATGAATTCGGTGCGCTCCTGGAAAGCTCGTGTATTTAGGCTACACCGTTGTAAGAGACTGACTGAGAGTAAAGAGTGATGACAGTATTTTTTAATTATTATTTGAACGTATAGACCCTCGGTCAAGTGATCTCCTGCATACCACACAGAGCCGGTGATCTGTCAAGATGAGGTGCGTCAAAACATTAACGTGTCACAGGACTGCTCATTTATAGAGCAGTTTTCTGAAGAAAAATCATTGGAAATGTTTTTTTGTTGTTGTTTGTTACCTCAAAATTTCTGATTGCTGTTAAAGAAAAAAAAAAGTTTAGAACACTTGTAATTAAAATAGCTAAATAAATCAATAAATGGTTCTTTAGAAACCTTTCATCTGCAAATTAAAACCACCTATTTCAGATTACATAATTTCTTGTTTAACATAAGGAACATCATTTATTTTTAGACAAATAAAATAACATGGAAACTTGTATATTTTTTAAGTCTGGTAGATTATTTATATCTCATTTCAACCAGAAAAACAGACACTAAATAAATACAAATGTTTATTATAAATGCAACAGGAAATAATTTAACAATGACTGCAGTGTGATTGTAAAGTAGGATTTCTGTGACATAAACCTCATGATGTTTTTGATAGTCATTTCAATTTGTAATTTCGTCAAAATACGTAATTGCCTTTAATGTTGTTATCAGGACAGAGTCATTTCTAAAATATGAATTTGAGCACAATAAGTGGAGAGCTTCTACCTGTGCAAATGTCTTTTGACTTTGATTTCGTGGACATTTTTAATGATCCGTTCATTTATTGTTAAAATATAAAATGAAACAGCTTTTTAAAAAATAATAAAATAGTTGCTGTTCAAAGAGCCTTTTATTTAGAAGCAGGTGATGTTCTGCTGGATTCTCAGGACCAGATGAAGGTCTCTTCTGCAGCTTTGAACTCTGGTGGTGTTGCTGAAGACACTTTTGTCCTATTTTGAAGAGCAGAGATGTTTTCTTTCGACTGGACTTCGTGGTGTTCAGCTCATCAATGGAAGTTTGGTTGTCTGCACAGCAAATGTTCCTGATTGGGACAAATAAAAATATTTCTTTAACTATAAAGAAACACTAAACAGTTTATATATAAAAAAAAGGGGGGAAAAAACGGCAAAAAAAAGGATGGAAAAAAACGCCCGAAAAAATAAGTTATTTAAAGTTGAGCCTTTGTGGTGTCTGAAAAAAGGTGTAGCTTTATTTGGTAAAAATAAAAAAGACGGAACCATCTACAAATTAAAGTGTTCACTCAGATCAACTGTGCTAAAAAGCTGAGCTAACATTAGCCGATCAATAAACCTTCACAGCAGTGCAGAAACGTTACGTTTTACTTTTATTTTATCCTCACCTCGATAAAGCTGCAGAACAAAACTCCGCTGGGCAAACTGGGACTTCACATATATCCAAAATGTGGGAGATTTCGGACTGAGTGGGTTTGCTCCATCCCCCCGTCTGCCTGCCTCGGTCTGCCCAGGAATGATGTCTGAAGGCCGGCTTCTCCGTGCGAGTCGGCCCACTGTCGCTGTTCGATCGATATCCCACCAAGTCGTCAGTCCTCCCTCGGTCGGCGTCACTCCGAAAAGTAGCTGAAAAAAAGCTTCTCCCAGCAGGGTGATGGGAGAATTGTTCTGCTGTTTTTTAAAGCTTTTTTGTGGTTCAGGCAACGCAAATTCAAGATGGTGATCGCTGAACTTTTTTCAGGTTGTGGAAACAGCCAGAGTGTGACGTGGCTGCAATCTCTGCCCCCTTGCCGCTTCTGAAGCGACGCGTCTGATGTCATGACGCGTTGGAAACGCACCGGCCTGGCATTACGACGCGTTGGGAAGCGTTAAAGCGTCGCGCTGAAGCTTGCAGTGTGAAAGGCCCTTGACACTGCTTGAATAAGTCGAGCTTGCTCTCTGCCGCACTGACAAGCGCAACCCTCAACCTATCAAATCACTTGAACACGGACACATGCCATATCCGTTTGTTTTAAAATTAATTACTTTAGTTAATTACACTCAACAAAAATATAAACGCAACACTTTTGGTTTTGCTCCCATTTTGTATGAGATGAACTCAAAGATCTAAAACTTTTTCCACATACACAATATCACCATTTCCCTCAAATATTGTTCACAAACCAGTCTAAATCTGTGATAGTGAGCACTTCTCCTTTGCTGAGATAATCCATCCCACCTCACAGGTGTGCCTTACCAAGATGCTGATTAGATACCATGATTAGTGCACAGGTGTGCCTTAGACTGCCCACAATAAAAGGCCACTCTGAAAGGTGCAGTTTTATCACACAGCACAATGCCACAGATGTCGCAAGATTTTAGGGAGCGTGCAATTGGCATGCTGACAGCAGGAATGTCAACCAGAGCTGTTGCTCGTGTATTGAATGTTCATTTCTCTACCATAAGCCATCTCCAAAGGCGTTTCAGAGAATTTGCCAGTACATCCAACCAGCCTCACAACCACAGACCACGTGTAACCACACCAGCCCAGGACCTCCACATCCAGCATGTTCACCTCCAAGATCGTCTGAGACCAGCCACTCGGACAGCTGCTGAAACAATCGGTTTGCATAACCAAGGAATTTCTGCACAAACTGTCAGAAACCGTCTCAGGGAAGCTCATATGCATGATCGTCGTCCTCATCGGGGTCTCGACCTGACTCCAGTTCGTCGTCGTAACCGACTTGAGTGGGCAAATGCTCACATTCGCTGGCGTTTGGCACGTTGGAGAGGTGTTCTCTTCAAGGATGAATCCCAGTTCACACTGTTCAGGGCAGATGGCAGACAGCGTGTGTGGCGTCATGTGGGTGAGCGGTTTTCTGATGTCAATGTTGTGGATCGAGTGGCCCATGGTGGCGGTGGGGTTATGGTATGGGCAGGCGTCTGTTATGGACGAAGAACACAGGTGCATTTCATTGATGGCATTTTGAATGCACAGAGATACCGTGACGAGATCCTGAGGCCCATTGTTGTGCCAACATCCAAGAACATCACCTCATGTTGCAGCAGGATAATGCACGGCCCCATGTTGCAAGGATCTGTACACAATTCTTGGAAGCTGAAAATGTCCCAGTTCTTGCATGGCCGGCATACTCACCGGACATGTCACCCATTGAGCATGTTTGGGATGCTCTGGACCGGCGTATATGACAGCGTGTACCAGTTCCTGCCAATATCCAGCAACTTCGCACAGCCATTGAAGAGGAGTGGACCAACATTCCACAGGCCACAATTGACAACCTGATCAACTCTATGCGAAGGAGATGTGTTGCACTGCATGAGGCAAATGGTGGTCACACCAGATACTGACTGGTATTCCCCCCCAATAAAACAAAACTGCACCTTTCAGAGTGGCCTTTTATTGTGGACAGTCTAAGGCCCACCTGTGCACTAATCATGGTGTCTAATCAGCATCTTGGTATGGCACACCTGTGAGGTGGGATGGATTATCTCAGCAAAGGAGAAGTGCTCACTATCACAGATTTAGACTGGTTTGTGAACAATATTTGAGAGAAATGGTGATATTGTGTATGTGGAAAAAGTTTTAGATCTTTGAGTTCATCTCATACAAAATGGGAGCAAAACCAAAAGTGTTGCATTTATATTTTTGTTGAGTGATATTTTGCTATATTTTCCAGTATTTCTTTTTCTTTCTTTTTTATTTTTATTTTTTGATAACTCTAACATCCGAGGGGGTGAGGTTGATGACGTGAGGGGCGTCGACCCCAAACACCCCCTCGTGGTGCCGGATCCGATGTGGACTAGAACACTCACTGGCATGCATTTATCAACTGCACCATTGGAAAGTTATTGACATTGTTACAAACTGATCTTGTTACTTCCTGCAAACACCTATAAGGTGTGCAAACATCAGACACAATGCAAATAGCAGAATCTAGCCTTAACTGACAGTGTAACTTCAACTGAAAAACCAACAGAATCTCAGTCGAAGGTCTACTAAACACAAAGCGAACTGACAATCTGACTGAATCTAAAGCTAAGTACAGTGGTCCCTCGATATAACGCAGTTCACCTTTCGCGGCCTTGCAGTTTCGCGGATTTTTTTAGTGCAATTTTGCATGCTGCTTCTTTTTTTTTTTTAACAGCGCATTGTGTTCTGCATCCTCATCAGGTGGGCTGGTCGGCATCACTGCGATTGCTCTCACTGCCTCCGATGCGCTTACCGAGTCTGTGGGCTCGGCAACTACCCATAACTGTGTTCTTCACTCGGAAAAAGACACCTGCACTGAGGTGTCTCTCAGTGGAAAAACACGCCATGGAGCGGCACCATGACGAAGAGGCGCGATCAGAGGAACTGTGAAATACTGGTCAGTCACTACAGTAACTTGCCCAGTTCCGGATCATTGCCAGTTCCGGATCACTGCTGTAGATTTTGCGCCGCTGTTTTTCGTAATCAGCACGAATAAGCTAATACTTGGTACCAATGAAAAGATTGATGTTTTGTCTACAAACGACCACAAGCTCGACCAGATCCAGCCATCCTTGTGATCAGCAGAGGAATCAAAGCATCCCGGTGTCTGCGGCGTGCGCGCTTTTTCTCACTCACTCATTCCTGCAAGTTTGAAAGTAACAAGCTCTAAAACGTAGCAAAGGTGAGTTAGCCATTCGGTGTTTTTGGTTCTAGAGTGGGAAAATACTTACTTACTTGGGTAGAAAATGTCAGTGTGTTATGTCTTGCTGTTTAATTGCTGCGAGCATTTATCTCCGACGCAAAAATTTGCCGGTTGCGGATCACTGAAGCAACAGCCTCGTGTCTGTAGTTGTGAGCCTTGTGGACTTTGGGGGTCATCTCAAAATCACGCCACACTTCATTTTTTGCTCGTAAAAATGTATAACGGCGCTTTTAGAAACTAAGTAAATTCTCATTTAATAAGTATAATTTCTATCATTTTGTGTTCAAAACACATTCTCGGGCACAGTGTGTATCATTCTGCATTAGAAGGGCTCCAGCCAGATGCCAGGAATGCCAACAAAGTGACGCAGAGTGTCGTGATCCGGAACCAGCAAAAGTGATCCATTTCTGGCAAATGTTCGCACCACACATAATGTGGCTTCACACTTTAAGTAGAAGCGCTACTCCACCCAGACTTTTTCAGCTAAATAACATCCAAATACCCAATACAACAATACACAATTAAAGGACATTTAGTTGCATTATGGCTCCGTATAGCGGGACTTTAAAAAAGGTGATCCGGAACTGGGCAACCGTCTGTATTAATAATTTCTTATGTGTCCAACCTCGTAGGTTGATTGTTAAAATTAAATTTGTTAGTTCTAAAAGCCATCATAATTATTTATAGGGAAACGTTCTATTTTTAGTTCTCAAACAAATGTTTGGGCCTGAAAACAGGTTTTGATTTTAGGTTTAATTCTATAATACTGGTCTTATTTTTCTACTAAGGTTTGAACTTTGAGAGTGTTTACACAGGAGAGAAAAGTGAGAAAATGTGTGTAGTGAGGAGTTTTACAGCCTTAAAACATCTATAATAATTGTAAAAAATAAACGCTGACTACTTCGCGGATTTCACCTATCGCGGGCTATTTTTAGAACGTAACTCCTGCAGTAAATGAGGGACCACTGTATTTGTTTTTTTTTTTTTGGCATACGAGGTCTGTCAATAAAGTATAGGTCCTTTTTATTTTTTTCAAAAACTATATGGATTTCATTCATATGTTTTTACATCAGACATGCTTGAACCCTCGTGCGCATGCGTTTTTATTAAATCCTCCAAACCGTGACTATCCAGGGTTGGGACCAGGAAGCAGAGTTGTAGTCTTACACACCTCTCTGCAGCTTCTCTCCCCCTGCCATCCCCTCATTACCCCATCCCCGTAGAGACGGTGCCTGCTCCCAGACCACCAATAACCAGCAAAAATCTATTTAAGCATAAAATTCAAAAAGAAAAAATAATATAGCACCTTCAACTGCACCACAGACTAAAACAGTTAAATGTGGTCTATTAAACATTAGATCTCTCTCTTCTAAGTCCCTGTTAGTAAATGATATAATAATTGATCAACATATTGATTTATTCTGCCTTACAGAAACCTGGTTACAGCAGGATGAATATGTTAGTTTAAATGAGTCAACACCCCCGAGTCACACTAACTGCCAGAACGCTCGTAGCACGGGCCGTGGCGGAGGATTAGCAGCAATCTTCCACTCCAGCTTACTAATTAATCAAAAACCCAGACAGAGCTTTAATTCATTTGAAAGCTTGACTCTTAGTCTTGTCCAACCAAATTGGAAGTCCCAAAAACCAGTTTTATTTGTTGTTATCTATCGTCCACCTGGTCGTTACTGTGAGTTTCTCTGTGAATTTTCGGACCTTTTGTCTGACTTAGTGCTTAGCTCAGATAAGATAATTATAGTGGGCGATTTTAACATCCACACAGATGTTGAGAATGACAGCCTCAACACTGCATTTAATCTACTGTTAGACTTGATTGGCTTTGCTCAAAATGTAAATGAGTCCACCCACCACTTTAATCATATCTTAGATCTTGTTCTGACTTATGGTATGGAAATTGAAGACTTAACAGTATTCCCTGAGTTTCATTACAGTAGAAGTCTTTCAGAAAGCGCTGTAACTAGGTTTAAGGATATGATTCCTTCTTTATGTTCTCCAATGCCATATACCAACACAGGGCAGAGTAGTTACCTAAACTCTGTGAGTGAGATAGATTATCTCATCAATAGTTTTATATCCTCATTGAGGACAACTTTGGATGCTGTAGCTCCTCTGAAAAAGAGAGCCTTAAATCAGAAGTGCCTGACTCTGTGGTATAACTCACAAACTCGCAGCTTAGAGCAGATAACCCGTAAGTTGGAGAGGAAATGGCGTCTCACTAATTTAGAAGATCTTCACTTAGCCTAGAAAAAGAGTCTGTTGCTCTATAAAAAAGCCCTCCGTAAAGCTAGGACATCTTACTACTCATCACTAATTGAAGAAAATAAGAACAACCCCAGGTTTCTTTTAAGCACTGTAGCCAGGCTGACAAAGAGTCAGAGCTCTGTTGAGCCGAGTATTCCTTTAACTTTAACTAGTAATGACTTCATGACTTTCTTTGCTAATAAAATTTTAACTATTAGAGAAAAAATTACTCATAATCATTCCAAAGACATATCGTTCTCTTTGGCTGCTTTCAGTGATGCCGGTATTTGGTTAGACTCTTTCTCTCCAATTGTTCTGTCTGAGTTATTTTCATTAGTTACTTCATCCAAACCATCAACATGTTTATTAGACCCCATTCCTACCAGGGTGCTCAAGGAAGCCCTACCATTATTTAATGCTTCGATCTTAAATATGATCAATCTATCTTTGTTAGTTGGCTATGTACCACAGGCTTTTAAGGTGGCAGTAATTAAACCATTACTTAAAAAGCCATCACTTGACCCAGCTATCTTAGCTAATTATAGGCCAATCTCCAACCTTCCTTTTCTCTCAAAAATTCTTGAAAGGGTAGTTGTAAAACAGCTAACTGATCATCTGCAGAGGAATGGTCTATTTGAAGAGTTTCAGTCAGGGTTTAGAATTCATCATAGTACAGAAACAGCATTAGTGAAGGTTACAAATGATCTTCTTATGGCCTCAGACAGTGGACTCATCTCTGTGCTTGTTCTGTTAGACCTCAGTGCTGCTTTTGATACTGTTGACCATAAAATTTTATTACAGAGATTAGAGCATGCCGTAGGTATTAAAGGCACTGCGCTGCGGTGGTTTGAATCATATTTATCTAATAGATTACAATTTGTTCATGTAAATGGGGAATCTTCTTCACAGACTAAGGTTATTTATGGAGTTCCACAAGGTTCTGTGCTAGGACCAATTTTATTCACTTTATACATGCTTCCCTTAGGCAGTATTATTAGACAGCATTGCTTAAATTTTCATTGTTACGCAGATGATACCCAGCTTTATCTATCCATGAAGCCAGAGGACACACACCAATTAGCTAAACTACAGGATTGTCTTACAGACATAAAGACATGGATGACCTCTAATTTCCTGCTTTTAAACTTGTACTTGGCCCCACAAATCTTAGAAACATGGTGTCTAACCAGATCCTTACTCTGGATGGCATTACCCTGACCTCTAGTAAAACTGTGAGAAATCTTGGAGTCATTTTTGATCAGGATATGTCATTCAATGCGCATATTAAACAAATATGTAGGACAACTTTTTTGCATTTGCACAATATCTCAAAAATTAGAAAGGTCTTGTCTCAGAGTGATGCTGAAAAACTCATGCATTTATTTCCTCTACGCTGGACTATTGTAATTCCTTATTATCAGGTTGTCCTAAAAGTTCCCTGAAAAGCCTTCAGTTAATTCAAAATGCTGCAGCTAGAGTACTGACAGGGACTAGAAGGACAGAGCATATTTCACCCATATTGGCCTCTCTTCATTGGCTTCCTGTTAATTCAAACAATTTGTGAGATACTCACTCCACTGAAAGCCATCAAAAGCCGCCTGGATTTTACAAATGGTTATCAACACGGAGGTGTTTTTCCTGTGGCGGATTGTCGCGGGAGCCGCCGCGACAATCCGTCCGCACGTCTTTCATTAAAAAAATCTCCTTTAACAGTGGAATATCCGGATAAAATGCTGAAACTGACTTCTTCTGAAACTTCTCTGTTCTCTCACGACGTCCTGGATCAATAGAGCCTGAAATGTGGAGGTTTTCAGCTTGAAACAGGCTGACGACGGCGCCTGGGAGCGCTGTGCGACGTCCTGCTCCGTGGGAAGTCCTTAAAGCGACAGTATCACGTCAAAATCTCTCATCAGCCGTTAAAATTTTCACTGAAAACCAGCTTAATTTTTCGAACCGTGTCCACTTCCATGTGCCTCACAGGTTTAGAAAAAATTTTGATCAAAAAAAGCGCCAGTCTCTCAGCAACTTCTCAGACAAAGGAATTCCGACGAGGGGCTGGACGACTCCTCCCACAAGGAGTGCTCACAGGCGAATGACGTCACCGACAGGCGTGGAAAAACTCACGCATGCGCACAAGGGTTCAAGCATGTCTGACGTAAAAACATATGAATGAAATCCATATAGTTTTTGAAAAAAATAAAAAGGACCTATACTTTATTGACAGCCCTCGTATACTCAACAAAAATATAAACGCAACACTTTTGATTTTGCTCCCATTTTGTATGAGATGAACTCAAAGATCTAAAACTTTTTCCACATACACAATATCACCATTTCCCTCAAATATTGTTCACAAACCAGTCGAAATCTGTGATAGTGAGCACTTCTCCTTTGCTGAGATAATCCATCCCACCTCACAGGTGTGCCATATCAAGATGCTGATTAGACACCATGATTAGTGCACAGGTGTGCCTTAGACTGCCCACAATAAAAGGCCACTCTGAAAGGTGCAGTTTTGATTTATTGGGGGGGGATACCAGTCAGTATCTGGTGTGACCACCATTTGCCTCATGCAGTGCAACACATCTCCTTCGCATCATCCGTGAAGAGAACACCTCTCCAACGTGCCAAACGCCAGCGAATGTGAGCATTTGCCCACTCAAGTCGGTTACGACGACGAACTGGAGTCAGGTCGAGACCCCGATGAGGACGACGAGCATGCAGATGAGCTTCCCTGAGACGGTTTCTGACAGTTTGTGCAGAAATTCTTTGGTTATGCAAACCGATTGTTTCAGCAGCTGTCCGAGTGGCTGGTCTCAGACGATCTTGGAGGTGAACATGCTGGATGTGGAGGTCCTGGGCTGGTGTGGTTACACGTGGTCTGCGGTTGTGAGGCTGGTTGGATGTACTGCCAAATTCTCTGAAACGACTTTGGAGACGGCTTATGGTAGATACATGAACATTCAATACACGAGCAACAGCTCTGGTTGACATTCCTGCTGTCAGCATGCCAACTGCACGCTCCCTCAAATCTTGCAACATCTGTGGCATTGTGCTGTGTGATAAAACTGCACCTTTCAGAGTGGCCTTTTATTGTGGGCAGTCTAAGGCACACCACCTGTGAGATGGGATGGATTATCTCAGCAAAGAAGTGCTCACTATCACAGATTTAGACTGGTTTGTGAACAATATTTGAGGGAAATGGTGATATTGTGTATGTGGAAAAAGTTTTAGATCTTTGAGTTCATCTCATACAAAATGGGAGCAAAACCAAAAGTGTTGCGTTTATATTTTTGTTGAGTGTATTTCCCCAGGCAGCACAAACACCTTATCAGGAGGGGACCAAATGATAAATTAGGACAGGACTGTATTGGAATCTTTATGATCACACAAAGGTATGCTTGTCAACATGATTGGAGGGTTTTATGGTTTTGCAATCATTTTGTTTTATGGTTTTGGAATTTATTTGTCACACACTGGTGGTGTGACAAATAAATTCTTTAAAAATCCTACAGTGTGATTTTCTGGATTTTTTTCCCCTCATTTTGTCTCTCACAGTTGAAGTGTACCTATGTTGAAAATTACAGACCTCTCATCTTCCTAAGTAGGAGAACTTGCACAATCAGGGGCTGACTAAATACTTTTTGGCCCCACTGTAATATATTATATACTATTACATTTAACTTCAATTACCTGGTCTATGCCCTGATTACTTCAGAAAGTTTAGATGACCAATTTTCACACATCTGTTCACAGCTAAGTGAATGTTAACTATCCCACACATGCAAGGACTTACATGGTTTCCTGAAATAGAAAATTCAAGCCTAGGTAACAATACTAGGTAAAAATACAATACTAATCAAAAATCTAATATATAAAGCTAAATAAACTAACCATAACCTGTCTAATGCTAATTCAATCTAAAACTAACTGATCCCAAAAACAAATACAACACAACAGAATGTAACTTAATTTAATTTAGATTTAGCTTAGTTTGTAACCATATGGCCTATTTTTACCTTGTTGTTGTTTTTTCCCAGCAAAATATCAGCTATGTTTAAAAATTGCAAGCAAAGCCAGCATAGAAACTGTACAAAATACGTTTTTTTTAATTGTGTATATCCATTTGTCTATACAAGTTAAATAAAGGCATTTTTCTTAGAGACTTCAATATATCAGTATATTTTACTTAGATTATCCTTAATCATCATCCAAGCACCTTCACATCAGTCAAAACAAATATTTCTCCAAACACACATTAAAAATTTTTTTTTTCCTGTATTATTACCTCTGTAGATGTAATTCATATAAATAAAAGCCAGCTTTTTAATCTTATCAGACATATATTTGGAACAGTTTTATTGGCAGCATCAGCTGTACATATATGAAGTCTGTCAGTGAATTTTCTGAGTATGGTAAATGTTGGTTTTGTGTGGGTATTTAATAAGCCTTACTAAGCTCTTAAGGTTCATCGAACCTGCACTTACCTTCAGACTAGACAACATGACGTGGATGATACTCTGAAACTCTACGTGGATGAAACATTTATTCACTGCACTGGGGCTGGCATCATCATCTGAAACTGAACCCCACTTATTTATGTCAGCAGATTAATTCCAGCACCACCTGCTACATTATTTTTGTTGGGAGATTTCTGAATTGAATTAAAGATGTGTCAAAATTAACTAACAAATAGAGGATTTTGTGTTTAAAACAAAATGCAGCAAAAACAGTTCTGTACATGAAGTCAACAAGTCTAAATTTATGGAATGTTAACATTCTTGATGTCTTTCCAAAATGCCAAATGGGTAATTACGAAGTCTATTAGAAAAGTATCCGACCTATCCGACTTTTTTCAAAAACCATATGGATTTGAATCACGTGTGATTGCGTCAGACAAGCTTGAACCCTTGTGCGCATGCATGAGTTTTTCCACGCCTGTCGGTTGCGTCATTCGCCTGTGAGCAGGCTTTGAGTGAGGAGTGGTCCACCCCCTCGTCGGATTTTCATTGTCAGGAAATGGCGGAATGATTTGGGCTTTTTTTCCATCTGAATTTTTCCAGAAACTGTTAGAGACTGGCAGCTGGAAACCATTAGAAAAATTTATCTGGCTTTCGGTGAAAATGTTACGGGCTTGGTAGAGAATAAGGAGTGTTACTGTCGCTTTAAGGATGGCCCCCAGCGGCTGTGGGGCGCGCCGCGCTCCGAAGCCGCCATCGACAGGCTGAACGACCATTTCATTTCTAAACGGATGGCTGTCTGGATCCGTGACCATCGCGTGCCATTTCTCTGGTTATCACAAGAGCTGGACATCAACCATTTTCCGTCAGATTTCACTTTTAACAAGAGATTTTGTCATGGAAAGCCGAGCGGAGGCTTCGCGCGTCACGATGGATTCGCTACTGGAGCGAGACAAAACCACCTCCGTTTTGGTCTCACAGGACGGCTTTGAGATGGCGTTCAGACAGCTGTCGGTGGTTTTTCCATCGAGTGATTATCCGAGAAATTGTGGATGTGCCTGGACATGCCAGAACATGTCCCATGAGGCTTCATCACGGCGTTGCTGTGCGCCATGAGGCACCGTCGCGACGCGCGGAATTCCTCCGCATGTCTGTCTCAATGTGCCGAAAAAGTGCTGATGTCCACGTCTTTTCACAATTCCTGTGCTAGTCAGACGACGTCCCAGATAAAACACAGCGTCCAGTTTGGAAATGAACGGCACATTCCACTGTTACAGGAGTTTTTGTCATGGAAAGAGGAGCGTGACGCGCAAAGCCTCCGCTCGGCTTTCCATGACAAAATCTCTTGTTAAAAGTGAAATCTGCCAGAAAATTGTTGATGTCCAGCTCTTGTGATAACCAGAGAAATGGCACACGATGGTCACGGATCCAGACAGCCATCTGTTTAGAAATGAAATGGTCGTTCAGCCTGTCGATGGCGGCTTCGGAGCGCGGCGCGTCCCGCAGCCGCTGGGGGCCATCCTTAAAATGACAGTAACACTCCTTATTCTCTACCAAGCCCGTAACATTTTCACCGAAAGCCAGATAAATTTTTCTAATGGTTTCCAGCTGCCAGTCTCTAACAGTTTCTGAAAAAATTCTGATGGAAAAAAAAGCCTAAATCATTCCGCCATATCCTGACAATGAAAATCCGACGAGGGGGCTGGACCACTCCTCACTCAAAGCCTGCTCACAGGCAAATGACGCAACCGACAGGTGTGGAAAAACTCACGCATGCGCACGAGGGTTCAAGCTTGTCTGATGCAATCACACGTGATTCAAATCCATATGGTTTTTGAAAAAAATAATAAGGTCGGATACTTTTCTAATAGACCTCGTACATCTGCCAATGAAGCAGACGTTACGTTTTCACCCCTGTTTATTTGCTTGTTTGTCTGTTTGTGAACAGCCTGTAACCCACAATTTTTAGATATCATTATGAAATTTTTACAGAGGCTTTACATCCTGATAGGCAAGAAGTGATTCAATTTTCAAGGTCATAGGTCAAAGGTCAAAGTCAGGAAAAATTTAGAAAAATCCCTATCCTAACACTGAACAAATTTTCAAAAATTCGGAACTCTGTCAAAAAAGATAAAATTTCTTTCATATGTGAGAGCGTTATGTAGGATGGGACCGTTTATTGACTGACAAAGTTTGATCCAGATTACAGATATTGTGACAATTTAAACTTAACACTGAAAACTCCATTTAATGTATATTTTGCATTATATCTTAACCCAAATGTGCCCCAATCACTCTCATATTTGAAAGTGGGGTGCAGACTGACACTCACTATCACTTGACAAAGTTTGATCTGCATCTGATCAGGAGCGTGGATTTTGTGGACATTTGAATTTTATATTGAAAATCCCATTTGATGTACATTTTGCATTATATCTCAATCAAAAGTGCCTCAGTCACTCTAATTTGTGACAATGAGGTGCAAACTGGCACTCTCGATGAATAGACTAAGTTTGATCTGCATCTGATCCGTATTGCGTATTTAGCAGATATTTGATTTTAACATTGAAACCCCGTCTAATCGATATTTTTGTTTTATATTTTAGCTCATAAAAAGCCACTTCTAACAGGGCTTTGACTTCATTCATTCACTCATTCATTTAGTCATTCATTCATGGGGGGGATCCAGGTATCCTAATTTTTTATCATAAGACACTTCAGCACCAACAACAGACCACTGACATGTGACTGACATTCAAAAGCATTTTATTCAGAGAGGTGCTGAGATGACAGCAACGTTACTTTTTGTGCCTTCATGATTAAGGTCACAGAACAGCACTGTGCAGCATACCGATTGGTGGGGTCATTTATTGGCCTTTTAATTATGACAAAATACCTCAATGTACTCACCGGTGGGCCAGAAAGGATGCACAAATATGATCCTCTCTAGGCCACAGGCCTTTTGAGTAATACTAAATATTCCAGAAGCAATAGCAGAAAGAGGAATGTTGTAGTTAATGGATTTTAAATGGAAATCCAGACAATTACAAATAGAAAAATGACTGCTTGTCACTGGTAATGTTGGGTAAGAAATGACCGCAGGGCAACTGCATGAATGACTTCACTATTGCCCTCATACATCACATGAATACTGTGTTCTATCACTACACATCTTCTTTCAGCCTCCTACCCATAAATATTCTTCCTGTGACATCACCATTTTCATTCCGGGCATTAAGCGAGACATTTTCGGATGAGTGCACAAGAAGTGAGGAGTCCTGGAAAAAAAAGCAAATTATCACTGCACATATATGCACCTGCAACAATGAGGTTAATATAAATGGATTTTTTTTAGCATGCAAAAATGACATTTGCATATTTGCTCAAGTGTGATGTGTCTAAAATTTATTTACAAAATATGATAGATGGCATCCAGTGATAATACAATGGCAACAGAAGAAAAGTAACACTTACAAATGATTAAAACATCAGTCTTAGCAGGTCAAGTGAAGTCTGAGAGCATGGTGCTGCATGTCGCTGTATCCATCACCACACTATAGAAAAGCCTTCATGAACAGCATCTCAGGCAGACAATCGGTTCATCCCCACCTTTCGATGGTAATCATCTATCTGCTGCAGCCAGGTGAATCATGGGCATCCCCTTGGCCTTCTCAAGCTGCTGGAGTTTTCAACATGGAGGCACCTACATGCTACATCAAAGTCAGAGCAACGCACCACATGGCCAAAATGTCTATCACCACGAGAGTGATCCCCCTCATCCTAGTCTCCCTAAGTAACTGCTCACTTGAAACAGTCATTCCAATGGTACCCAAGGATCCTCCAGAGAGACCTAGTACCAAAGACATCCAGTCATTGTCTAAGAACAGCAGCTAGTGTCCAAGTTCCACAGCCATACAGTAATACAGGAAGCACAAACACCCTAATGACTTGGACCTTTGTTCTCCTGCAAATATATCGGCATCACCAAACACCTCTGTCCAGCGACCTCATGACTGCACAAGGTCTTCCTAGCTGTCTCGTGATCTCAATGGCTGAGGATCCTGAGACATGAATGTCACTTACAAGATAACTGAATGTCTCCATAATTTCAACACTTTCAATGCATACATATACACTTCTGATAGCTGATTCCAGGAAGTCATGAAAAGCCAAGATCTTAGTCTTGATTCGTGACAACCTCAAACTCAGACCTTGTTCAGCTTTTCAAGTGCTACAATAAGAGTATAAACGTATTGCGACAACATCACAGCATCGTTTGTAAAGTCACGGTTACCTTTCTATGCCAACAAAGATACCTAAGCCACTGGTTCCCAAGACCCTCCCAACACATCATCCATGCAAGCACTGAACAGTGTTGGAGAGTATAGTCAGGTTCAGTATGTTCAGGCACAAGCTTTTGTTGCAATTTTGTGGAGATTAATAAAATTATAGATTTTTGGAAAGTGCATGCAATAGCCAATCCACCAAAAAAATGCATGATTCAGTATTCCTAGAAGCTACCATGTCAGCCATTTAGGATTTGTAAAAATGGCAGCTTAAAATAGACCATTGTTACATTCTTAATGCGCATGCTCAGTAGTGTATAAATCTTGCATGACTAAGCATTAGTTCTTACCTCCGCTGTCAGCATGGGGGGGGGGGGGGGGGGGTGAATTCCCTATTTGTCCAAAACACATACGGGTGGTGGCTTTTGCAGCTTATTTCAAAGGGCGCGGTTGTACTATGATCGCCCACGATCCAAAAAAAGTGCTACAATAGGATAAAATGGCTTAATCCAGTTTGCCTCCTAACAGGCTGGTTTATAAAGTGCAGACCTGGCAATCCCCCTCAAAACAAAAGTAAACTGCGCCCTCGGCCAGAACTTCTGCGGCTTTCAGTGTGCATTTTACTGTTTCCAAACACTTGAAAAATACTGAGTTGGTGTTTTCTTTTCATGATGACTGGAGCGGTACACTTGAATGTTTTTGATGAATGCATGGAACGTTGCATTTTTATATGGTTCTGCAATCTCCCTGACAGCACTTCCTGATGGAAAAGTCTGCTGTTTTCCCGGCTTTCCTCCCAAATACAGCTATTATTTGTGCAAATGACCTGAAAACAAAGATTGTTCAACATCATGGTATAAGGGAAGGATACAAAAAGCTACCTCAGAGATTTCAGCTGTCAGTTTCCACTGTGCGGAAAGGAAATGGAAGACCGCAGGCATAGTATTAGTTAAGGCCCGACGTGGCCGGCCAAGAAAAATCTCAGATAAGGTGAAGCGAAGGATGGTGAGAAAAGTCATAGTCAACCCACAGACCTGCTCCAAAGACCTATAACATGATCTTGCTGAAGATAGTGTCTCTGGGCATCATTCAACTATACAGCGCACTTTGCACAAGATGCTGTAGATGCTGCACAAGATGCTGTAATGCAGAGGAAGCCTTTTCTGCGTACACACCACAAACAGAGTCGCTTGAGGTATGCTAAAGCACATTTGGACAAGCCAGCTTCATTTTGGAATAAGGTGCTGAGGACAGATGAAACTAAAATTGAGTTATTTGGACATAACAAGGGGCAGTATGCATGGCTGAAAAAGAACACAGCATTCCAAGACAAACACTTGCTACCTACAGTAAAATTTGGAGGTGGTTCCATCATGCTGTGTGGCTGCGTGGCCAGTGCAGGTACAGGGAATCTTGTTAAAGTTAAGGGTCACATGGATTCCAGTCAATATCAGCAGATTCTTGAGAACAATATTCATGAATCAGTAACAAAGATGAAGTTGCGCCGGGGCTGGATATTTCAACAAGACAACGACCCTAAACACTGCTCAAAATCTCCTAAGGCATTCATGCAGAGGAACAAGTACAACACTCTGGAATGGCCATCTCAGTCTCCAGACCTGAATATTATTGAAAATCTGGTGTGATTTTAAGTGGGCTGTCCATGTTCGGAAACCAACAAACCTGACTGAACTGGAGATGTTTTGTAAAGAAGAATGGCCCAAAATACCTTCAACCACAATCCAGACTCTCATTGGAAGCTATAGGAAGCATTTAGAGGATGTTATTTCTGCAAAAGGAGGATCTACTAAATATTGATATATTTTTTCTGTTGGGGTGCCCAAATTTATGTACCTGCCTAATTTTGTTTAAATAATTATTGCACACTTTCTGTAAATCCTACAAATTTCATTTCACCTCTCAAATATCACTGTTTGTCTGCTATATGATATATTTAACTGAAATTGCTGATCCAAACAACCAATGATTTATAAAGGAAAATCCTGGAAATTATCAGGGGTGCCCAAACTTTTGCAACTCTGTTTTTACTGTTGTAATACTGAATGATTTTTACAAATAAAGCTGTGACAAAAATGTGCACACAGTGCGTACAGGATTACAGCTGATGGAGCCAATGTTATCTATGAAATATTGTCCTTTTTTCCGATTGTCACATCTGGAACACGTTTAAGGGACTTTGTCCACCTTTCTTTAGGCAAGTCAGTCATTTGTTGCAGTGTTATCCATAGATTTAGTCATGTCCGCGGAGGTGACATGGAGGATGCATGCCCGCACTAAAATGCTCTGCACCCCACAGTGTTCTACATGAGCGAATTGTGGAGTACTCGGTGCACGTGTCAAACAATGTAACAGCGGACTACTGGGGTTTTTCCAATATCTCAGCATCTAGATGGTCTAGACTCTTGATTCTATTGGTAAAATACACATTTTCAGGGCCAAATCAATGGTGGTAATTACTGAAATGTATATGTAGGTAAAGTCATATATGCAAATCCATAAATGTGGCTGTCCAAGATGGCTGCCATGATGGCTTCCTGGAAAATGGAATTATTCATTATCTTACTGGCAGCTGCATGCACTTGTATATGCACAATTGTATATTTTTACTGATATCCACAAAATTACAGCAAAGCTACATAACCTGACTAGTAGGGCTTTGTAATAAATCACTATTGTTCCATGCTAGCTGTACACAAGCCCTGTTTACTAAAATAAAAATTGTTTTTTTAGCTTATTTTCAGTTTGTTACTCAGTAAACCCACATTCTCATTAAATATCCACTGAATACATTGGAGAAAGTGTGGGATACATCCATAAATGAGGAATACTCTGCCTTTCTAACGAGCCTCATAAAGAAAAGGGAAAAAATGCTTTAGAAATGCTTCTATGAGCAAGAAAAGCCATAACATGTAAACAACTGCAGCAAAATGTTCCCATCTGCTGCTAGCAGGCAGGCCATAAACTACTTTCCACCACAAATATCCCTGAGGTTAATGGGAAGCTTACTGCACCACCACGTGCACTGTGTGGGACTGCCAAATCCAGTTTGTTCCGACACACCTCTCCACAAAAAACACAGCCTGAAATATGCAGCTTGCTCGCTGCAGCCGGACAAAACAGGCTCGAGCGTCTCCAATGAATCACATTTACATGACAACAAGATGTGTCGTCCGCAACAATTCAACTCTAAGTTTGGTAAATGCTGAGATGAAATAAGTACCAGGCCCCTTGGACAATTTCATTTCACAAAACTGCAGCTTGAAAATTCTGAAGAGCCGAAACGTGGGAGAAGCAGGGTAGTAGTGGGAGAGTGGAAGTGAGGTAAGATAATGAGAAAGTTAGAGAAAGAAAGTGAAACATCTTACTTCTCTGGAGTGCACCTCGTTAGCGTAGAGAGGAAAAAGGAACTCAGACTCGCCCTCTGCCAGCTTCACCCCATCTGAGTGGACCTGTAGGAGTCCCATCCCCTCCTGCAGCAGCGACACAAAGAAGCGGCGTTCTGATAAAGCTGCAGCTTGATATACAGCAAGAAACTCATGCTGATATGCACAAAAGTCTGAGTATTTACAGTGCATCCGGGAAGTATTCACAGCGCTTCACTTTTTCCACATTTTGTTGTTAAAGACTTATTTCAAAATGGAATATATTAATTCCCCCCCTCAAAATTCTACTCACAACACCCCATATTGACAACATGAAAAAAGGTTTTTTTTGAAAATTTTTGCAACTTTGTTTAAAATAAAATACTAACAAATCACGTGTCCATAAGTATTCACAGCCTTTGCTCAATTACTTTGTTGATTCACCTTTGGCAGCAATTACAGCCTTAAGTCTTCTTCAATATGATACCACAAGCTTGGTGCACCAATCTTTGGGCAGTTTTGCCGTTCCTCTTTCCAGGCCCTCTCAAGCTCCATCAGGTTGGAGGGGAGCGTCGGTGCACAGCCATTTTCAGATCTCTCCAGAGATGTTCAATCAGATTCAGGTCTGAGATCTGTCTGGGCCACTCAAGAACATTCACAGAGTTATCCTGAAGCCACTCCTTTGATATCTTGGCTGTGTGCTTAGGGTCATTGTCCTGCTAAAAGATGAACCGTCACCCCAGTCTGAGGTCAAGAGTACTCTGGAGCTGGTTTTCATTCGGGATGTCTCTGTACATTGCTGTATTCATCTTTCCCTCAATCCCGACTAGTCTCCCAGTTTCTGCTGCTGAAAAAATATCCCCACAGGAAGATGCTTCACTATGGGGATGGTGCCTGGTTTCCTCCAAACATGACGCCTGGCATTCACGCCAAAGAGTTAAATCTTTGTCTCATTAGACCAGAGAACTTTGTTCTTTATATATATATATATATATATATATATATATATATATATATATATATATATATATATATTTTTTTTTTTTTTTTTTTTTTTTTTTTTTTCTTTTCAAAAATCTTAAAAAAAAAAACGTTTTCACATTATCATTGCGGGGTATTGTGTGTAGAATTTTGAGGGAAAAAAATGAATTTCATCCATCTTGGAATAAGGCCTTAACATAACAAATTGTGGAAAAAAGTAAAGCGCTGTGAATACTTCCCAGAAGCTTTTTTTTTTTTTACTATTATCCAGTTTTCTGTGTACGGTCTTTAAGCTTGCTGCTTGGGTTTTCACCAGCTCCAAATGAGAGCAAAGTAGCCAGAATATGTGATTTAGCTTTGGAGGGCTTTTACAAAAGTGTACGCTATGTGTGTCTACAGCCCTCCTTGACTGTAAATCCACAGCTGCCATCTGGACGTCAGACAGAAAGCTGACAAGAGTGAAATAATGCTCTCATGAAGTGCACTGCTTAGACCAGAGCTTCTGTTGACCCATAGCACTGCATGTGCTCCGTCCTCCTGTAACACTCACACATATTCAGTCAAATCAAGTGAGAACTAAGACACAAAATACCAGATTTTGCAAAACAAACAAAAAAGTACTCACACCTGTGTTGAGCAGAGCACACCAGAAAACTACCAGTAGTTTGATGACATAAACCTGCTTAGAAATACTGCAAATATTAAGAAAGCTCAGTAATCTGAGGATTCAAAAGAATCATAGCTGAAAATTTGAAAGTTGCTCACAATCCTGGATTCGTGACATCTGTTTTGCAAAACAGCAACTTATTACTGCAGGAAATTCTATTTACTATTTACGTTCTCGTTATGGCCGAACAACTGTCCAGTTTCTGGGTATTCTGTGTTAGTACACACCCGCGGCTGATGTGCTTGATGAATTCCTGCACAAAAAGGGGGTTCCCAAATAATTGTGATATATTCCTGTGAGATAATGAGTATATCTCATCTAAATTAATTCTAAAATTTACCAGTTTATGAGCAACTTCACCTGTTATTGCTCAAGCACACTGTAAACATTGACACGATGGAGTTTGATGTGGAAGAGAATATACGATTGGAATGGTTTGATTACAATTTACAGTTGGCGATGAAAGAGTTGGGTGTTAAAGTCAGAACAAGAAGCTGCACTGAAAGAGATCTATCTAGGAAAAGACACATTGTGTATGTTGCCCACAGCAAGATCCAGCAGCATCTTCTCATGTCGGCATGTCACCAGCTAGTGGTGCTCGTGAGAGTGTGGCGAAAGTCGTCCAGCGAGTTCAATCTATGGGCGCGAGCTATCCCACAATCCCAAAATAGCATAGATGTCAGTCCAATGAGAGCGGCACTCTGAGCGGGGCGCCATACTAGTATGCCTCCTCCATCTTGCTGGCGTCTGACTCAGAGTGGTGCTGTGTGTCCATTAGTGATCCAGCAAATGCCCATCCAACTTGTTCATTAAAAGTCACTGTCATCTGTCCACAAAACCTGTGAAAAATCTGTGGTCATGTTTCAGGCTTGCTTATTTTGGACATGTCTCTGAGCACTGAACAACTTGTAGTTGTACTTCTGGACACTCCACGGAGGTTGCAGTTCTGGCATATATATATATATATATATATATATTTATTTATTTCTAATTTAACCTTTATTTAACCAGGTTAGTCCCATTGAGATCGAGATCTCTTTTGCAAGGGAGACCTGGACAATTATAAAGTCTCCAGTTCACCTAACCTGCATGTCTTTAAATGTGGAAGGAAATCAGAGCACCCGGAGGAAACCCATGCAAACACGGGGAGAACATGCAAACTCCACACAGAAAGGCCACAGGTGGGAATCAATCCCATGACCTTTTTGCTGTGAGGCAACAGTGCTAACCACTAAACCACTGTGCTGTGCAATATAACGGGAACTCGAGGAGAATGAGTTCCTAGTAGTGTCACATTTAATTCTTCTCAAGTCATGTGCAACAAAATGTTTGTTTGTTCGTTGATCAAACCTCAAGAGCTTAGATATTTCAAGAATATTGCATTGCTCTGAAAGGCATTTTACTATTTTTGACTTTTTACTGTGAAATCTCTTGTTTTTCTTCTTGTTTTATTTCTTTTTGAGGCCATTTTGCCCGAGGTAAAGAAACTGTTTAATAATTATGCACACCTTAAACTGAGGTGTTAATCTCTTTAGGCCAAACCCTCCCTCATTGCACAAATACATTTCACCTGAGAATGTTTAAATCCAATGTGCATTCAGGTTTATGGTGCTTTGAGCTTGAAAACAGGCATAAAATGATGATAAAGACAGAATACTCATGTGTCTAAACATTGTGCATGCAGTGTATACTGCTGATATATAAAATGCTAAATGGATGTGCTCCCTCTTATCTTGCATAACTGGTTGAGCATCATGTACTGCCCCATGTCCTCAGGGTGCAGTTTACTCTGATTCTAAACTGAATATAAAGACAGCAGGCTGCCGAGCAGCTACTTACATATGGATCATTGGATCTTTTAAATCAAGATGTAAAAACATCTTTATTCTCTTATCTATAATTAGGAAATTATATTAACATATTAATTTAATCCATGAAATTAAATTAATTATCTTACTATTAATTATCTTATTTTCACACTGATTTTCTTTCATCACAGTTGCTTTTAATTCATTTTGAATGTCTTTGCAATTTAGGCTGATGTTGTAAAGCACTTGTAAATGGCTGTTCTCAAACTGATATGCAAATAAAATGTTTATTGTTGTTTTTGTTGTGATTTTAAACAAGTGGTGTTCAGTGATGTGACGTCTCAGTTTGGTGATGTTCATCACTTAAACACACAGAGACATTGTGTCTTGAAATTCCTTATGTTCAACAGGAATGCAACAGTGAAGTTTCCATGTAGTTTACACCACAGCAGTTAGAAATGCCCTATAAGAGAAAATGAAATTAAACAGATGCAAATGTTAATCTATTCTTCCTTTCATTATGCTAAAAATTCACCCCAACCTCAAACCCAAGTTATGCAGAAGTCTACTAAATGTTTTTATTGCACTCCTGTTAATATAGTAAAAGTAAGACCCTTCAGCTGCTCCCTTGTTTTCACTCGCGGTCACCACAGAAGATCCAAGGTGGATCTGCATGTTGATTTGGCACAGGTTTTACACCGGATGCCCTTACTGACACAACTCCACATTACATGGAGAAATGTAGAAGGGCTGGGATTTGAACCAGGAACCTTCCACACTGAAACCAAGTGCACTAACCAATTGGCGACCACCCCTGTCAGGAGTTACAGAAATATTATATTGTATAAAAATAAACGTGTATGTGTGAGATGTACTAATTTCCCTTTTGCATATTAGGTTTACAGCTGTAATCCTGGGCTACTGGGAAAGTGTGTGTGTGTGTGTGCGTGCATGTGTGTGTCTGGGGGGGTGTTAATAATCTGAATCAAGCATTTTTAAACTATGTTAAACCCGTTAAAGCTCTGTGTGGCTGTTAACAGTGGCTGTTTATTTGCTAACATATTAACAAAAAACAAACAAACACACAAACGAACATGGGAGAAAACAGCTTATTTTTATCTTTTTAATATACAATGGCTTGCAAAAGTATTCAGCCCCTCGGTATTTCACACATTTTAATTAGTTTAGTTTCAAATACAAAAAGTAAATCAGGCTTCTCAATATAAAAATTTCTAAAATTATCTTCCTTAAACTCAAATTGAAAACAAATCTCTACAACTTGATATAAATTAATTAGAAATTAGAAAAAGCTTATGACAGGGTGCCAAGAGAAGAGCTGTGGTATTGTATGAGGAAGTCTGGAGTGGCAGAGAAGTATGTTAGGGTAGTGCAGGACATGTACAAGAATAGTGTGATAGCGGTGAGATGCGCAGTCAAAATGACAGACTCATTCAAGGTGGAGGTGGGATTACACCAAGGATCAGCTCTGAGTCCTTTCTTGTCTGCAGTGGTTATGGACAGGTTGACGGATGAGATCAGACAGGAGTCCCCATGGACTATGATGTTTGCAGATGACATTGTGATCTGTAGTGAGAGTAGAGAGCAAGTTGAGTCTAGTCTGGAGAGGTGGAGATATGCTTTGGAGAGAAGGGGAATGAAAGTAAGTAGAAGCAAGACTGAGTACATGTGTGTGTGAATGGGAGGGAGCCCAGTGGAATAGTGCAGTTACAAGGAGTAGAAGTGGTGAAAGTAGATGAGTTTAAATATTTGGGGTCAACTGTTCAAAGTAATGGAGAGTGTGGTAAAGAGGTGAAGAAGAGAGTGCAGGCAGGGTGGAGTGGGTGGAGAAAGGTGGCAGGAGTGATTTGTGACCGAAGAATAACAGCAAGAGTGAAGGGGAAAGTTTACAAGACGGTAGTGAGACCAGCTATGTTGTACGGCTTAGAGACGGTGGCACTAACAAAAAGACAGGAGGCAGAGCTGGAGGTGGCAGAGCTGAAGATGTTGAGATTCTCTTTGGGAGTAACAAGAATGGACAAGATTAGGAATGAACATATCAGAGGGACAGCTCAGGTGGGACGGTTTGGAGACAAAGTCAGAGAGGCGCGATTGAGATGGTTTGGACATGTACAGAGGAGGGACCCAGTGTATATAGGGAGAAGGATGCTGAGGATGGAGCCACCATGCAGGAGGAGAAGAGGGAGGCCAAAGAGGAGGTTTATGGATGTATTGAAGGAGGACATGCAGGTGGTTGGTGTGACAGAGGAAGATACAGAGGACAGGGTGAGATGGAAATGATTGATCTGCTGTGGCGACCCCTAACGGGAACAACCGAAAGACAAAGAAGAAGAAGAAAAATATAAAAGCCAAGATTATGGGTTGCATAATCAGCCCCTTTGGTATAATACCTGTAAATAATCAGTTTAATTGCCAGTTTTCTTCAGACAAGTCAGGAGATGGATACATGAACATTTATAAGTCACTGAATATGTCTTGAACTTTATTTACATAATTTATGAAGAAACAATATGGCACTCTATGGTAAATTTGTGTGGAGTAGACAGTTTTCAAAAACTGACTGTGCAAGAAGGAGAACAGTGAGGAAAGCCACCCAGACAACCCAGAAAAAGTTTTAGGCTTCTGTGGCTGTGATTGAAGAAATTGTGCACAGCGCAAGTTTTGGATATTAGATCCCCAGTTATACAGCTTGATGTAAATAAAGTCCACGACATATTCAGGAACTTGGAAATGTTCATGTATCCATCCCCTGACTTGTCTGAAGAAAACTGGCAATAAAACTGATTATTTACAGGTATTATACCAAAGGGGCCCATTACTTATGCAACCCATCATCTTGGCTTTTATATTTTTAATTAATTTATATCAAGTTGTAGCGATTTACTTTAAGTTTGAGTTTAAGAAAGATCATTTTAGACATTTTTATATTGAGAAGCCTGGTTTACTTTTTGTATTTGAAATGCCATAAAAAAATTAAAGTGTGTGAAATACCAAGGGGCTGAATACTTTTGCAAGCCACTGTATAATATACAAATAATGGATGGTAAGGAGTCCAACATAGTTATATTGTTATATTATATTGTTATATTAAAAGCTATATTAAACATACCGCGTTGAACCACATCACCCTGAGGATCCAGATGGTGAGGGCAAAGTTGACCACCAGGATTACGATGAGCAGCAGGACAAACAGGTAGAGGCAGCGCTTCCTCCATCCATAGATTCCAATCTTGTAGACATTGTCGGGCAGTGACCTGGGCGTGTCACTGCCCTCAGTAGTAGTGACGTACTGCTCCCGTACCATCTGCTGGCTGAGCACAACACAGAAGCTTCATTAGTAACAGCATCAGACATTTATTAAAAAGAAATCCTGCTCTCACAAACCAAGCAACAAGACTGAACACTGCATGTCAGAACATGCCAAGAATCACAGGTCAAAGGTCATAGAAAGTCACATAGAGTAACAGATGTTAACAGCGGCGATTCAACAGTCTGATGGTTCCTGAAGCAGGTGGGCCTTCCAACCAGTGTTCATCACCATTATGTGCAGTGTTGAATGTACTATGATACAAAGTAATGCATTACTGTAATCACATTACATTTGTCAGTACCACAGTAATGTAACACATTACTGTAATCACATTACATTTGCCAGTATCACACAGTGGTGGGCACAGCTGACCAAAAAGTGAGCTCCGATAACCGCTAATCCGCTAAGTGAAAAGTTAACTTTTGTAGCGCAAAACCGATAAACTGCAAAAAATACAAATAAAATAAAAAATTAGCAGAAGTTATAGCTAACTGCAAACTTTTAGTACTGTTGGCTACTGATAAGCCAGTT
The DNA here is from genome assembly GCF_902500255.1 of Thalassophryne amazonica. Taxonomy (NCBI): domain Eukaryota; kingdom Metazoa; phylum Chordata; class Actinopteri; order Batrachoidiformes; family Batrachoididae; genus Thalassophryne; species Thalassophryne amazonica. Next base: position 68,507,630 of record NC_047106.1, on the reverse strand, counting down.
TCGAGTTTAAGCACCGCCGAGGCTTCTGAATAAAATCAAACGAACAACAGTTGCCAGTAGGTGGCAGTGTTCTTGGCATTTTGACGCATTCCTTTAAAAGATATGTCATGTGTGATATTTTCTCTCTGTAAAAAAGAAAGGCACCATTAATATTGATAAACTGTCCAGAATTAGTTGATTATGAGTAAAACCATGAGTGAAAAGTGCCTTGTATTTCATGTCTCCTGCCTGCTGTCTGTCTTTTTGCATATGGAATGTAAATTACTTCTTTTTTTTTTGAGGCAGCACCAGCCGACCGCTCACAGCCGCCTGACTATTGCAAAACACGCAACTGGTAGGTACTAATATGTATGGTTTTGTTTTATTTACTATGCCAGCAAAAACATAGCGGACTAGAGCTAAATTTAGCGGAAGCGAAGTGGTCCACTGATGGTTTTCAAAATTAGCTGAAAAGCTAATCCGCAGACAAAAAAGTTAGCTTCCTTAATTAGCGGATTAGTGGAACTGTGCCCACCACTGGTATTTCAGTAACAAATTACTGTAATTACATTAAATTTGTCAGCACCACAGTAATTTAATTTAATTTAATTTAATTAGCTTATAATGTGGCAAATCACAGCAAAAGCCGTCTCAAGGCGCCTTACATGGAACAAGTCAACATAAAATTTAAATAAATAATTAAAAATGAATAAAAATTTCAAATACATAATTAAAAACAGAAGTAAAAGAATAAAACAGATAACAAAATAAAAACTATTCATAACAAAGAAAATAAAAATGGGTTTTCAGTCTTGACTTAAAAATGTCCAGAAGTACTGTAATCACATTACAGTAATGTAATGTACCACAGTAAAGTAAAACATAACTGTAATCACATTGTATGTGTCAGTACCACAGTAAAGTAAAACATTACTGTATCACTATACATTTGTCAATACCACGGTAAAGTAAAACATTACTGTAATCACATTCATCAGTACCACAGTAAAGTAAAACATTACTGTAATCACATTACATTCGTCAGTACCACAGCAATGTAACGTATTACTGAAATCACATTACATTTGTCAGTACCACAGTAATGTAATGCATTACTGAAATCACATTACATTTGTCAGTACCGCAGTAATGTAACGCATTACTGTAATCACATTACATTTGTCAGTACCGCAGTAATGTAACGCATTACTGTAATCACATTACATTTGTCAGTGCCACAGTAAAGTAAAACATTACTGTAATCACATTACATTTGTCAGTGCCACAGTAAAGTAAAACATTACTGTAATCACATTACATTTGTCAGTACCGCAGTAATGTAACGCATTACTGTAATCACATTACATTTGTCAGTGCCACAGTAAAGTAAAACATTACTGTAATCACATTACATTTGTCAGTGCCACAGTAAAGTAAAACATTACTGTAATCACATTACATTTGTCAGTACCACAGTCATTTACTGTAATCACATTACATTGGTCAGTACCACAGTAATGTAACACATTACTGTAATCACATTACATTGGTCAGTACCACAGTAATGTAACACATTACTAAAATCACATTACATTTGTCAGTGCCACAGCAATGTAATGCATTACTGTAATCACATTACATTTGTCAGTACCACAGTAATTTACTGTAATCACATTACATTGGTCAGTACCACAGTAAAGTAAAACATTACTGTAATCACATTACATTTGTCAGTACCACAGTAAGTTACTGCAATCACATTACATTGGTCAGTACCACAGTAATTTACTGTAATCACAGTACATTTGTCAGTACCACAGTAACGTAAAACATTACTGTAATCACATTACATTTGTCAGTACCACAGTAATTTACTGTAATCACATTACATTGGTCAGTACCACAGTAATGTAACACATTACTGTAATCACATTACATTGGTCAGTACCACAGTAATGTAACACATTACTGAAATCACATTACATTTGTCAGTGCCACAGTAATGTAATGCATTACTGTAATCACATTACATTTGTCAGTACCACAGTAATGTAACACATTATTGTAATCACATTACATTGTTCAGTACCACAGTAATGTAACGCATTACTGAAATCACATTACATTCGTCAGTACCACAGTAATGTAAGGCATTACTGTAATCACATTACATTTGTCAGTATCACACAGTGGTGGGCACAGCTAACCAAAAAGTTAGCTTCAATAACCGCTAATCCGCTAACTGAAAAGTTAACTTTTGCAATGCAAAACCGATAAACTGCAAAAAAAAACAATATATATATATATATATATATATATATATATATATATATATATAATTAGCAGAATACAGCTAACCGCTGTAATCATATTACATTTGTCACTATCACTGAGAACTGAACTGTCTGGCTGGTAACTTTATTTACGCTCATAACAACAGCAGGGCAAGGGGCAATTTTGTCAGTATACAACCCCAATTCCAATGAAGTTGGGATGTTGTGTTAAATGTAAATAAAAACAGAATACAATGATTTGCAAATCCTCTTCAACCTATATTCAATTGAATACACCACAAAGACAAGATATTTCATGTTCAAACTGATAAACTTTATTGTTTTTGTGCAAATATTTGCTCATTTTGAAATGGATGCCTGCAACACATTTCAAAAAAGCTGGGACAGTGGTATGTTTACCACTGTGTTACATCACCTTTCCTTCTAACAACACTCAAGCGTTTGGAAACTGAGGACATTAATTGTTGAAGCTTTGTAGGTGGAATTCTTTCCCATTCTTGCTTGATGTACGGCTTCAGTTATTCAACAGTCCGGGGTCTCCGTTGTTGTATTTTGGACTTCATAATGCGCCACACATTTTCAATGGGCGACAGGTCTGGAGTGCAGGCAGGCCAGTCTAGTACCCGTACTCTTTTACTACGAAGCCATGCTGTTGTAACACGTGCAGAATGTGGCTTGGCATTATCTTGCTGAAATATGCAGGGACGTCCCTGAAAAAGATGTTGCTTGGATGTCAGCATGTGTTGCTCCAAAACCTGGATGTACCTTTCAGCATTGATAGTGTCATCACAGATGTGTAAGTTGTCCATGCCATGGGCACTAAGATACCCCGATACCAGCACAGATGCTGGCTTTTGAACTTTGCGCTGGTAACGATCTGGACAGTCCTTTTCCTCTTTTGTCCAGAGGACACTACATCCATGATTTACAAAAACAATTTGAAATGTGGACTCATCAGACCACAGCACACTTTTCCACTTTGCGTCTGTCCATTTCAAATGAGCTCGGGTCCAGAGAAGATGGCAGCGTTTCTGGATGTTGTTGATGTATGGCTTTCGCTTTGCATAGAGTTTTAACTTGTACTTGTAGATGTAGTGATGAACTATGTTAACTGACAATGGTTTTCTGAAGTGTTCCTGAGTCCACATGGTAAGATCCTTTACACAATGATCTTGGATTTTAATGCAGTGCCGCCTGAGGGATCGAAGGTCACGGGCATTCAATGTTGGTTTTTGGCCTTGCTGCTTACGTGTAGAAAGTTCTCCAGATTCTCTGAATCTTCTGATTATATTATGGACTGTGGATGATGGAATCCCTAAATTCCTTGCAATTGAACATTGAGAAACATTGTTCTTAAACTGTTGGACCATTTTTTTCAAGCAGTTGTTCACAAAGTGGTGATCCTCACCCCATCTTTGCGTGTGAATGGCTGAGCCTTTTGGGGATGTTCCTTTTATACCCAATCATGACACTCACCTGTTTCCAATTAGGTGTTCTTTAACTCATTGAGTGCCAGCCATTTTCAAAGTTCAGAACATCCCAGTGCCAGGAATTCTTCAGCATTTGAGTGTTTTTTCAAGACCCATAGAAAATTGAGTTCTATGTCCATGTCAACAACAAACATACCACAAGAAAAGAAAAGAGAAGAAAAGAAATTGGCTCGATGACGTGTCTTTGACGCGGGGTGTTACTATCGGAAAAGACGCGTTTTAGAGTCAATGGCATCGAGTGAGTTAAGCATTCATCAACTTTCCCAGTCTTTTGTTGCACCGCCCAACTTTTTTGAAACGTGCTGCAAGCATCCATTTCAAAGTGAGCAAATATTTGCACAAAAACAACAAAGTCTATCAGTTTGAACATTAAATATCTTGTCTTTGTGGTGTATTCAATAGAATATAGGTTGAAGAGGATTTGCAAATCATTGTATTCTGTTTTTAATTTACATTTTACACAATGTCCCAACTTCATTGGAATTGGGGCTGTAGATCCTGATGGAATACTGTAATGATGGTGCACGCCTCCACTGAATAAAATCCATATAAAGTTGAATGCAAAACATGGGGATTAAAAGAGCTTTGTTCATTTCCATCTTGTCCTTCTGCAAAACATAAGTCAAATGCTTGTTCATTTATTCATTGTCTATATCCACTTACTCCATTTAAGGGTCATGGGGGGGCTGGAGCCTATCCAAGCAGTACGCTTGTTAATTTGTTTTTTAAATACCTTGCTTTCATAACTGTCAGAATTAAACATGTGTGTGTGTGTGTGTGTGTGTATGTATACTATGCTAAGTAGAGATCCTGCACTAAAACGCTCTGTAGCCTTTAACGATGGTTAATTAAACACCGTCTCTTAAACATAAAAGTGTAAAAATGGATAGACAGATACAGACAGAAACCAACACAAAGAGAGACAGACATAGACAGAGAATAACTTCTTTATAATAATAGGAATTTGTTCATGGTATGTATGTTTGCAGTGCACATGGGTTTAAGGTTTGGCTGTAGTCTGTTTCTGAGTGAAGCAAAAGAAATGAGTACTGTAACAAATTACATTCCACACACACAGTAAAGAACTGAAGTAAAATAAGGCATTATATTTTTTAAAAGGAATGAGTACACACCACTGGTTGCACGTGTAGCCCTGCGTCTTTTATCGTCAGTCATCATGTCGTTACCTGTATGTTTTTTCTTTTTTTGTAATATTAGCCAGTAAATGCTCCAGTAATAGTATCAATATCGTATGCTTTTAAAAAGTGCAAATTAAAAACATTACCTCATGTGCAATGCCCCAGCATTTGTCTAAATTGCCTAAGTGACAGGCAACTGTGATTGCAGTTTAAAGTTTGACAGCCCTCAGGGCCATCCTGCTGGCCAAGCAACACCTCTGGATGTCAACATTATGCTTCAGCATGGAAAGTTAACAGTCAAAGTATTAAGAGCCACACTTTTCCAGGGTTTACTGCAGGACCCCCAACACACACACACATATACATCTCTTCTGTATATATTGCTCTGCTATACAGCTGGCTCAAACCATTAAAAATATATACAAATTTTAATGTTGCAATGGGCTGTTGCTGCTTTTCATTTCCTCTCATTGTAATTGGTTACAAAGAAAACAATAAAGTATGAATATAACAATGACAATAAAGTGTCCATGACAGAAACAGTGGCAAAAACACAACACGGCACTTAACTTCACGCAGGGCTTGTCATGAGCTAGAACCCACACTGAGTACATACATGTGCATCGTGTGTGTGAGAGCTATAAATCTGTCTATGTAGATGTGTGATAAAGTGAGTCAATATGAGGAATTGCATCAGTGCCACATTGCCTGCATGCCCTTGGCGAGGTCACTTTGGCCATACAATGGAACTGCCTTGAGGTCTACATACCAAAAACCCAGTCAGACAACCGGTCCATCCCTACTCCTCAAAGTTAACTACCTATCTGCCACAGTCAGGTGAAATGTGGACATCCCCTTGGCCTTGTGTGTGCAGGATGATGCGCAGACAAACGCACCAAATGGTCAAAATGTCATAGATGATGTTCCCTCATGATGCCAGTGATACTCCTCATCTGAGTCTCCCTAAGTAACTGTTCATTTGACAGAAAGTCATTCCAGAGGTACCCAATGATTCTCTGAAAACACCCAAGTATCAAATTCATCTAGTCATTGTCTTAGCTCACTCGTTAGTGTCCAACTCTGACAACAAATACAGTAAGAGAGGAAGCACCAGGACCCTAAAGACTTGGATGTTAATTCTTCTGTAATGGTATCGGCATTGCCAACGCTTTTAACGTGTCTGTCCAGTGACTCATGACTCCATAAGCTGTTCTGAAGCATTTCTCAATCTCAAAGGCCGAGGAACCAGTGATAAGGATGTCACTGCCTTGATCCAGATCCATCACAAACCTACACACTCAGATTCCTCACTGCAATCAGTCAATTCACTGATCGTGCAAAGATCACAGGATCGCCCACAAAATCAAGGTCCTTAAAACATTTGTCACCAAAAAAAAAAAGCAGCTAAGTCCCTGGTTTCTACAACCCTACCCAAAACCAAATCCATGCAAGCACTAAGCAGTCACTGATGAATACCAGAATTCAATGGGAAAACATCAAAGATTATGTCCCCACTCTCCACAGCACTCATAGTATCTGTGCCATTTGAGCTCTTGGGACTTGGTCTTACAATTCCATATTATAATTGGCAATGATTCTTTGACTGGGGGTAGGGGTAAATGCTTCTCTGAAATCAGGTGGACACCCTCCTTCCTTAGTGTTTCACAATACCTCCAGAGGGCTCAGTGGTGACACCTGGCCAAGTGCAACCTTATACCTCTTCTGCTGGCTGATGATTCAAGATTCAAACAACTTTATTGATCCCTAAAAGGGTAATTCATCTTCACACCCAATTACCTCAAACAAAAATACAGCAATTAATCCCCAATTATTACTATACTCAACAAAAATATAAACGCAACACTTTTGGTTTTGCTCCCATTTTGTATGAGATGAACTCAAAGATCTAAAACTTTTTCCACATACACAATATCATCATTTCCCTCAAATATTGTTCACAAACCAGTCTAAATCTGTGATAGTGAGCACTTCTCCTTTGCTGAGATAATCCATCCCACCTCATAGGTGTGCCATATCAAGATGCTGATTAGACACCATGATTAGTGCACAGGTGTGCCTTAGACTGCCCACAATAAAAGGCCACTCTGAAAGGTGCAGTTTTATCACACAGCACAATGCCACAGATGTCGCAAGATTTGAGGGAGCGTGCAATTGGCATGCTGACAGCAGGAATGTCAACCAGAGCTGTTGCTCGTGTATTGCATGTTCATTTCTCTACCATAAGCCGTCTCCAAAGGTGTTTCAGAGAATTTGACAGTACATCCAACCAGCCTCACAACCACAAACCACGTGTAACCACACCAGCCCAGGACCTCCACATCCAGCATGTTCACCTCCAAGATCGTCTGAGACCAGCCACTCAGACAGCTGCTGAAACAATCGGTTTGCATAACCAAAGAATTTCTGCACAAACTATCAGAAACCGTCTCAGGGAAGCTCATCTGCATGCTCGTCGTCCTCATTGGGGTCTCGACCTGACTCCAGTTCATCGTCGTAACTGACTTGAGTGGGCAAATGCTCACATTCGCTGGTGTTTGGCATGTTGGAGAGGTGTTCTCTTCACGGATGATGCGAAGGAGATGTGTTGCACTGCATGAGGCAAATGGTGGTCACACCAGATACTGACTGGTATCCCCCCCAATAAAACAAAACTGCACCTTTCAGAGTGGCCTTTTATTGTGGGCAGTCTAAGGCACACCTGTGCACTAATCATGGTGTCTAATCAGCATCTTGATATGGCACACCTGTGAGGTGGGATGGATTATCTCAGCAAAGGAGAAGTGCTCACTATCACAGATTTAGACTGGTTTGTGAACAGTATTTGAGGGAAATGGTGATATTGTGTATGTGGAAAAAGTTTTAGATCTTTGAGTTCATCTCATACAAAATGGGAGCAAAACCAAAAGTGTTGCGTTTATATTTTTGTTGAGTATAGTTGAAACAACCACATATAGTATTCACCTTATTCAGCCCCACCCACTTTTACAACAGAGGCATTTCCGTTTTGTCTTAGGACTTCCACTGAGCGGTATTTTCAATATAGAACAATGGAAGTCATTCCATGGGTAGAAACAAAAACCTTTTTCAAAAGCTCAAAGGAAATGACTCTGGCTCTCCCATGGGTCACAACAGAGTGGGAAGATGACATGAAAAAGTGGCCCTTGATTATTTTTAACTACTTTGTGTTGTCACTCGGCATGGACGGTTTGGCTATGAGGAACTACAAGCTTCGCGCTGCACAGCTCTTATAAGCGTATATTAAATTATATTATATTATATTATATTAAAGCGTATATACGTATGGTGTTATTTCATGCAGTGCTTGGTTGTATCAAACGCCAGAAAATGAGTAAATGATTTGTCCCACTAGCATCCGCCGTGGCTTCTTCAAGGGAGCATTGTCATCCAACCATTTCTCTGGGTAAGGATCCTGTGGTGTGGGTTTTTTCTACACTAAATAAAAAGAACAGGCATAGGGACATTTGGGTGGATTTTTCAAATTCAGCGCCTTTAGCCAGCACCGGAGAGCCTCGTCTTTCGATGGCGGAGGGAACAAGTTAAATGCTCGTCCACAGTACTCAGATCTCTCCTTTCCATGTTCAGAATATTTTTCTGAAAGCGATAGTTTCCTCTTCTTCCAGTTGTTGTGGCACCCACGAACTGACCAATTAATGCTGCTCATGTTTGGACACTTCTAGCGTACTTGTTACCACGTAGCTAATCATCGACGCAGTGGCAAATCAGAAGTTGCTTGACAAAATGGAGCTCCCCACCCTGACTTCCTGAATAAGGTGAATGCATTTGATTTGTTTATGTACATTAAGCTTTGAAACAGTCTGTCGTCCATATCAGTCTCTGTCCATGTATGCATAGAGTCTGGAGTGGCTTTGACTACCGCAGACTGTAGGGGAGGGCAAAATGAAGAAGGAGCCAGATGCTTCACCAAGGCCCTTGAAATCCTTCTGGAGGAAAACAAACGGGGCATTTTAACATTCGGTAGCTGATAAGGATGCCATGACAGAGAAGCACAGAGTTCCAATACAGCCTCTCTTTAACCGTCCAGATCCAATTGTGAATATTTACTGGTCTCCAACATCAATTCCTTTGCAGGGCAGACATTTGCTCTGAGATGATTTCCAATTTGCATTTAAGTTCAAGAGTTAACGCAGTCTGAGATTGTACTGCCTTGCCTACCTCATTAATCATGATGGACAGGTGTGGGGTTGTGGTTTTGGTAGCAGCTGTCTTGCCAATTTTCCGGTAGGTCAGGGCAGTGCCTAATCCAAGCAGCAAAAGCCCTCCTGCCATAAAAGCAAATAAGAATAAATCCTCAACGTCTTCCACGGAGAGAGGTGCCAAGCACGTGATGCATCACTTCTCCCAGGTGTCGAGAACATAGCCTGCAGGATAGGTTCCATCTGGGCATGCAGGGTCCCCCAGCCCTGATTTCCTTGTTGAAAAGATGGTGTCAATAGCGTTGAGAGACCAGCTGATCAATTCCATAGTTATTCCAAATATAGTTCAAAGAATTCACAGTCTGGTGAAGTTGGGACTTTTGAAGGTTGGGGCAGAGATACAGAAACACAGAAAGAGAGGAGGAGATGAGACTGCCCTTGCTGGAGTCCCAACCGAGCTTTGTTCTGCCTGTTTTGGTCGACTCTGATGTCCATCAACTTGCTGGGGATCCTTTGCAAATTCTCAAAGTGCCCCAGAGAGCAGCTCAGTCAGCCAAATTAAATCAACCTTGACTACAAAGAAGCACTGCAGACATTCGCACTTGCATTCAATTAGTACTCACAAAGCTTGGATCCAGTCAATGAAGAGTTCTTGAGTGTGAAGCCAGACTCCTCTAATCGCTAAGCAGCAAGTAACAAGGACTAAATCTGCAAGCACCTTTTCTGTTGCATCACTGTATTTGTAATTCAACAGATCACCCTGGACTTTTCAGAGTGGGACGCCAAGTCCTTTCTACCAAACTGCAGAAATGATAGCTATATCCCAGATTGAAACAAAGATAGTTTACAATGCAACAAGAACAGCATCTCCACCTGCCCGGAGGAGATCAGCTTCAATGCCACGGACTTCCTGGATCATCCCGCACCATCAGCGATTTCATTGCCTTTGCAATCTCACTAACATTTAGTGATTTGCAATTGATTGGGGGATCAGCCACAAGAACCAGTTCACTACAGATGTCTAACATCCCAGCAGGAGTTGTTCAGTCTCAAAACAACTGCTCAAACGAGCTAACTCAATAGAACAATAGAGCAAAGACATCTGACAGGACTAACCCACTGGGAGAAGATGTAGGTTTGGAGGAGTGTTTAAAGATGAAACAACAAACGTTGTCAATGAAGGTTGACAATGAAGCGGTCCTTACATAATTCATTTGGGAAAGGAATTGAACTACAGTAGTGTTCAGAATAATAGTAGTGTTATGTGACTAAAAAGATTAATCCAGGTTTTGAGTATATTTCTTATTGTCACATGGGAAACAAGGTACCAGTAGATTCAGTAGATTCTCACAAATCCAACAAGACCAAGCATTCATGATATGCACACTCTTAAGGCTATGAAATTGGGCTATTAGTAAAAAAAAGTAGAAAAGGGGGTGTTCACAATAATAGTAGCATCTGCTGTTGACGCTCCAAACTCAAACTATTATGCTTTAACTTTTGAAAGCCTGAGGAAAATGGGATGTTCTAGACATTGTTCAGAAGAACAGCGTAGTTTGATTAAAAAGTTGATTGGAGAGGGGAAAACTTATACGCAGGTGCAAAAAATTATAGGCTGTTCATCTACAATGATCTCCAATGCTTTAAAATGGACAAAAAAACCAGAGACGCGTGGAAGAAAATGGAAAACAACCATCAAAATGGATAGAATAACCAGAATGGCAAAGGCTCACCTATTGATGAGCTCAGGATGATCAAAGACAGTCTGGAGTTACCTGTAAATGCTGTGACAGTTAGAAGACGCCTGTGTGAAGCTAATTTATTTGCAAGAATCCCCCGCAAAGTCCCTCTGTTAAATAAAAGACATGTGCAGAAGAGGTTACAATTTGCCAAAGAACACATCAACTGGCCTAAAGAGAAGTGGAGCAATATTTTGTGGACTGATAAGAGTAAAATTGTTCTTTTTGGGTCCAAGGGCTGCAGACAGTTTGTGAGACGACCCCCAAACTCTGAATTCAAGCCACAGTTCACAGTGAAGACAGTGAAGCATGGTGGTGCAAGCATCATAATATGGGCATGTTTCTCCTACTATGGTGTTGGGCCTATATATCGCATACCAGGTATCATGGATCAGTTTGGATATGTCAAAATACTTGAAGAGGTCATGTTGCCTTATGCTGAAGAGGACATGCCCTTGAAATGGGTGTTTCAACAAGGCAATGACCCCAAGCACACTAGTAAACCAGCAAAATCTTGGTTCCAAACCAACAAAATTAATGCCTCGCAGATGTGAAGAAATCATGAAAAACTGTGGTTATACAACTAAATACTAGTTTAGTGATTCACAGGATTGCTAAAAAAGCAGTTTGAACATAATAGTTTTGAGTTTGTAGCGTCAACAGCAGATGCTACTATTATTGTGAACACCCCCTTTTCTACTTTTTTTTTTTAACTAATAGTCCAATTTCATAGCCTTAGGAGTGTGCATATCATGAATGCTTGGTCTTGTTGGATTTGTGAGAATCTACTGAATCTACTGGTACCTTGTTTCCCATGTAACAATAAGAAATATACTCAAAACCTGGATTAATCTTTTTAGTCACATAGCACTACTATTATTCTGAACACTACTGTATGAACCCAATTTGGACCAAATGTGAAGCACATATTGATTGATTCCGGAATTGGACAGGCAAGGTCAGCCAGAGGTCAAAGTCATTAGGGTCAAATATCAGATTACCATCGTACTTTGTGTCTTCATGTCCACAGTCACAATTACCTATAGTCATTACTAAAAGGAAGCCCAGTGGTGTCAGAACATTTTCGTGAAATCTTTTTCAATAGGTTGTGAGTGACAGCTGAGTGTGGCTTTTTGTTTTTTGCTCCCTGAACACAGTGACGTGTTCATTTTCACCTCTGATGAGGAAGGTTCAGGTGTCTTCTGAGGTATGAATCAAATGCTTTTAGCAGTCCAACACTGCATAGAAGCACTTTGTTCACAGCGTACAAGTCACTCCTGACTTTAGATCCACTGGATATCCATCCATTATGCCAGTGGAAAAGCTGACTGATTTTCCAACCGTAACTCAAACAGTTGTTATTGCAGAGCAGAAGTGGTGCCGTTTGGCTGCACAGCAGCAGCTTATCAATGACAAAAGCCACAAAGCCGAACACCAGAATCACTCGAAGTTATGACAGGCGTACTTTTAATATGCAGTTCACGCGAGAGCAGCGTAAACTCTATAACTGCCAGACTGCAGAACCCTCAGGCGAGCCCTCCAGTCAGCAGATCTGGACCATCTGACACTGTGAACCTCAGGGACCCATATCCCAGTGACACGGGAAGTGTGTGTTCAGCACGGTGCAACTGAGCTGTGCATAGCCTCACAGAGCAGCAGTGTCACTATCTATTGATTAATCTGCATTAATAACTGAGGAGAAAGTGCAAAGAAAGCCACTTTCACCAAAGACGAAGCCAGAAGAAAGCGCTGTCAGTTATAGATTATTATGGCTCAATAAAATAAAACAGACTGCAGCTTTCTCCCAACAACAAAGTGTCTCAAAGCTTTAGCACTTTCCCGGTGCCACTGATGACGATGTTATCTCACCAGTGTGATCCCAACCTGATGGGGGCCGGGGCTCCGCTGGCCTCACTGATTTACATATGGGACAGATGTTGTGTCTTACCGCAACAGTAAACGTGTTTCCATCATGTTAAAGGAGCTGCTTTTCAAAGTAAAATGTAATTCTTCCCCGACATTAACAGATGTTAAGTTGGAGGTGCCGTGTGACGATGCTGATGCCAGCAGAAAAACCCCACAGCGTGTGTGCGTGCGTGTGTCATACGAACACATTCAAGTAAGTTGTGTTTTCATGAATAATGAATGAACATGTTTATGCAGCACAGTGAGAGGTAATAGAGAAAAACAAACATGCTCGCTGCTGGAGTCATAATGCTCCAAGAAGCAGGAGGAAGATGTTCCAGAGAGCAAGGATGATGAAGGCCTATAGCAGAGTCGCCATGGCTGCAAGCGGCTGGTTTCTTGCTGTTTGTAGTAAACAAAGAAGAAAGATGCATTGGCATTGAAAGACTATAACTACAAAATCTATGGCTCTGCAGGACATGGCACATGGCCTACAAGTACGGCTGTGATGAATATTATATTTCATGACCAAACAAATTAATGTTTCCTGAGAAAAAAAACAAGAACAAGAAACGCACAACTGGAAGGGCACTCAGCACGCAGACCTCCATCAACAGTCCTCTCTTCTATAATATGCGTTTCTCAGTCTATTTGTTACCATACATTAGATTACATTAGACAAAACTTTATTAATCCCTTGGGAAGATTCCCCCAGGGAAATGGAAGTTAAAGCAGCATTATAGCAGCACACAGGGTAAGAATCACACAGAGTATCAAAAGTGACAGTAAAAAGAGAAACAGTTTGCAAATATAAATATAGATACACAATATATATACCAGACATACTGATCAATACTGGTTTACTGGCTACTACTGTTCCTTTCCTTCCCGACATTGATTTAATTAAGATCACACTCTAAAAAAAAAACAAAAAAAGAAAAAGTTTTGTTTTTCTTAATGTTCATCAAACAGAATCTGGACTAAATCTTACATGTTCATATTCACTGTTAATATACCTGAAGGTTTATTATAAACATCTTCGGAAATTAATTGGATGACCTCAAAAGGTCAAACTCAGAAAGACAATTTTGAGTTACTGGTTATGGTTTATATTAGTTTAATAGCAAGCTAACATTACTATTAAACTGTAGCACAAAGTCATATCTTTCTATTAATCACATGACCTTTGACCTTGGGTAACTGTGAAAGGTCAAACTTGGGTTGATTTGCCCTTTAACTTGGAGTAGTATCTACACACATTGTTGAATACCGAATTTGCTCATTGGTCTGGTGGTTTTTGCATAACCTTGCAAAAAGCCAAACAAAAAGTCAGGACAAACATAATGGAGGTGAAGAAAAAGATTAGACATGACAGAGTGAATTCCAAACACGGGCCAAACAACTTCCAGTTTTCGCTCCAGGATGGCTTCATCCTGGTTTTAACCACATGTGGCTGATGTTATATAAAGGTGGATGTTTGGTCAACTGATTTCTCCAATGAGAGACAAAAGGGACTTCAATTAATCAGATTCCTTAACTGAATGCGTCCAGTATCCCCCACGCCATACATACATGTAGCCATTAGCAACCACAGATAATTTATGTAGGAACGCAGCGATCAGCCAGCGCTGCAGTTTGAGCAAACGAGCAGTAAGGAAGAAAGACCTCAGGGTTTGTTCATTATGATCTTAATGAATTTGATGCAACACAGTCTAATGACTTTAAATGAGAGCGTCCCTTCAGCAGCAGCAGCTTTGAAGGAGTCTTCCAGCTCGTTTCAGTGTTCCATCCCTGCAGCCGCAGACCAATCCGTCCATAGCAACCCAAAAAAACATTCCACAAAGACACTCGCTGCACTGTTTCCAGGATGGGACCCTTCAATTCATGGGATTCGTGATTTAAATTACAGGCTTAATAAATTTGAAGAAAATGGGTTTTATCTGGGTCAGAGATGAACTTCTAATAGAAAACCCAAAATGCGAACATTGTTTTGAGATTTTAAAAAAATCATACAACCATAAGACTATGAAATGTAAGTTTGAAAGATTTTGTAGCCTTCTGACATCATCCTCACCACATCAGAAGGAGTAGTCAGCTACTCGTCTTCACACACCTTCTCAGTTAACCGAAACAAGTCTGCTCCCTGTCCCGGTTCGACTCTTTGTCTCTGACCACGATCCAGCTGGACAAGCTTCTGTTCTTGCCTAAACTCTGCAGGATCTGGGCTGGAACTGAGAATCCTGATTGCATCCAAGCCAAAAGCTTTACCTCACCAGAATTTCAACATTCAACTGTGAAGAAAGAGAGGAAGCCCAGCATATGTGGTGGAAAGGCAAGCACGGGACAGCTGGCTGAAGTTCCTGTCTGTCTGCCTCATAAGTGGCTTCATGTCTCCTCTCTGCTGTCATGCCTTTACATCTAAAAATAGGATGCAGCTTTGACGACTATATTTAAAGCACCACAAGGCAGCACGGCTAGCAAGAAATCAACAATCTGACACTAACTCACCACTGAGATACTCCAACTCATTTTGGCATTTCAGTTTTTTTAACCATGTATGGTCAAGCCGCTCGCTGGCACACAAATTCCAAACTACCTCTACAAGCAACCCATAACCTGACACATATCTGAGTGAGAGCAGACATAAAATGCACATTAGGTCAAAGGTTGCGTAGTAAAACTTTTGGTATAAGAAGGGAGACAACTGACAGGCAGCCACAAGGGAAACAGAGATGACTCACCGGTGTGTGTGGAGGTGCGGCGGTCCTCTTGTGTTTGCAACAGTGAGCAAAGCTGGAGTTGGTCTGAGCAGCAGCGCTTCAGCTCCTCACACGTCTGTCAGCCACTCAACAGCTGCGTGCCATAAATCCAGCCACGGGGGCGCTCTGAACACCAGCAGACGGCGCTCCCGCTCGCCTCCTGCCCACGGGTTTACTTTTCCTGCAGACACTGTGTTATCATCACTGTGTGTGTGTGTGTGGGGGGGGGGTTTAGCAGAAATATGCCTGAGTGGATTGGTTGAATCTCTGGAGTACATGCACAGAGGGAAACAGTCTTAAATGAATAGAGGCAGTTACTGATCATGCATGCCAGCACCAGGCCCCGAGCTGGACACAGTCCAGTCAGATTTGACACTTTGGTCCTGGCTCTCATCATGAAGTTAAGCTGGCCTCTCAGATAGCTGCTGCTGTGCGACAGACGACCTTAAAGAGGACAGGTGGGAAGTCAGCATACACGAGCAGACAGGAAACACAGTATTAACAGGCAGTGGGGCTGAGCTGCTTCATTGTTTCAGCCACAACAAAACACAGGCAGCAGCAGCCTTGGTGGTCATCAGACCTAGGCTTTAGAAATGAAATGAACTGACATACAAGTGCTTTTTATTTTTTTCAAAAACTATATGGATTTCATTCATATGTTTTTACGTCAGACATGCTTGAACCCTCGTGCGCATGCGTGAGTTTTTCCACGCCTGTCGGTGACGTCATTCGTCTGTGAGCACTCCTTGTGGGAGGAGTCGTCCAGCCCCTCGTCGGAATTCCTTTGTCTGAGAAGTTGCTGAGAGACTGGCGCTTTGTTTGATCAAAATTTTTTCTAAACCTGTGAGACACATCGAAGTGGACATGGTTCGAAAAATTAAGCTGGTTTTCGGTAAAAATTTTAACAGCTGATGAGAGATTTTGAGGTGAGACTGTCGCTTTAAGGACTTTTCAAGGTGCGAGACGTCGCGCAACGCTCTCAGGCAGCGTCATCAGCCTGTTTCAAGCTTAAAACCTCCACATTTCAGGCTCTATTGATCCAGGACGTCGTGAGAGAACAGAGACGTTTCAGAAGAAGTCGGTATCAGCATTTTATCCGGATATTCCACTGTTAAAGGAGATTTTTTTAATGAAAGACGTGCGGACGGGTCCGCGCGTCGGGACCTAATCTTATGGACCTATACTTTATGGACAGCCCTCGTACATATACATACATACATATATACTCAACAAAAATATAAACGCAACACT